>NC_141466.1:50145539-50612431 GCF_009769465.1 Tauraco erythrolophus | reverse complement strand
AGCTAAAAAGTTCTGCCACCTTGGCAGGTGTTGGTCCCCTCGTCTCAAACTCCTCCGAGCTGGAGATCAGCTACCCCTGAAATGATGCTGTGTAGCATTCAAGGCCATAAAGCTCTCAGAAGACGGGCTTTTTCATCCTTTGCTGTGCCCCAAGCCACTGAGAGTGGGAGGAGAGCCAGGCTCCCTGGGCTCACTCGATGCCAGATGCCCAAGGTGCTCCCTAAGGGCTCTTCTCACCAGCATTTTATGCAGCATGACTTGCAGGCCACAGACAGCCTCAATTTCCCCCAACCCTTGAGGACCAGGAGTGGGGGCGAGCCCGGGGCTAAGAGGAGGCCACACGATGGGTCCACCCACCTATAGATTTTACAGGCAGGAAGACCACTGATGTGGCCAAGCCCTGCGGTCACACTCTGCCAGGCCAGAGATTGCATGAGTGAAGTCTCTAGGACACCAGACCACAGATGGCCATGGCCGGAGGGTGGTCCAGGAGGGGTCTGTCCCGGGTCAGTGGAGGGAAGCTGCACAGGAGGTGGGATGAGAGCAGTTGGTGGTGCCAACCCTGCAACCCCTTTCCTCTCTGGGAACGGCCATTTCTCCAGGAAAGAAGTCAAGCCAGTCCTGGCAACCTACCGCCATGCGTAGGAAACAGGGCAGGCCAAAGTGCTCCTTCAGCACCACAAATGAACATGCCTGCCTGGACAAGTAAAGCTCCCCAGCTTGCCTGCCCCTCCTGCTCCTTACCTGCGCTCCACGTCCTCCCCCCTGGATTCACTGACGAAGAGTCCTCTCCAGCATCTCAGAGGGCGAAGCAGCACCTCCTCCCCTAGCGCCTCGCTGACCTCAGCCAGGAGGCCTGGAAGGAGACGGGGAAGCAGGCGCTGGACCCTTCCGTCAGTCGGCAGCACAAGCAACACCTCACAGAAGGCACGGGGGAGCTACAGGGAAATTCAGACAAGAACCCCGTTAAACAAGGGCTTTGCCCACCAGCGCAGCCCTGCTGCCCGCCTCGAGAAGCTTTCACTGCCTGCAGGTCTCACGCCAGAGACAGTCTCGCAGCCCAGGAGCAGCAGAGATGCCCCAGCACATCACCCCGTGCAGCGTCCCCAGGCATTCCATAGTTCGAAAGCAGAGCCAGAGCTGCAGGAAGGCCTCTGCCATGGAACCTACCATGAGGGACTCCAGAGCAGGCTGGCCGTGGTCCAGTTTGTGAGCGGAGGAGCGGGCCCTGAGGCTGTTCTCCCTCGCTGCCTCTAACTTCTGGGTTAAGTACCTCAGGACCTGTATCCCAAGGGTGCTTCTTCCCAGGGTCTGCCACACCTCCACTGCATCCCTGCAGGGGAAGAGGCATTCACCCTTGAGCTCATACCCTTGGGGCCTGCGGTGCCCTCACCACAGGCCAAACACTCTCCTTGTCAGCGATGGGGCTTATGATGCCAGGTTCCTTCCGGAGATGGAAGCACACAGCCTTGCTAAGCTCAGATCTTTTGGGAGACAAGCGACCTCCTTCTTCATTGGATTTCCCCTAATACGGGCAAGGTGGGAGTGCACAGACCTGTCCTCAGGCAGATGTTTCTGGAGGAGGCTGTCAACCACAGGCTCATGGTGAAAGCGGGCCAGGAGACACACCGCATGGAGCAGGAGGGGCCTGTGGGGCTCTCTTGCATGGTCTGCATCAGGACGTGCAGGACTTGCGGCACCTGAACAGAAGAAGGCGAGAAAGAACACTGCAATGCATCCTCTCCCCGTACCTCTACAGGACACAAACACGGTCAGTTAGTGCCTGAGCAGCGCTGCTCCCTCGACACACGGTCAGGCTCTAGTCCTAAACTTCACTCCGCCGCTCACGGATAGGGGTGAGTGTGCTCTTGGCACTCAAACACGCACACACGCACCCTCAGTGGCTGCACGTGGCTGGGCCCAGTGGTGCCCGGGGCTGAGCGCTTTGCGCAGGCTGAGGAGATGGACAAGCGTTGTACCGACAGCCTGGATAACCCTGACCACTTGGCTGTGGCAACACGAGGTCAAACCCAAAACTGTTCCTCAAGCCCATGAAGAAGCCTCATGGTGAAAGGAGAGGAACGGGAAGGTCGGTGCGTCCCAGAGCTAAACGGTCTCACGTCAAGGACCTGCTCCAGCAGGGCACTTTGGACTGTGCGTGGCCATGTCTTCCCCGCTCCACAGAGCAGAACGCGACAGGAGATGCTAACACGTGCTTGGACCAGTGGATAACCCTCGTCTCTCCACTCAGCCTGCGTTTCTTTCAGCTCTGTCAACTGCACGAGGTACAGTGCAAGAGCCAACAGAGAAAAGTCAAAGCCAAACTGAAGAAATGTCTCTCTTACCTCCTGATAGATTTGCCGCCCACATGTTTCCAGGAAAGTAGCCATCCACTCCCAAGCGGCCCATGCACGCATGTCTGTGGCACACTTCAGGCTTTCCGTGACGGTGCTCATGAAGTCTGCGGCCTGTGCTGGGGGGAAGTACTTGCAGACAGCCTGGAGAGACATCAGAAACAGAAGAGAGCCAGTCACAACTCTCCGGCTCTGCAGAATGGGAAGGAGCCTTGAAGAGACTCTTGAGTTCAGCAGTTTTCCTGTCCCTGGAAGGGGCCAATCACAGCACACTGCTGCCGTCGTTCACGTTTTACGGAGCAGAGAGATTTAGGAGTGTCTCCTCCCACGTGGTTTGCTTATCTGCAAATCTCCTTTTCTGACAGCAGCGCTCTCTCACGCCACATGCGCACAAACACGCGCACCCCACACGGTATTCGCTCCCTTGACCGTGCGCCTACAGGCCGGGCCGTCTCGAAGCCTCCTGCCACTTGCTTAGAACAGAGGTGCTGGCGTGACAGCTCCCTCTGGAAATGGCGCAGGAGCCTGGAGGGAGCAGGGGGAGGTGAAGGAGCCCAGATGCCAGACCCCCACCCTGGTCTATGTGGCCAGTTACCTTTGCTATTTCTTCCGAGGTCTCAAACAGAGGCAGGTCGTCGGGGGTGTCCAGCCCTTTACACAGGTGCCCAATGTCACCTGCCTCAGGTGCCACGTTCCTGGTCTTGGCTGACAGAAGCACTGTGGTGAAAAGGAGAGTCACATTTAGAGGAATCAACCGTTGGCCCCAGCTATGGAAGAAGGAGGACCCGGGCATGCGCTTGTCTGAGCACCCCGTCTCGCCTGGACGCGGAGGGCTCTGTTGCAGAGGGGGACAGTGCCCAGCATTGGAGACTAGGTCCTGCTCTCAGACAGCAGTGGGGGATGGCCCTGACTGCCCTGGGCAGGGAGAGGATGGAGCAGGTGAGAGTAAGAAACCAGGCGCCCCTTGCGGGGATGGTGCCCGACCCACTGGATCTCAGTGGCAACCAGGCAGGAAAGGGAGGGACGATCAGGCTACACCGAAGCTGGGAAGCGCCCTGTCTCCTCACCTTGCATTTGGAGAAGGTGGCGCAGGCAGACCTCTGCCCACTGGCGGGATGTGGCCAGGGAGTCAGCAGTCAGAGGGGCCCAGCAGCCCCACCAAGAAGCCAAATTCCTTGCAAGTGCTTTTTCTCTGCAGGGGCAAGGAGGCAGGGAAAGGGTCGCAGGTGGCCCCAGTGCCCAGTCACCTCTCTGGCCATGCTGCCCAGAGCAGGGACCAGGCAGAGGGGAGGGCAGAGGGGCCGCCCTGGCACTCCACAAGACCCCAAACCCAGCGCCCAGCCCAGCAGGGCTCCCTTCGGGGCCGAGACTGGTCGGGAGGGGCACGCGGCACGCTTACCGTCACGGCGAATCGCTCCTTGCAAGCGCCAGCACCTGGGCGCAGACCTGCAAAGCCCTCTCCCGCTCCCACGCTTTGGCCGAGGTGAGCCAGCGCCGCAGGACCTGGCACAGGGGGAATCTTGTCTCACAACAGGCATCCTTCTCTCCCTGACATGCCTCTCCATCTCCCTCCTCCTCTGCACTCTTCCTTAAAGCCCTGCCCTGCAGCTCTGTGTGGCCTCCAGCTCTGCCGAGCACCGGCAGAGCTGCCTTCACAGCCCTGCTCTCTAAGCCTCAAATCTCTGTCTCAGTTTTGGAGCGACTCTCTCCCCATCACCTCATGGCTACTCACATGGACCACGTCCTTGAAGCAGGCAGAGGTCACGTCTGCCTTGAGAAGGCCTGCTGTAATCTGGCCCAGACCTCCCAAGCACAACGCGTGCAGAGTCTGAAAGCAAGAAAGGAGGACCAAGGTTTGGCATCAGAGGGGCTGCCGGGGTGTGCTGAGGTGGGATCCCGACCCAGATGTGGGCAGGGCCAGGGTGGCGGGTTACCTGTATCTTCCGCATCTGCCTCACTCTCTTCCCTTTCCCTTCCATCTCCTCCTTGGAAGGAAAGGACAAGATGGGGTGGCAGCACTCAGCCAGCAGGTTGCAGCTTTCCTCCCAGCTCAGAGATGGCCTCAGTTTCCTGGACAGAGGAAAAATGGAAGAGCAAACAGCAAGGGGATTTACTAGGTCTCTCCAGAGCAGCTCAAATGACAACTGGCTTTTTCCTAACCGAGAGCCCACAATCCAGGACCCCCAGCTGATGCCAGCGAGCTCTGCCTTCAGTTCCAGCGCTTCTGCTCACTCCCAGGCAGCAGACAGCCCCCAGCCCCAGGGCTGCCATGCCTTGCCTTGCCTTCCCTCTTGCCAGCTGCCTGGCCAAAGACCCAGCGCCTTTCGCCCAGCCCAGAGCCGCTCTGCTGCCCACAGCACCTTGGGCACCACAGCCCAGCGCTGTCTCTCGCAGATGTGGCTTCTTAGCCCCAACCCTCCCACCAGCCCTTCCAGAGGCACCTGAAATGAGAACACTGTCCCATCCCACAGCCTCTGCTTCTCCCGGAACGGCGCTTAAGGCCGCTGGGACTGCACCAGCCGGCTGTGGGGCAAACACGGTGAGTCTCCAGGGTCTGGGGCATAGACCTCATACCCTCAACTGCTTCAGGCCCAGAAGCACTCGCTTCACCACCGAGTCCTGGGGCTCCTCCGTTGTCCAGTCCTGCAAGTTCCAGAGAGACACACACACAAGTGGGCAGTGGGGACAGGCGTCTCGGAGGGGAACAGACTGTGCTGCCAGAACTGCGGATGCACACGTGCACACTTCTACTGGCCAGGCTGGGTGTGTTCTGGAGGACCGGTGCACATAAGCACCCCAGGAAGCTCTTCTAGCCAGGCCCGCCAGCTCGCGCTGCCGCGTTTTTGCTGATCGCCCACCAGCATTGATGAACAGAGAACGCCTCCTTCCTACCGGCACCCTCACTTTGTAAGGCGGCTTTGCCCGAGACCTGCTTGAATTGGTAAGGATGTGCCCCAGCACGTGCCATGCTGAACAGCTATGGGTGCTGGTGCTGAGCAGCTCCTTGATGAAATCCAGAAGTGCCCTCCTCACCTGCCACGGCTTCCCACCTGTCAGACCTCTCCCCTTTTCAGACAGGGCTGCATGTGGCCCTGGGCCCTGGGGCAGAGCTCCTCACACACACCAGAGCCCCAGGGAGATGGCAGAGTGTCCCTCCACAGGAGATAGGCCCCGCGGATACTCGGCTCCTCCTGGCCCTACCTGAGTTGCTCTTCTCCACCCTGAAAGAAGCCTCAGGCCTCCTCTGCTCTCCCTGTTCCTTCACTAAGGGTTCCTGAGCTCCTCGGCACCAGCAGATCCCAACACCTCGTGGCACTTGCACAGACCCCCTGGCCACGCCGAAGCCCTGTGCACCACCTTACCTCGCTCACCCAGAAGGGGCCTTGGACGTGCAGCACTGGTACAGGATGAGCTGCTCCCAGGCCAGCTCTCGGTGCGGCTCCTCGTGAATGAGGACACCAATCATGGCAGTGACTGCGCTGATGACGGCCGGCCTTGTCCTGGAGAGGGAAGGAGGGCTGAAGATCTGCCCAGTGCTCAGCAACCCCTGACCACAAGTCTGCCCTTCCAGAGAGAGGGGTTTCCCCTTCCCTTCTACCCTGCAGAAGAAGGGCTCGCTCCGGAGGACAGAGAGCATCTCCCCATGCCCAGCACACAACACCCCCTGCTAGAAGGCCCCGGGCTTTGGCTGCTTCCCGCCAGGGAGCCCCCAGCCCCGGGCACGGCACCGGCAGGCTCCTGGCCTTGGGTGCTTTCTCGGCCCCGGGCTGCAAAGGCAGCGGTGCTTCACCTCTTCCTCCTCACGGCCCAGCCAGTTTCGCACCACGTAGCAGAAGAGCGGGGTAAACGTGGCTGCAGAGCTGTACTTTCCCCATTCGAGGGATGGGGCACTGGTCCCCGGAGCGGAAGTAAGTACTGATCCCTTTCGACCATTGCTCCAGAACTGCACCAAAAGAAGAGGAAAAGGGGCACGTAAGCGTCTGCAGCAGGGAGGGTTCCTTGCACCCTCACCCGAGCCGGCTTTAAGCACAGCTTGCCAGGATTCAGCCGGAGACCAGATCTGGGAGTCAGCAGCAAACTCCGTGCTTGAGGTGCCTGTGCTGTTTCTCCCCTCTTCCCCATCACAGCTGCTTCTCCTCACAGGCTGTTCCCCTCCCACTGCAGCCCCTGCCCTTCCTTTCCCTTCTCAAGGTTTTGCCCATCCGCACAAGCACGTGGAGCCGGTAGGAAGGCTCGGGACCTGGCAGCGCAAAGGCACCCGTGAGCTCCTCCGTGCAGGTGCACCTGATGTCTCCGCGTCCTTCCCACAGAAAGCTCCGGGGCTTCACTCGCTGTCCCTACACGCTACCGATGGTTTGGGATGGCTGAGCCTGACTGCGCTGCGGGCTCAGACCCGCTGTGCCTGCGTCGGGAGCAGCATGGGGCACCCGGGGCCACCCCGACCCCTCCCCTGCTGCCGGAGCCCAACCGAGGGTCCGGCACTCACCTCCGCAGACCGCACGCAGGACCCGTCCGCTCCCCACTCGGCTCAGCACGGCGCGCAGGGCGAGCAGCGTCATTCCCACAAATGGGAGCATCGCAGGGCTGCAGAGAGGGCAGGAAGGGGGACAGAGCGTGGCGGGGTCAGCCAGAGCTGCAGGGGCCCCTCGGATCCAGCCCCCGGCAGCGCTGCTGAGCAGAAGGGCAGGGGGATGTCAGCATGGGAGGTATGTGCTGGAGGGCCACGGGGATGCGACAGACCTGAGGGATGGGGGAGGCCCCTGATGAGGGGAGGGCTCCTGCCAGGCTCCTTCCCACGAGGATGCAGGGAGGGCTTTTGGCGAGCATGGGGGAGGACAGTGTTGGGCAGAACCCCTGAAGGTTTGGTCTCTGATGGGTTCCTGCCCTCGGGGCACTAGGACTGGGGCAGTGAGGCAGAGCTCCCGGTCAGCCCAGCCCTGCCAATGGAGCCTGGCAAGGAGGCGCTGCAACCCCATAGCTCTCCAGTTCAGTACAGAGCAAGGATTCCCTCTCCCAGTTATCACAGACCATAACCCAAAGCAGGAGGCCAGGGTGCTGTACCGTAGCTGCTGGCAAGTTTGCCCAGGGTGACAAAGACAAACTCCCTGAGAACTTCCCCGCAGAGCTTTCAGGTGTCCCTGGAGCTCGGACATCACGAAGTGGAAGTAGAAGCCGGCCAGAGCCACCAGGACGTCACCAGCAGCTGTCTTCACATCATCGGTCACGCCCTGAAAAAGCGCCACAGGTGAAACACTTCCCAGGAGAAAGGCTGAGGCACTCGGACAGGGCTGAGGAGACCTCAGGGCCAGTGCACAGACAACCTCGTCTCCCCAACAAGACCCCATGGGGACATCTGCGCCCCAAGCCAGGCGTCTGCTGCCTCTTGAACCCTGCAGAAGGGTCCGCCCTTCTTCAGAGCTCTCCACAGGCCCTCACCAAATACCCTGCAAGGACGAGTCCCCAGCACCTCTCCCTAAGGAAAGACTTGCCAGCGGCCAGAATCGGGGGCCTGCATATCCCAGCTCCATCCTGCAAGCACGACTCCTTTGTCACCTCGCACAGAGGGGCTCGCTGGCTCTATACACGCCCCAGCACGGGGCTGGTATGGCCTCTCCTCTAGAGGGAGGGCTCCCCGGCAGAAGGAGACCTCACAGGGGCATCGGGGAACCTCTTGTCTTCAAAGAGAACAAGCTCACCTGGGCTGCTCTTATGTCACCAGACACTTCTGCTAACAGGCGGTTCAAGACGCCGCTCTGCAGACGCCCGTCGTCTCCCCGCAAAGCGCTCTCCAGCTGACGGTACGTCTGCACTCGGTCACCCTGAGGACACACCACAGAAGGGAGCGATTGGATTTACATTGCTCTCGGTGGGAGCTGCGAGCTGCCACCCCTCGCTCCCTGGAGAGCCTGCAAACGGCACCACCACGTCACGCCGCCAGCTCCTGTCTGCTGCAGAAATGAGCTGAGGGAGCAGCTGCCTGGAGAGGGTGTCTCACACGGTGGGACCCACCGAGCACCAGCCATGGCCTGAGGTCAGACTTGTTCCAGGCCAGGTCCTCCCCAAACCGCCACTCCTATGGACATGGCCCACCGCCAGATGGAAGGTCCGGATGTGGGACGCGCGGCACTTGCCCACTCCTGGGCAGGGAAGGCATGACTGGGGGGAGCCCTCAAGCCTCCCACAGCACGGCGGGATGCCCCCATCTCACCTCATTGTCTTGCAGACGCTCCAGCAGAGAAGTTGCAGTGGCAGAAACGGTGGGGCCAGCCACAGAAACAGACGCCATCGCCCTGCCTCTGCCCTCAGGACGCCTAAGTCAAACAGGACACCTACATATGGGCAACAGGAGAGGAAAGAATCAAACAGCTTTCGGAGGGGCCCAGCAACAGGGTGGACGGGGACAAGTTGGAGGTCACAGGCAATCGCCATGAGGCAGCCAGGGCAGACGCTTGCGCCAAGAGCGTCATCAAAGGCTGTCATGAGAGGCCAACGAGGCCACCAGTGGGCTCTCCATCCTTGGAGATCCTCAGACCTTGAGGAGACTCAGCCCACCACGGGCAGCTGTGAGGGCTCCTGCCTCCAGCACGCTTCGGCTTCCAACCTCCTGCCAGCCCCTCACCTCCAAGCGCTCTCAGCCTCTTCATCGCAGCAGGATCCTCTGGATAGATGCACTGATCTCTCCGGGTCCTCCTCCTGAAATGGTGTGAGCAACTGTCTCGGGGAGTGACACTGGACCCAACACTGCCATGGCAACCTCATCACAGGGCCCGACGTGTCACAAAGGGCTGCGGCCATGTTCCGGGGGCCCCGCTGGGGGGCAGGGACTGGGTGGGGCAGTGCTCCAGGGGTCACGGGGGCCTGGCAGCGCAGGGTGTCCCCATTCCCTACCCCTTGAACTTGCCCATAGTCCTTGGATGGTTCTTAGCAATAGCTTTCTCTAAAGGTCCATCCTGGCCACGTCTTTGTGTGGTTCCCCTCTGCAGGGACCCAAGGTGAAGGGATGTAAAGAGCCTGTATCCTTCCATTCTGACACTCCAGTCACAGGATGCCTCCCACCACATCTCCGTGAGGCCAATAAGATCATATTCCTGCAGGCGCGCACACACTTCTAACTCCTCTTCTTTATTCCCATGCTGCATGCATTTGCATAGAGGCATGAATTTGGGCTCCAGATGAATCCGACTTCCTGGCTGGAGTGGCTGGAATTCTTTCTGCTGCTCTTTTGGGTGCTGCCAGCATATCTTGATCAACCTTGGTGTCATGGGTTAGGCCGATCCAGCAACTAAAACCCACGCAGCTCTCCCACTCCAGTAAAATGGAGAGGAGAAAAATATAATAAAAGAGCTGAGGGTCGAGGTAGGAACAGAGGAGCACCCACCAACCACGGTCCCGGGCAAAAGAGGCTGTTTTCTTAAAGCAAAACTATTTATTAACAGCTACCTACAAAGAGAAAAGCAAACAAAACGGTTATTTGAGAGGATAACAAGAAAACAAGGCCAGACCATAAAACAACACACTCCCCTCCTTTGCCTCTTCTTCCCGGCTCTACCTCCTCGCCCCAGCGGCGCAGGGGGCAGGGAATGGGGGAGTGCAGCTCAGTTCATTCCGTGCTGTTGCTGCCGCTTCTCTTGAAGGAGAAGGAGTCCTTACACCATTGTCCCTTGCTCCAGTGGATCCCCTACTCACGGTGAAAGCGTGAATCCTACCTGCTGAGAGGCAATCCTTACCCCATCGGATTGCCCCAAGTGTTGGCTTTACCAGTCCTTCACCTTCCACCTTCAGAGCTTCATACTTGTTGTGCAGAGGCACCTGGGGAGGCAAGGTGGGCGAGGAGGGACATAAGCCTCAGGAAGCATGAAAAATATTCATCCTTACTAAGTGATAAGAAATCTCTTGGATCCAGCCTGATAGAGCAATTTCTTGTTCCTACTCTTACGCACTTGCACTGCGACAGCTTTCTCAAGAAGGGGTCCAAACCCTCAGGGCTATTTAGGAAGTTACAAATGTCTGACTCCTTTTGTACTTACACACCAAAAAAGATCTTGCACTAGAAAATCTTTATTTACCAGTTAGTGTTTTCAGGCTGCTACTGCCCGAGATTATTAAATCTATTAACATTGCCAACTGCAATGTGAATTCATTCTTTGCACCATTGTCTTCACTCAACTACATGCCAGGGTCACACCGCACTGCATTAGAGCAAATGCAGATCTTCAACAAACTGTGTTTCCTTGTTACTGCAGACCTAGTGCTTGTCACCAATTCATCTGACACATGTCACCAGAAACAGGGCAAGGAGCAACACTTGATGGTAGGTGTAGACACAACTGTCATGCCTGGGAGGTTGATCTCTCCTTCTGTTGCTCATGATGCCTCCTCTCTCCTCCTGTCTGATAGAAAATTGAACCCTGCAGACAAGACAAAAACATCCCTTTGGAAGGATGCTAGGTCTCCAGGGTAATTAATACTTGCGGCTTGTGCTTGCCATTAACTCCCATCAAGTTTTAACAATACTCTCTGAAACACAAGGGGAAACATTTCTCACATTCAAATTAACACCTGATTATTTTCAATTTAGTGAGGTGGAATGAATACAGAAAGGTTTGTGTTGGTTTTTTTTCTTTACTTTCAATTTTGTAACAAATAAACATGGTTTTATAAATAACCACTGTGACATTGGTATTTTTCATGTTTTGGATACCTCCTAAAATTGTGCATGTCTTTATTTTGCAAGTATTCTGCAGGGGTAATGGCAAGTTGCTTACCTTAAATGCCTTTCAACTTAATTCTAAATGTCAGTTTAACCAGAATTTGACAGTAAATTAACTTCTTAACTTGGAGTTGGGGAAGTTACTATACAGTGGATTCAGGGGCAGTACATGAGCTACTCCAAACTAGCCTGGTGCAGGCTTCCCACAATGAACATTAAAAGTGCTTTTGTGCCAAACACCTGCTACAGATCATCAGTAAAGGTTTTTTGGAGATTCAAGCTGTTTTTATAAAACCTCTCTCCTTTTCATCCTAAGGTAGGTCTATAAAAGCAAGTGAAATAAAGTGCCTTTCAGAGATGCCTGTTTTTTGCTCTTGGACACATGAACAGACTAAGGTTAGTCACTAGGCTCAGACAACAAACTTGTAGGCTTCCAGAGTTCAGAGAAATTAATGAAGCCCACAACAGTGTAGCTACTATACTGCATATTTGTTGTCTAGCTTATCAATCTGAAATATCCATGTGAAGATAAAACCCCAGGAGGCTGACAGAAACAGTTGTTTTGTTCCCATTAAGAGCACGAGAAATAAGATTTGTTATTCTATTGGCCTGGACTGTATTAGATTCTCTGAAATTCTTTCTTGATTTAAAAAAAAAATAAATCTAAAACTACTGTATGCTATTTTACTGCTTCGTTGAAAAGTTTTCCTTGACCTCAGTAAAGCCTTTGATACAGTTACTCATAGTGTTCTGGTGGAGAAACTGGTAACTGCTGGCCTGGATAGGCACACCCTCCTTTGGGTTAAAAACTGGCTGGATGGCCGGGCCCAAAGAGTGGTGGTAAATGGGGCTAAATCCGGCTGGAGGCCGGTCACCAGTGGGGTTCCCCAGGGCTCAGTGCTGGGTCCAGTTCTGTTTAACATCTTTATCAATGACCTGGATGAGGGGATTGAATGTACCCTCAGTAAGTTTGCGGACGACACCAAGCTGGGAGGCTGTGTCGATCTGCTTGAGGTTAGGGAGGCCCTTCATAGATTCATAGATTTCTAGGTTGGAAAAGACCTTAGAGATCATCGAGTCCAACCATCCCTAATCCCCATTAAACCATATCCTCAAGTAGATCATCCACCCTATTCTTAAACACATCCAGGGATGGGGACTCAGCCACCTCCCTGGGCAGCCTATTCCAGTGGCTGACAACCCTTTCAGAGAAGAAATGCTTCCTAACATCCAACCTGAATCTCCCCTGACTAAGCTTAGAAAGTATTGAAATCTATGAAATCTATGAAAAGTTATGGATTTAATATCAGAACACCTCTGCATCTCAAAAACCATCAGGATTCTAATCAAAAGCAAGTTGGTCAAAATGTTTTTTTAAACAATCCAGTTATTTAATAGCCCTTTAAGTCATTAGTTTCAGGCACCTTTTCCAATTACGTACTGCATGACCTAACACCAACACGAAATGGTCTAGACATTTAATGCATGTTGGTGGGCTGATGAAAGACTGAAAAAGAGGAGTGTTGGATTTTAAAGTGTTTGCTGTACACAGCATATATTTTTCCCAAGTAGAGTCAGTAAACATGACTACTTAAGACAAGTATGGTGTAACAAGTCCTTCGATCACTGAAAGCATGTGTAAAACCTGCATTTCTGCACCAGAACTATGACAGAAAATGGTTTGGCTTTTTTTCTGCATAAATTACTAAGTATGTGGAGAAATAGATGCATGTCACATTGGAGCAACACAGCTGACAATCAGCTGGCATAGAACTAGAATGATTACAACTTTTTAACTGGAAGATGCAAGAGCTACAATTAATTTCACATAGAAAGATATTTCAGCATGGCTTTATGATTTGCTCTCTTTTCCACCAAAATCTGCCTTGTTCTATTACTTTATCTGGATATTTTCTATGGTTCCTTCTCTTCCCTCCAGCCTTTGAAAAAGACTGGTTGTCAATTTACTGCATCCTCTGTTTGATCTGCTATCTCTAGAAGTTGTTCTCCAGCTGTTGTCAGATACCACCTATCTGACACAACAGATACTGCAAGGAGGATGACGTTAAGAGATTTGGTAAGGAAAGGGGTGAGGAAAATTGCAGATCAAAATACCTCGGAACAAGCAGATTTGCCAAGATCTGGCAACGGACTTGCTGCCTTTCAAATAGTGCTGTCTAGGGAAAGCCATAACAGAAAAGCACTGGCCCACCAGGAAGGTCTGAGTTTTCTCTAATGCTCGCTAAACAGAAGAGCAGCAGGTCTCTGATAGACACACATTAAAACGTTGGAAATTTTAACTGTGTTACACATCTCCATCTTGAGCTGTAACCTCAGTCCACACAATACTACTTAAAGTTAAGGATCTCCTTATATACCTTCTAGTTTCGTTCCAAATGTATCTGTTGCCAGCCAAAAATCAGGGGCTTTTAAGGAAGGAATCCTTCACTTGGTCAATTGTTATAACAGTGCTTAAGAAACCTCATGCCTTCAGCTGGTCTGAAAAAAAACACATCGCCATGTTCTTCCAGCTGTAAAATTGAAGCGAATGATCTAAGCTACAATTTCAGTCCCTAGAAGTCAGCTTCGCATGCTAGGATTCAGCAAGGACTGCCCTGGGTATCAGTAGGAATGAAAGTAGCGGCATACTTGGAAGATAGAAAGAAAACAAGAAAAAAATTTACGAGTATGGAAAAGCAACCCAAAAAATCTCCTATTCCTAATGAACAATTTACCTGGTTGTACCTCCACACTAACTTCTGGTGAAGAGTCTAGAGCACAGGTCTTAGGAGGAGTGGCGGAGGGAACTGGGGTTGTTTAGCCTGGAGAAAAGGAGGCTGAGGGAAGAGCTTATTGCCCTCTACGATCTACCTGAAATGAGGTTGTAGCGAGGTGGGTGTCGGTCTCTTCTCCCAAGTAACAAGTGATAGGATGACAGGAAACAGCATCAAGTTGTTGCAGCGGAGGTTTAGATTGGATATTAGGAAAAACTTCTTCACTGAAAGTGTTATCAAGCACTGGAACAGGCTGCCCAGGGAAGTGGTTGTTGAGTCAACATCCCTAGAGGTATTTAAGACACGTAGATGTGGAGCTTAGGGACATGGTTTAGTGGTGGACTTGGCAGTGTTAGGTTAACGGTTAGACTCAATGATCTTAAAGATCTCTTCCAACCCAAATGATTCTATGATTCGTATACGCTATCTTAAGTTCTGTCAAGGAACTTAGAGCTTGCAGTCCTTCTCTTTTAATGTATAGAGAGCCTAGCTCCTGATACCCTATCCCTCGACTGATATTGGCAGCACAGACAGACTGCCGACGTCCTACCCTTGACCAGTATTGGCCACATAGAGAGACAGCCAACACCCTGTCCTGTGGCCAACATTGACAGTGTAGGCAGGATGCAACCCACATTATTCATCAATGGCATGATTCTCTCACATCACACCACCACTGGTGGGGCCAAGGGGTGGTGTGACTCCTACCCACATTCAAAAGGCATTTGCATGATTGGTTGTTGCAACCCAACACCCCGTGTCCCTGGCAGTCCACCAGGGCCATGGCATTGCTTATGATCCTGTGTTTGCTATCAGGGACTGGGAAAGTCATCATACAACAATGTGTTGTTGCTCCTCTTTCCTACTGCCTCAATAAAGTTTTGTTTTATAACATCTTGTTGGACTCCATTGCTGTTCCGACCATAAAGATACAGAAAATCTAGCTCCTGACTAGATGTACAAATTCAACAGTTCATTATATATGTTGTCCTGGTTTCAGCTGGGACAGAGTCAGCTCTTCTTTTTAGCAGCCAGAAGAGCTCTGAGTTTTGGTTTTAGTCGGAGACTTGCTCTGAGAAGAACGCTGACAGCGCACTGATGTTTAGAGTTGGCACTGAGGCCTCAAGGACTTTTCAGCTGCCGTGTTCTTGCCAGTGTGCAGGAGCACAACAGGATAGGGGGGAGCATGGCCGGGACAGAGGGTCCACGACTCTTCTTATGATTTGTGCTTAGGCTTAGGACTGAGGGCCAAATTGGCCAATTAGTATTCCACATCATGCAGCATCATGCCCAGTATAAAAGTGAGGGTCAGCCAGAAAGAAGGGCCTTTGCTCTTCCAGGGCTGTCACTCTCAGACTCTCGCAGTGCTCTCTCTCTCTCTCTCACTCTGTTTTTGGGCCTCTCACTCATCCGGGATTGCGGTGTCGGGACTTACCTGTTTCGGGATCATTAGTTCGGGACGAGACAGGCCTTGGTCAAGGGGTGGTGAGCAACTACACCGTACATCACTTGTTTGTATATATTTATCATTGCTCATATATATTTAGATATTAGTAGTAGTGGTATTAAATTGTTCTTACCTCAACCCATGGGTCTCTCTCCCTTTTCTCCTTTAATTCCTTTCCTCATCCCTGGGGGTGGGGAAGGGTGAGCAAGCAGCTGTGAGGCGTTTAGTTGCTGGAGCGGCCTAAACCACAACGTATGTAAAAGACATGGTCATAAGTACATCTTCCAGAAAACAAAACACTCATTTATAAAACATTTACATTCTCCAGCAATATTGACATCATAGCACCAGCATCTCAATACCCACATCACCAGCTTGAATAACTCAAAGCAGAATGTTTCTAAAATTTTAAAATTTTCTGTTTAATACATACATGCTGCAGTTCTTTGAAGAAAGGGTCTTTCAAAACTCTCTATTTATGGCCTCAAAAATCTGCCTTTTTTCCCCAAACACCGGAAAACAAAAAGAATAATAGCTTCTCTTCATGGCATGCTGCGCTCAGGGACCATTGGGGACAGCCCGTCTCAGCTGACAATCTGGTCACATCCTATTCAGTTTTCCAAATCACGCACAGGAGCTGATGCACTGCGTAAGGGACTTTGTAAAACAAACTTCTAAGAGTGTCTGTATCTCAAGTTATCATCAACCTACTCTGCAGTTCAGCAGCTGTACTATACGTTGCTTAGTCACAGGTTCTTATTCCTGTAAAGCACAGATGTAGTATCACATTTCTACTTGGAACTACCATATGAGCCACATTAACAGAGCAGCACAGGAATAGTGCTTATCAAGGTTTTTCTGCTGGGGCAAAATATGCACAAGATGCTTACGAAAGAAACAGAAAAGCATTTATGTATGTTTTTATAAAGCTGCAGCAACAAGAAAAAGCTGTGCTTTTCTTTCTGTAAGGATTAAAAGGGCGAGAAGAAACAAAGAATAGTCTGTGATGCTTCAGAAATGACTTGTTGTATCACCTCTTATCTGTTCATCCAGGCAGTCCTGTCGCATTTAATGTCATTATACAGAACTGCCCCTATGGACAGATCATGTGGCCAAAGTGCATTTCAGCATCATTCAGAATCACACAGGGGCTTTTGACAGCTACTTCTCCCTTTTCCAATAGTATGCTTGGCTTTCTTTTCCCTTCTGATCAGTTGAAGTGGGCAGCACAAAAATAGTTGGGCATCTTTTTCAAGCTGCAACTTAAGGTAAAAACCTCAAGCCTAGATTTCAGCAATTTTCTCTGCGTAAATAGACAAGTATAGTGTTCTATGAGCTCTTTTCACAGCCACCAGCTGCAGGTTTAGAAATGCGAGGTGTCCTGGTTTCATCTGGGACAGAGTTAGTTTTCTTTTTCAGTAGCTAGAATAGAGCTGTGTTTTGGATTTAGTATGTGATTTAGTTATAAGAAGAACGGTGATAGCGTACCGATGTTTATAGCTGTTGCTGAGACATCAAAGACTTTTCAGCTTCCCATGTTTTGCCAGTGTGCAGGTGCACGACAGGCTGAGAGGGAGCATGGTCAGAACAAAGGACCCACAACTCCTTAGCTTATGGTTTGATCTTAAGACTTAGGATTGAGTCCCAAATTGGCCGATTGAATATTCCATATTACACAATGTCATGCCCAGTATATAGATGAGAGTTGGCCGGGAAGTTGGCTGGCTCTCGTGCTCTCACTGTGTTTGGATTTCTCTTCGGGGCTCTTGCTCTTCCGGGATTGTGGTTTTGGGACTTCTCTGTTTTGGGATCAGTAGCTGAGATGGGACGGGAGTTGGCCAGTGGGTGGTGAGCAATTACACTGTGCATCACTTGCTTGCATATATTATTATAATTTTAAATATTATAGAACCAAAGAACCATAGACCGATTTGGGATGGAAGTGACCTTAAAGATCATCTAGTTCCAACCCCCCTGCCATGGACAGGGACACCTTCCCCTAGATCAGGTTGCTCAAAGCCTAAGCCAGCCTGGCCTTGAACACTTCCAGGGATGGGGCAGCCATAACTTCTCTGACCAATCTGTTCCAGTGCATCATCACCCTCAGAGGGAAGAATTTCTTTCTTATATCTAATCTAAATCCACCCTATTTTGGTTCAAATCCATTGCCCCTTGTCCTATCTCTACATGCCCTTGTAGAAAGTCTCTCTCCAGCTTTCCTGTAGGCCCCCTTTAGCTACTGGAAGGCTGCTAGAAGGTCTCCTCGGAGCCTTCTCTTCTCCAGACTGAACAACCCCAACTCTCTCACCTTATCTTCATAAGAAAGGTGCTCCATCCCTCTGATCTTCTTTGTGGCCAAATAAGTGGTAAAAGCCTAATGAAGGCTCCATTGTACTGACACAAAACACAGCCAGAAACCACTTTTTATAAATTCACTTTTCATTAGAAAAAAATCACAAGGCACATTTGATTTTATCAGACGAAGCAGTTATCTTTTTTTTCCCTTTTTTTCCGATGTGGATTATCCTCTTTACTCTTTCATGTTAGTATTGAATATAAAGACAGGTTTTGCGTTTGATTGTAAATAAGCTGTGAAATGCATCTAAAAGCGCAACTTAAGTGCATCAAAGTACTCTAGATGGGGTCTCAGGAGAGCAGAGCAGAGGGGCAGAATCACCTCCTTTGACCTGCTGGCTTCTTTGGATGCAGCCCAGGATACAGCTGGCTTTCTGGGCTGCAAGTGTGCATTGACAGCTCATGTTGAGCTTCTCATCAACCAACATCCCCAAGGCCTTCTCCTCAGGGCTAACTGGCCTCAGTGATGGAGGAAGTTCAAGAGCTGGTTCGGGGCTACGAGATTAGCAAAGCCATTAGAAAGCAACAAAAACTTAGGGCAATCGCCGCTTGAAAGGGAGTCACCACACACAGATGTCGAACATCTACAGAAGGAAAAGCACAAGGAGAGGAATCACCATGTGTAAGAGTTGAGCTGTCTGCCATGGATGCAGCACATAACCAGCCAGAGCAAGCGTCTTGCATCCCAATTAGTACTTAACTGGTCTAAACTGGACTGGTGGTGGGGCTGGAGCTCTGATTTCTGTGAACATGTGTATGTTTGAGGAGGGGGGTAGGTGTGCTCATAGAGCAGGAACTGCTACCCACCTGCTATACCTGTCCTACCAAGTAAACCAATATATGTCACTGAATGGTGATGTTCTCTTCTAGCAGCCACTCCACCATAAAGCCTGTGACACTGACAGTCAACATCAAGCTTAAAAGCAATGTCTTTAATTAATTCCGTGGCTCTTTTTACCAATATGTCCAAATGAGATAATAAAGGTACAGTCGACGTGACAATCATGCTGTGTAAAGGAAAGGTCTGATCATTTTTCCTCTAGTCATCTGACACATTCACTGAAAAAACAGGGAAAAGCTTGCAGAATTAAACCCTAATGGAACCAGTTGGAGCAGGTCTACTAAAAAAGAATCTCATATTTAATCTTTATAGGCTGTAGTTTACCTGAGCCATTCATATGCTAATGCAAAGTGTTTATCTTGTTTAGAATATGAATACTGTACAGGGAGGTTCCTGTTCTCAAGGAGGCACTTGCTCTCCATTGCCTTCCCTGCTAGCAAAATAAGGAACTAACAGAAAGAGTTTTTACATAGTGAACTACCGTTGCAGGGAGGCATTTCCAGCAATTACACTTTAGCAAACAAAAGAACCAGAATATTCAGGCCAAGGGAGCTTTCTCTGCTAGGAAGACATAAATGCAGACATCATTGACATGAAGAGCCAAGTACAGGTGAGAATACTCAGAGTGCTGTCACACACACGTATTGCTACCCATCTTTCCTGAAACAAAGGAGCTGAGAAAATCTCCTGTAGTGGACATTTGGTCATTCAAGCAGCTGTGATTAGTTCCAGTAAGAATTATGTTTTGCTCTTGTTTCATTAAAGCAACTTCTCTTTTTCCCTGCTGCTAAAATCTGGACTGCTGGAAGAAAAAAGCAAGACAGAGGCAGACATGAACACTTTATCTCAATAGCTGCATGGAAGCTCTCCTCCTTTGAATAGCTTCTAACTTGCTAAATGCAGAGCACTGGTAGGTCCTCACCTCACCCCTCACTGCCCAAGCTTGCTGAGCCTCCCCAGAAACAGCCAGTCACTACTCAAAGAAATCCCCTCAGCTCCCCTGCTCTCTTCCCTTACAAATTTTACAATAATGCTCATCTGAACTGGAAGCTGCTTCCTTCAACAGCACATAGCTCTCCTTCATTAAGATTTCTCATGTTTGCAAGGACAAGTTCCAGTCATCTTCACAGCAATGTTTTGGGTTTGGTTTTAGTTTTGGTTTTGTTTTGGTTTTTTTTCCAATATAGGTTTTCACAAAAGCTCCCCTTAATTGTGTTTCATTTTCCAATTATGTAGTTCTTTCTTTGTCTGGCAATCATTTAAAGTGCTGCATGGCTTTTCCTCCCTCTCTGGATTGACGTGTTCCAGCACTGTACTTTGTGTCAAACAAACACTCTGTCATGTTTGCCCAGTTTCTCTGCTCTCCCCATTTCTTCTGTTGATGGCTGTGTACCAGGCTGCTGTCCTCTTTGCCAAGAGAGGCAATTTATTCCACATCATCATTCCTCTTCCTTCTCCTCTTTTTACCATTGAAATGCGAACTTTTTGTGATTCAGCTCACTTCTGCTTTCAAAAGGAGACCTGTCTCTCTCTGCTAGCCACCACATTCTTACACACAGTGACATTTGCAAGTTCTTTTCCTCCTTGCTGCCCATTCAACACTCCTCTGGAGCTCCTGTTCGAGTGATGCATGCATTCCCTCCTGCATCCACACCACGCACCCTCACTTTTGGACAACTTCCCATACTTACCCACAGCTGCTTATGGAGCTATGGGTACTCTAGCTTTATGTCCGTACAATATTCCAAGCCACACACTGATGAAAAAGCATGCCATGAGTTCACATATACACACCTGAGGTGTGGGTCTCTGTGTTGCCCCCTGTACTGTCGCTCCAGTAGCTGGATGTTCATGGCATCTGACCAAGCTGCTGTTTTGTCACACTCCCTCAAAAGTCTCTCCTCATAGTCACAAATTTTCAAGCATTTTTTTACTTCTCAGGCTGACTTGTCAAAATTTTCTTAATAATTTCTTGATTATTATTTAATTGGGAGGAAGGTCATGTAAAGCAAACTTGGTCATTGCTTTTTTCTTCCTAGCACTATCAGGCTTTGGACAAACACTTCAGAATAGTTTGGGGTATTCTGTTCTCTCCCTCATATTCCTGCTGTATCAGCTGTTGTTACCTCGGCCATATTATCAAGAAGGTGCCATTGAGATTCCCACACACACTACCATGTATAAAAGACCAGAGCTAGAAATCCTTTCCTCTCCCTGTCCTGTGAAGGTAAGTATCATTCCTGGTAAAGTTTATGTGGTTTCAACTGTCATAGATGTAGTTTTCTTACGAGATTACATTCATAAATTATCCTTCAGAAGAGACTACAGCAATTACAAAAGAAGTATCTGTATTTCCCTAAAATTGGGAATTTCTCCTTTTATACATACTCATGATAATACCAGTCCTTACATGGACTCTGACTCTTTGAAGGCCAGAAGAAAACACAGAAAGCAATTGAAATGGAAAATAAACAGCAGGGCACTGTCTTTGAAAACCAGCACGGATTTACAAAACAAGTAATTTTTTCCTAAAACAACATTTCACTAACCATCATTTAGTAGATTTTTTTTAATCATAGGCAGAGTTATCACTACTATCACTAATAAGTTGCAAACAGCACTTCAGATTCTGAGATTCTCCCATGCACTATGTGTGCTACAAGCAGTTGCTGCAGGCTGACAGTACAGCTGTTGCAGAAACTGTAGTGTAGCCAGATTAATATCCTTCTCTTCCATCTTCACATTGCTAATGAAGGACACAGTAGTCTCCAATTATTCGAAGTGTTTGAAACATTGGCACTTAGAAATCCCACAGGCATCTCTGCCTGCGGAAAGTCTACCAAAGGAATGCTGCACCACAGTGTGGCATAAGAAAAGAGCGTGGCACAACTGGCAACGTGATCCTTTACTGTCTGGGTAAGGTTGTATTACCCAGTAAGAAAGAGGATTCACCCCATCAACTACGTGGAGATAAGCACTAGGACTCCATCAACTACTTTTGTCCCCATTTGGAAAAATAAAATCAGTATTCTTCAGATCTATGCCATAAGGAAGCCACTAATATTTTTCCAGTAGGCATGACCCAGCATATCATGACAGTATATACACCTTCCCTGTCTCCTACATTTATGGAAGAAAGTGGTTAGAGATGTCATGATGCTTGTATTGGGTTTACATGGCAAGGTATTGGACAGCACGGACTGCAAGAGTGGTCTCTGTGAGAAGAGGCCGGGGCTATCCTGTGCTGGACACAGCTGGCTCCAGAAGGCTCTAACAGACCCATCGTACGGCACAGCTGAGCCCAGTGGCCATGATGGTGGCACCTCTAAGAGAACATATTTAAGAAAGGGCAAAAACCACTGTGCAGCAGAGTGAAGGGAAACACAGGGTGAGAAACAGCCCTGCAGACACCAAGGTTAGAGAAGCAGCGGCAGGGAGTGGTATTCCAGAAGCTGGAGCAGATATTCTCCTGCAGCTGGTGGAAAAGACCATGGAGAAGCAGATTGTCACTCTGCAGCATATGGAGGACCACGATGGAGCAGATACCCACACTGGAGTGGGTGATGGACACCATGCCAGATCAGATGGATGTGCTCTGAATGAACTGCAGCCTGTGGAGAGGTCATACAGGAGCAGAATTTTCCTGAAGGACTGCAGTGCATGGAAGGAGCAGGGGAGAAGGGGAGGAAAGATTGGCAGAGATGAAATCTTATGAACTGACTGCAACCCCTATTCCCCATCCTGCTACACCGCTCAGTGTGTAGGAAAGAAGACACAGAGAAGTCAGGAATAATGGAGAGAAGTTGAGCCTGGGAAGAAGGGGGTGAGGAGGAGGTGCTTTAGTTTTTGTCTTTGTTTCTCGCCATCCGACTATTTTTAATTGACAATAAATTAAATTATTTTTCCTGAAGTTGAGTCTGTTCTGCCCATGACGGTAACTGGCAAGTGATCTTCCCATCCGTATTGTGACCCATGAGGCTTTCTGTCTTCTTTTGTCTCCCTGTCCTGTTGAGCAGGGGCAATAAGAGTGGCTGGGTGGGCATTTGGCAGCCAGCCATAGTCAACCCACCACAATGCTTGACCATGGAAAAGTAAATGATGATGCCAAAGGAAAGTTTGCAAAAGTTCAGAGATTTTCACACTGACATTGACAAAGAGAAAATCTTATAATAGGACAGTATGTGGGTCATCCTGGTTGAGTCCATAGTCCTCACTACTCAGCTTCTTTCTGCTTCCAGCCTTTCTTCTCTTTGGTACTCAGCAGCTCTGGAGGACTGAATATATGTGAAAAGCACCGGTGGGATAGTGAGTTCTAATCCATTCATGCCTTAGACTATTTTTGGTTTCCAGGCTGTTTGTCCTAGTCCTTTAAGAATGCTTTCTCTTTGCTTCCTTCTCCTCACCTGCTCCATGCCACACTCTGGCTTTTGCCACCTCCTCCTTCATCATTCCCCAAATATGTTAGTGCCCCCTTTTTTTTTCTGAACTCCTTTAGCAATGGTACATTCCTGTCTAGTGCCAGAATGTGTAAAAGCTTTCTCTAATGGCTAACAGTAATTCATGTTCCCTCTGCAAGACTGAACAGCTCACTACACTGCATTTAATTTGATAAGCTGTTACCTTGAACTGCAACAGCACATCAGTACCCCATTAAAATTATCACAAGAAAAAAACCCAAAACAATCCAAAGCTAATGCTTTGTGACTTAACCTCACCCACTATGATACAACCACTGAAATCAGACTGATAATGAATAATAGAAACAATAAACACTTGGATAACTGCTAGCTCCTTACATTATGCTGCTAATCTCCATTTTTTTTCATAGCTTTCTGGTTCTAATCTTACAGCACTGAGCTTGCTTTACTGGCAAACTAGCAGGAATAGATAGCTTGGTGAATGCTTTCTCCCCACCAAGAAAATTCCGAACTACCCTTTCTCCTCATGTAAAGGAGAGAAGAGAATGTGTGGGTTTGTTGAGGCTGAAATATTAGTAATTACAATCTGTCATTGTCTCACTGCATGTTTAAATTGTACTGTTAGCCTTTGTGCAACACTGGGTAACACTCCAAAATACACAGTAATTTGTCACTTTTCCTGAACTGACAATGATAGTGACTTCATCTTTATGGCAGAAAATTATTTGAACAACTTTTATAGGTTCACTTTCTGAGCTATTTCTTCTGCTTTAATATTGTAATTTTTTATATAAATGATCTTCAGTTCTCACAATAGCCTTTTAAAATGTAAGTCTTAGGTGTAATCTTAAACAGCTTTTGTTATTGGTTTTATGAGCAGCAACATTTGACTTGAGTAAAGGTGCTGCTTAAGCCTTGCCAGAGCCACTTCCCAGTTAATGTGCTCTCTATCATTAGAGCCTGTTCCACTCTACATTGATACCGTTAACAAGTTATGAATAAAAGTTTGCTCAAAATTCTGAAACATTGAAGGATTTGTAAAGGTTTCCATCGCTGAAGAAATGTAAGTCAAAAGCGGCCAAAACATCTTGCCAACTTCTGTGGCCATTTTCTTACTACCAGTATTTTCCTTAAATGTTGAAGGTTTCAAGGCGTTTGGAAAGGCTCAGTTGAGAGGTCTGGTAAGAAGGCTCAGATATCAGAAAATGCACCTCTCGGAGCTATTAGCAATAACCACATACTTTGCTCACAGATCACAGAAAGGTTTGGGTCAGAAGGGGCTTGGGTGAACTGATACACACTGGGCTGTCACTCTGCTAACACCTTCTCTGTTTGATCAATTGCTGAAATGAGCCTATGGGCATAACTGCTATGACATCTTTCAACAGGATTACCAAAACTTGCATTTGCTCAAAGCTGAGCAAAGCTGTTTAAAGGCTCTTTGGTGAGGCCAAAGAAGCTGGCTCATGGCTGTCACCATGCCAGCTCCTCCTCCTCTGGGAGGGCCTCAAGCTGTATGGTCTCCCACTCAATTTCTTTGTTCCCACCCCTTCTCAAACACTCTACCTCCTAAATAGTTTCTTTGGGGACCACTCCTTGGAATGAAATTTGTGTATCTCCAAATTTACCACAACAAAAACAAAAATTTAACTTTTTTGCTGCACAAGAAGAAATGTCCTCTAATATCAAAAACCAAGAAAGCAGGTAATTAAGAAATGCAGGGAAAGCAAATTTGGTGACTATCAAAGGCAGACTCACTGGCTGTAAAAGGCTGTTTTTTTAAAAAACAATCTTATTCATAAAAAATAACACTATTCATCAACAAGCATACAGAAAGGAATCTCCTCAGTCAAAAATATCACAATTATTTTAAGCAGCAAAATTCTTATAATGTTTGTTTATGAAAGGACATGGTTTAGTGGCGGACTTGGCAGTGCTAGGTTAACGGTCGGATTTGATGATCTTAAAGATCTTTTCCAATCTAAACAATTCTACGATTCTATGAAAAAAATGTTATATATGAGTGCTGGTTTTGGCTGAGATAGAGTTAACTTTCTTCACAGTAGCTAGTATAGGGCTATGTTTGGGATTGGTGCTGGAAACAGTGTTGATAGCACAGGGATGTTTTAGCTACTGCTGAGCAGTGCTCACACAGAGTCAGGGTCTTTTCTGCTTCTCATCCCCCTCCACCTGTGAGTAGCCTGGGGGTGCACAAGAAGTTGGGAGAGGACGCAGCTGACTCCAACTGACCAAAGGGATATCCCATACCATATGATGTCATGCTCAGCAACAAAAGTCAGGGGATGAAGAAGGAAAGGGCAGACATTCAGAGTGATGGCATTTGTCTTCCCGAGTAACTGTTATGCAGTGTGGAGCCCTGCTTCCCTGGAGATGGCTGAACACCTGCCTGCCAAGGGGAAGTACCGAATGAATTCCTTGTTTTGCTCCGCTTGCGCACGCGGCTTTTGCTTTACCTGTTAAACTGTGTTTACCTCAGCCCACAAGTTTTCTCACTTTCACTCTTCCAATTCTCTCCCTCAGCCCACTGTGGGGGAAAGTGAGTGAGTGGCTCTGTGGTCTTAGCTGCCGGCTGGGGTCAAACTGTGACAATCTGCCTTACACAGAAAGGTTTGTGTCCGAATAGAACAGACTTGTCTTGTCCTTCACAAAAGGGGTATTTTAATAGTTGAGACTGAGTCTTCACAATCATACACAAATTTACAATGGGAAGGACCCATGGAGGCCATCCAATCAAACCTCCTGCTCCCAGCACGGATAACTTCAAGGTTAGGCCAGTTTGATCAGAGCCTTGTCTACTCACATTTTGAAAATACCCAGAGACAGAGATTTCACAGCCATTCAGTGACAGCATTCATCTACAAAAATAATTGAGTCTTTACTGTGAGGGAACAGTGACATTTTTAAAATCCTTAATTATGCTTATTATTACTCTAGACCAGTAATTCTCCAGTATTTACAAATACATGTCTGAAGACGGGTGACTAAACAAGGTACCACCGATTTTTTTTTTTTTAATTTCACATACACAGAGCACTGTGGAAAACAGAATATCCTCAGCAGTCTTACTGGCGAGGGATGATGCTGGTTGGATATGCTCCTTACTCATCTTGCCTGGAAAAAGTGGATTAAGCATTTACTTAGAGAATGCCCTATAGAGGACTCTTCCTCCTTCGTTTTTTCACTGAACTTTGTCTTCTTAAAGTGAGGCAGAAAAGGTAAAACCAGAGAGCTGACTAGGTCTTGCTTACATTTTCCATAAAATTGAATTTCCTTCAAGGCTTTCAGTTCTTGTCCCCCTTTTAGCAGTTATAGTCTAACCTTGTATTAGCATCGGCTAAATTAATAATTCTTATTTTGAGGAAATCTTTGCAAGAAAACAGAGTTTTTTGTAATTAACACTTTTCTCTCAAACTTTTTGTTAGCAGAGAACACCAAGTGCAGACTTTCATGCCCATACACATTTTTAGAAGAATCAATACAGTAAGTCAATAGTTCTTATTTTCTGATCGTGCAATTCAAGTTCCCATTTCTAACATTTTCCTTTGATACCAAGTTTTCCTTTACTATTAGCTGCCAAATATTACTTCATTTTCATGTGTCAAATACCTTAACTCTACCTGGTTTTAAACATTTTAATTACTGCAATCTCAGATAGAGAATGATATATTTAAAATTGTTTCAGCTTCGCATCTCCCATTAACCATTACACTGTGAATCCACTAATACGATACACAAGTCATCACTAAGATTGCTTACAGCCGATGTCAGTGTAACGGAACTGCAGTCTGTCTCACTGTTTTTCTCAATTTACTATGCTTTTCTTTGTACTCAGCACTGCCAAGTTCTTTATAGTTTCCCAAGAAAATGTGAAGAGCTGAAAACCCCACTGTTCTTTCATTACCTCCTTATTCAATGAATAACATTGATATGTTCCATTGATTTTTTTCTATTTATCTATTTCTTTTCCACAGAAGTGTTAATTAGAACTCCTAATGATGTCCATTTTTTAATATCTATAACCAGACACTTTCTTTATGTCTTTGGCGTTTGTAACTAACACAGATCTTCACTGTTCATGACAAAGGACTCTTCAAAGAGGGAGTCATTAACAGCAGTGTTTCCTGGGACACTGATACTGGGAAATCAAACACACTCTTCTGCGGTTTACAAAACATTTAGCTATCACAGGAAAAAAAAAGTTTATATTATGCAAGTTTCAGGTGCTTTTTTTTTTTCCCATTTTTTTTTTTCCTCCATCTCTCACATGAGTTCTCACTGGAATCCATCCGTCATGTAATAACTTTGCACTTGAGTTTTAGGATTTTTCTCTTTCCCTGAATGCATATTGCCCACAGTTGGGCACATGCTCGAACTGAACTTTCCTGCATATCACTGTATTTCCCAAATAGGGAAATAGGCACACAGATAGGTCAGGTTGCACTTCACTGCTAACCCTACTGACAATGTGTACATGAATACAGCAAGATTGGTTTCATACTGGGTTTTCCATAATCTTGAAAGCCATCTCCGTAAGACAGAGAGGCACATGTCCCTTCTCACACTAAACCCTAATTCTTATTCCACTGTGCACAGCATGCTAACCCATTCTCTATTAAAACTTTCATTCTTCAAAAGGTGGAAAATACTCTTTTTGTGTGTAGGTCAGCTTCTCTCTACACCACCATCATGAGTGTCTAGAGACTACAAGGACCTTCGATTCTTGTGAAGGCAGGCCCAATAGCATCTGCCCACAATAACCTGCTTTTACCTAAGAGATGACCAAAACCTGCTTTAGCCAAACACTTGAGTAATATTTATACTAAATTAAGAAAGTAAGGAAGGATGAACAGCTTACCTAGTAATGCAACCAATCTCCTTGGAAAGAAAGTCAGATCTTCCCTTCTTTGAGAAACTAAATTTAATGTCAAGATTCTACTGTCCATCACATCATCACATGGAAGTTTTCCACTTCTAAGCAGCTAGCTGAGGCTCCAGAGGCAGCCTCAATGAAGACACCAAGAACAGCCACTGAGGTTGACATTTTAATTTGCACCAGGGAGCACAGCAGAGTCTCCAAGCCACCAGTACCCTGAGATAATTCCCTTGTCCCCGTAAATCTCAAATTAGCCTTAGCGAAGAGCAATAAATGTGCTTAGAAGGCAGCAGTGACCAAGTACACCAGAAAGAAATTCTGCTAAGTAAAAACACGTCACAGGGCACTGCTAGCTAAACACCGTGAGTGCTCGGGCTTTGTATGTATGGCATGGCTGGAAAGCTCAGAATCACTTTGGCTGCTGCCCTCCTGTCCACCAGCTCTCATGGTCCAAATGCAGATTTCTCTTTCTTACTGGCAGCAGCAACAGCTGCAGGACACAGTATAACTGCACCAAAGCACAGGCTGTTTCTCACGCTCAGCACAGTGTAATGTGCACAGGGCTGACGAACCTGAAGTAGTGTTGGCTTCCAGCAGACACAGACAGAAAAAACAGTAACAGTTCTTGGTGCTTCCACAGAAACACCCAGCACAATTCCTTTCTTACTGGTTGACGTGGTTTAACACCTGCTTTCCTAACCTGTAAGGAAAAAGATTTCTGCCTGCATCTTTGCTCTAGCAAGAGGCAGGGTCCTAGAGAAGTCGGCAGGGTCTTTGTACCCACAGAATATATTTAGCAGTAGGGACTAAAAGGGCAATTATTAACATCTGTGGGAAGCATAAGTACTGCTCCATAAACTTAAAAGGTCTGCTGGGCTTTCTGTTAGGATGAGGATCCATAGCACAAAACTTCCTCCTTACCAAAAGGAAGGTGCTGAGGAAAACCAAGGTAAGTGTGCCACCTACTGCTCTTTTTTGAAAGAAGACTAGTGAATGCAAGTTTATGTTCCTCACGTTCCACTACACACTGAAGAATGCTTAGCCTCACAACCAGCTGCATTGATACTGGTTTCATTGCAGATGTATTTTGATGACCTTTAAACCTGCTTCTGGCGTTCACCAGAACCATGGTGATGTTTTGCACTGAGCCTTTAGCAACTTCAGTTCAAATCTCAGTGTCAGAAAATTTCTTCCAGCTCTCGTGCAAAAGCAAAGAGCTGCAAGACCTGTAAAGAATTTACCGGATAAATGTCACTATCTGAATGTTCTGTTCTTACATTCTTCCCCAAGAATCTGCTACTGGACACTGACAAGCACATCTCAATGTCTTACCAGTTCAGGAATAGTCCATAAAAGGAATGCTTTCCTATAAAAACCTTAGCCTGATAACAGCACTAAAACAAAAAATAGAGGTAACCCCTCAAAACTATCTCTGATACCTGCAGGAAAATAGCAATAATTAGTAGTCAACAGATACTAAATCCAGTATTTTGATTATTCCTTTATGTTAAACAGATAAAATAAACTCTCAAATACACAGACAAGTATTTAATTCCCTCAATTTAAGCAGAAACAAACTAAAATAAATATCACCCCGAATGTTTCCATGGAAGAAAACTCTCATAGATTTCTTCAAATACCAAAGTATTCCACATTAGGCTTCCTTCCTCAGACTGCCTTCAGGAGTCTTACTTTCTAGCTTATGGTCTCCAGTAAGGACAAACTTCTGAGCCATTTCATAATTTTAATTAACAGAGGATAACATACCTAACTTGAGCAGTTAAGGTGCATCAACATTAGCGGTTTAGTGAGCTACATAATTTCTCCCAGGTGTGAATGTGCTGAGTATCTGCGCCGAGTTACACAGAACACACTGTGTGCACACAGACTGTTCACACACTGTGGTTTCTCTTGCGAACTAGGCAGAAAGCTTCACACTGGCATGCAATCCAGAGTGCCCAGTGTTAGCTGGGACACAAAGTACTGTCTTTAAAGCAAGAATTCAGCAACTTTGAAGTCCTCCTGCTATATGCAAGCAACAGTTCTGGAAGTACTTACATGCCTCGTCCTTCCTCTGCAGTTGAAGGAACTCCAAAATGATCTGGAAGGTAACTGGAAATCAGTCACAAGCTTCTGGGCCTTCTAAAGAAAATAAAAGCCAGAGCCACATTTTGGTGGGATCATCATGCAAACTGCTAGCTGACAGACACAAACTCATGCCTGGTTCTACTTCCAAAAAGGACAACTTTAACATAGTATTTACCTCATCAATGTAAGTAATCTTATCACCATTACATATTCAGTTCTGAATAACCAAACCAAGGGCAGCTACCTGAGGGTTACCACTTCCATTCTGTCAAGAGATTATTACTCTAGTGAATCCAGTCAGGGAAAGGCCAAAAAATTTCATTGAGAGGTTGAACAACCTGATAGCAGTCTGCCAAGATCACAGGTAAACAGATGTGTGCAGAGTCCCACACTATAGAATCAGTGTTGCATCAAGTTAAAAGAAAAAATGAAGGCAACGTTTCAAAAACAGGGACAGAAACTAAGTCTCTGCTAAACCCAGGCAAATCCATCCCTGTTACAAGGAGCTGAAGAATTTCGTTTGGGAGAAGGAAAACACGGCTACTGCACTACTCAACCTGCAGTCTCTGGGGTCTGGAAGAGACCAGAGGATCCTCTTGAGAGATATTCAAAGGCTTTGGAAAAAGGAGGTTAACTCCCCTCCCCACTGAGAACATCCTAATACCCTGGAGTCTCTGCATGGGAAGTTCTGAAACAGAAGAGAGTTGGTAATGTTAGAACTCTGACTGCAACTCAATATAGTACTGGTGGGAGGTGGTTCATTCCCGTGGTTCAGGACTTCTGGAAGATTGTCTATCTATTGCTAGTGATGAAAGCCTAGACCCTAATCTTTAAGGAAAAGATCTTTGCCTGCATCTTTCCCCTAGCAACAGCTAATGACTCAATGAAGCCATATTTCCACATAGCTCCAGCAGTTTGATTTAAGGGATAGGGGAAAAAGAAGGCAGAGCAGCTATTTTCATAGGATCATACATTTGATTTGGTTTCATTAGGACAACAGTGAATCTGTTTTTCTCCCTGTCCTTATGTGACTGTGTGTTACTCATACTCATGTAAATGCAACATATAGCAATGTGTTTGGAGAGTCTGTTCTGAAACCACAGACAGACAGTGCTGTTAAGAAGGGTAGAATTCAATTTCACTTCAGAGAAAACACCAGTAACAAGGAAAGGATGCTACAAGGAAGACTGCAAAAAGGTGAACGTTGAAGGTGCTGTTCCACATACTGCTGTGTGTGGGGTCAAGCACACAGATAAGCATTATCCTTTAATTGATAATGCAGGCTCTGGAATAGATTTTCAGTAGGGCCACAGGTGTTACCATACTTTCTCATGGTCCTTCCTCTGCTGCGTTTTTTCTTTCTCATTTGGTATTTTCCTGTGTGCCATCACAGGGCACTGCAGGGGATGGTTTTTTTTTAAAAAATAAATGGCTATAACCTTACTTTCTCGCAGTACTGGTTATGGTACAAGCAGGGAATGGAAGGACTAGGCACAGAAAGTAAAAACGGGAGGAGGAAGCTGGAGGCAGGGCATCTGTAGTTGAAGAATACTTTTCCAGGAAGGAAAGGTGGGATATAGTTACTGGGCAGATACATATTTCTTGCTGAATTCCTCTACTTCAACAGAACATAATCTTCTTCCATCTAAAATCCACAGCTCTCAATGTGAAATTGGCTACCTTTTGCAAAGTACAGCACTTCAACGTGCCCTACGTACAACCACTCCTGTGGTAATGTTTCTTTGCTAATGGTAATTTTAAAAACAGATACATTTTTGTGTGCTTCGCTTTCCAAATATCACACAATCCTGCAACTGCAAACATTAGGTTTTCAACTAAGAACTCTGCAATTAGGTCTGCAACTCTTTGGTCTGTAGCTCTAAAAATTAGTCTTTGCCCAACACACTCTATGCAGTCTGCTTCTCGCATTCATCATCAGCTTGGAACTGTCTGTGCAACTTGACCTTTCCCACAGGTTTTCTAGGCATGCTGCGTCTTAGCTTCCTAACCTTTTTTACTGATCTCCCTCTCATACGATTCCCTTCGCAGTGCCTCAAAGTCTCCATCCATAAATTTATTCCTTGTACAAGGATGATGGTTCAGGTTTGAGAGGAACTTCAAATCTCTGTCCCTACCACAGGCCCCTACAAAGTTTAATGTGCAAGTTTCCTTTTCTCAGCAGTAGGATCTCTTGTGCAGAACACCTGACAAGGATGTGTATCTCAGCACAGCTGGGAAATCCTCATAACTCAGACTCTCCGACGACTTCACGGAAATTTCCAACACAGAAGTGTCATATAAAATCCATGCACAGAACAGTAGCTAAAACCTCTGTCACAATCTTCCCAACAGTGGACTTGTCAGCACTGATGTGCTATTATGGGAGAAAACTTTGAATTAAAATAGATATAATATCACACTGCCTGTGAAGAGCGGTGTTTGAACAAGTCAAAACAACACCACAGCAACACCCCCAGACAATCAGGAACAGACCAGCAAAGCCTAGAGACGTATCTCACCAAGCATGAGGGAACACCACTGCAGAAATACCCATGAATCTCTAAAACTTCAAACTGAAAAAAAATCTGGAGGAGGATTAACTGACTGCTTCTCAACTCTCCTGATGCAAGTTGTTGCAGTGGAGCTGCCACAACTGTGCCAGAAAGTTGCAATATGTGAATACTCTCAGGTCATACACTTGTAGCACACAGGTAGTAAGAACAGGCTAATAGGCACTAATTCAGTATTGTCACGTGTTAAATGTACAAATGCTCATAGCTTTGTAATTAGCGCCATATTTGAAAGTATAAAACCATAAAATAGAATCACAGAGTATCTCCAGTTGGAAAGGACCCATAAGGATCATGGAGTTCAACTCCCTGCTCCTCACAGGACTACCTAAAACTAAACTCTATGACTAAGAGTGTCATTCAGATGGACTCTTACAGGCTTGACGCCACCACCATTTCCTTGAGGAGCCTGTTCCAGTGACCAACCACCCTCACAGTGAAGAACCTTTTCCTAATGTCTAATTATATCTTACCCAATATATCTTATGCAAGTGCTTATGATGTGTGTGTCTTGATTTCTATAACCAGAGATCAAACTTTAGCTCACACGTTCAGATGGTCTAAGCCATTTAGTCAAGCTATACCTTTAGAGCTACGGATTGTTAAGGCTACACAACAGACGAACACCATAAAGTGATAACCACGCATAGCTCCAAGATCAACAGGTGGATACATTGGCCTTCCAGCTCTTGGTTTTCTTTGTTGTTGAATTACCACTGTTTTTCCACCCTTCACTCTTGATTCATTAGAGGAAGATGATAAGCAAGAAGCAGCAAAGGCTGAGATCTCTCAGAACAAAGACATATTCAAAAAAGTGTCTCTTCCAGTTGCTGATCCTGCTCCTACTGTTCCTTGCTCCATGCAGCATGTACTTCCCCAAGCATGAAAACTTCAGAGGGAGTCAAAGAGAATGTAAAGTGTATAATTAAGAGCAAGATCTAAGACTGTCAGGACTGCTTTTTGCTTGCAACTATGTTTGGCCTCTTCCACTCTGAACAAAGACCCCAACAGAAGCAAAATCTGGTTGTTTTGCCAGAACACAGCAGGGCTTTGAAAGAATCCTGAGAACTTTGGTGGGATTAGTGGAATAATTTAATAGGCGGTCATGTTGGTAGGTAGAGAACAAAAAGACATTTGCATTTCAGACTGCCTGTATGGTTTGGGAACAGTGGAAGAAGAAAGGTAAGCCTGAGAAGCCTGAAGCTATCCTGCACTGAGGAAAAAGCCCTGGCAGAAAGTGGATGAAAGAGATGAAGTTAAGAGAATAAGATTCTGAAAAAAACATACAAAACCATTCATTTCACTTCCAGGCTAAGGCAATATTTTTTAGTGAACACAAATAAGCAGTTGATTTTTCTCATTTAAACTGAGGAATCATGGAATCAGAATAATTTGGGTTGGAAAGGATCTTAGGAGGTCATTCCTACCTCCTGCTCAAAGCAAGGTCTGCTATGAGACCAGACCAGGTTGCTCAGGGCTTCATCCAGCTGGGTCCTGAAAACCTTCAAGAATGGACACCCTAAAAGCCCTCTGGATAACTTGTTCCTGTGTTTGATTGTCCTCATGGGAAAAAAGGCTTTTTCCTTATATTCAGCCCAAACTTGTAGGTTCAATTTATGCTCATTGTATCTTGTCGTCCCTCCATATCACCGGAAGAGCCTGGCTCCATCTGTTTTACAAGCTCTTCATAAGCACTGGCAGGTTGTTTGCTATTAGGTTTTCCCCCAGAGCTATCTCTTGTCCAGGCCAAACAAGTCCAGTTCCCTTCAGTATCCCACCTTCAGGAAAAATGCTTTGACTTCCTGAGCATTCTGTCTCTCTGCTAAACTTTTACCAGTTTATCATGATCTCCTGGATATGCTGTTAATATAGCCCAGGAGACTGTTGGCACTGTTAGATGTCAGGGCACATTGCTGGTTTACGTTCAGCTTTTTGCCTGTCAGGCCCCCCAGGTCATGCTCAGCAGTGCTGTTCCCCAGCCAGTTAGTCCCAGTCTGTACCACGGGGAAATCAATATTATGGAACAATGCAGGTCAGGTCTTTGGTGGTGTGATGGGCTTATGTGGTGAGGTTTTGGTAGCACAGGAGGAGCTGCAGAAATAGCCCCTGTAAAAAGCTGTGAGAAGCTTCCTTGGCTCCAAAACCAGTCGTACCGGTCTCTGGCCAGGTCGGACCCCCCTCCTCTCCGGCCAGGGCCAAGCCAGTCAGCGCCTCTGCGAATGCCATATTTAAGAAGGGGATAAAGGAACCTGAGCCAGGCGGGACCTGCAGTGAAGACAGGGGGGTGGGAGGCTGGGTCCCCAGCCTCCCCGGGAGAGCAGCTGCCCATCCACACTGGGCTGCCACCACTCGACTGGAGGTGACCACGGTGGCGCGGCTTGGAGAACTCCGAAGTGCTGTGCTACCGAGGTGCCCGCTGGGAGGAGTTTGTCCTGTCAGGACTACCAGGGTTTGTCAGACCGGTCGAGCCCTGTGCAGCTGCAGCAGAGAGAAGATTGAGATGTGAGAGAAATGGCTACACAGACACCAAGGTCAGTGAATATGGAGCGTGAGGACGTGTGCCGGAGCTGAGATTCCCCTGCAGCATGTGGTGAGACAGGAGGTGGCCCTCCTGCAGCCCACGGAGATTAACAGTGGAGCAGAGATCCACCCACAGCCTGTGGAGAACCCCACGCTGGAGTGGGTGGCTGAGCCCTAAGAAGTCATGACTCCATGGGAAAAGTCACGACTGGAGCAATCTGATGGGTAAGGATTGCATCCTGCAGGAAGGACTCATGTTGGAGAAGTTTGTGGACTGTCCCGTGAGGAGGGGATCCATTGGAGCAGGGGAAAAGAGTGTAAGTAGTCCCCCTCCTTTAAGAAAAGAGTGGCAGAAACAATGTATGACAAACTGACCTGCCACCCCCCCATTCCCCGTCCCCCTGTGCTGGTGGGGGAGAAAGTAGAGTCAGGAAGAAGGGAGAGGTAGAGGGAAGGTGGGTTTTTTAAGATCTCACTTTGTCTCTTGTTATCCACTCAAGTAACTGCTAACAAATTAAATTGATTTTTCTCCAAGCTGAGCCTCTTCTGCCCCGAGCCATGGTTGGCGGGTGATCCCTCTGTTCTTATCTGGATCCTCAGGATTTTTGTCACATTTTTCTCCTCTCCACCTCACTGAGGGGAAGGAGTGAGCAAGCAACCTCGTGGTGGCTTAGCTGCTGGCTGGGCTACACCACACCACCAATCTACTTTTTTTTGATCTTTCATTCGATCTATTGGATAATACTCTAGTGCGGAAAGAAATTACATAGGAATCCCAATCTTACATGAGAAAACTGAGACTGAGTTTTAGAAACTACTTAAGCTACTTATAATAGCAAGAACAGAAATATTTATATATTTATATAACTGTATATGTCTGGCGACTAGAGTATTTTTAAAATTTGGATCTAAATGTAGTATACTGGCTTTGCAAAGAAGCTGTAAAAGGACAAATACACAGGATTTTCCCTACATAAGAGTCATGTATCTGTTTGTTATCTTTTTACTATCTTCTGTTTCATATTTCATTCTCCACTAAAAATAAAGAAAACCAATACCACAAAAAAGATCTGGTAATACTTATGTATCTGCTACCACCTGCTGACAAACAGCGTTATTGACTTTATCCTAGTCAATCTTAAAGAAGCAATTCCTATTTTCCTATAAGAAAGTTTCCACTGCTGCTACACTGGCTGACAGTAAAAGCTATATGAATTTTTTAATACAGTATGTTGTAACCATAATAAGCCTCTCATTTCCTATCCACTGAGCTTGCCTGCATCACAGATTCTCCACTGACCACCATATTCTACTCATTAAGCAGCTGCTATATCCTTCATTCACTGAAGCCCTTCAGTTATTGCAGATGGTTATTGTAGTCAATTACTGAGCAATTACAAGAAACTGATTCCTCATTTATAAAAATTCAAACCCATTTGATTTGTTACATTAGCTGTAAGACTTTCCAAATGACAAGTCAATCTCTTCCGGTCTTATTTCCCAATCTACAATGTAGAATCAAAACATCTTTTTTTCCCCCCAGTCTTAAGAGCAGAATGGTAGTAGAAATGACCACCTTTGCATCACCTTACTTAATTTAACAATGCTTTAGGTAAAGCCTTGACTGGCCTCCGGACAATATTATTATTGTTGAGAAAAAGACTCTCAAAAACTTTAAGTAAAACAGAGAAATACATCCTCAGTTTCAGGTATCTCACACTAAATTGCAGAAGTGTGACAGTGAAAAGAGACTAGTTCACAGTTGTGACCTGTATTTGGCTATATGGTAGAATAAGTGAAAAAAAATTGTAATATTTACTTATACATGCACTTCCAAACATTTTGAAAAAAAGCCAAAGCTTCACATTTGATAAGCCAAATTGTTAGAAAAAATAATTTCATGAAAGCAGAATGTGGAGCTGTATATGACAGTATGATTTGTTTGACGAAGCTAATCCTATTAAGATTCATTAAGTGTCCTGGCTTAGTTGATAGGAATCTGAGTTTGAAATCTCTCTTTAAGTGATAGGTTTTTAAAAGTGGTCAGTTCTTCCAGACCTACGTGCATTTAGCAAAAGGAGTTACAAATGAGAGATTTAACATTTTAAATGTCTTATTCACTTTCCATTGTACAGTAATTAATTTTGTTTTTTTTTCATCTGAAAATTAAAGAAGTCTTTTTTGCTTGACTTAAGTTCCTACCTGGAGTGCTCAACTGGTTTGGGTTTTTTTGTCAGAAATTTCCCGCTGGGCTTAAAACTCTCTTTTTCCTGCACTTCCATCCCTAAAGCAGCTGAAGATGGACACTGAGTGTTGCCAAGAGAAGACCAAAAAGCCAACATCAATGCTGGGCCACGGATCCAAAGTGCCCGGAATGCCTGGACACCAGCCTGACTCCACTGAGCACATCTTGCCAAAAAAACTCTCCCAGAGCATCCTAACTTCAGCATCAAAAGCTGAAGACGTAACTAGAGCTTCTTGCCCCTTTTCCGAAAGGCAAGGTTTGTTTCGAGGAACACAGTTTCAGTCACAGAGAGACGGTTCTGACTCGTGCTGCTCTCAGGACAGGCAGCCGCTGGGGTGTGGAGAGCCGCCTTTTGCTCTCCCTCCCATATACGGGTCCAGTCACCACCTTTTTTCCCTCCGAGGGGATGAAGGCACCACTGGAAGCACCCCCCGTGAGACATAAACGGCCGTCTTCCCCTCCGTGGCCCTGGAGGGAGGGACGAATCTCCCCCTGCAGCGGAATCCCTTCAGGCTACAGCCGCATCCCTTCAGGCTACAGCCGCGGCCGCAGACAACCAACGCCCGCCGGAATCTCGCGAGAAGTCGCCCCACGGCCGCCGCGTCGCTCCTGCCGCCATGGAGCAGACGCTGAGGAGCCCTCCGGGGTTGTCCACCATTCTGACGGTGAGGAAGGGGCTGGCTGCCCACCTAGGGAAGGGGCAGGAAGCACTGGCCGCCGCGTGTGCCTGTGCCACCCCGGGGGCGGGGGGGAAGCCCGAGCAGGAGTTCTTAAACCTTCCCTCAGTTAAACCAGCTGGGCGCAGGGCGGGCTGGTGAGCGCGGTCCGTGACTGAAACCGGCCGTTTCGGGGCGGGAGAAGGGAAGCTGCACGCTCTAGTGACGCTGTTTTTCCAGCCGGAGCCTCATCTCCTTTCGTTTTGTCCGTAGACGACTGACTGGTCGGAGCCCTGGCTGGTGGGACTGGCGGTTTTCCACGTCCTCTGCTTCCTCCTCACATGCGTCTCCTTCCAGCACTGCCGGCTGCAAATGGGGCACTTCCTGTGCATGGGTGAGTCGTGCGTTCGTGCTACCGACGTTCGGGTGATAAAGGGCATGAGCCTTGTTTAAGCTGCTAAAACTGTCAAGTAGCTTCTTTTGGTCTCTTAATGAAAACTGTTTTCTTCATGTACTTGGGCAGCGCACGGTTTTATATTTTTGCAACAAATAAAGCGTGTGCAGGTTAGTATTCCTCTTGTAATGCTTGTGTCTATGGGTGGTAAACTATTATACAAGCTGCTATGATCTATAAATAGGTATTTATTTATTTTCCAAGACTGTATGAAATAGTGTCTTTAAACTCTGGCCTTATTGAGAGATGAGTAATGTTTCTGCATGGCAAATGCTGCGTGTACCACAGCTTCCTAAGGAATTGTTGCCGTGCTGGAAAAGCAGAAAATAAATCAGCTGAGAGCCGGTGGTTGCTTTCTGCTCTACCTTATTCTAATGCTGCAGTTCAGTGAACATGGTCAGCTTTCAGCTGGATTCATTTCTGGAGCAGGTTCACCATATGCCTCACTGACAGCTGTGATAATGGCATGAGGAACAGCAGGACTGGTTCAGTACATTGCAGTACCAGCTTGTGTTATCTCTGGGTTTATCATCAGACTTCAACCTGAGAATCCACAGTGGCCTTGCTTACCCAAAGCTGTGTCTTTGTGGCTGACAGGCTGAAGATCTGGTAGCTTTGCAGAGGGTATTTGGTTTTGTTAAGATGGCATGGATTTGGGTTAGATCCATGTATTATGAGCAGTGCTTTGGTTCTAGCCATAGCTGGATTTTCTGGTGAGTTGTTTTTTTTTTTTTTTTTTTACACAGTACCTCAGTTCCATCGTAATGGCAGGAAGAATGAGCAATTGAAAGAGATTTGCAGGCAAAAAGCCACTTGAAGACTATGGTGACTTTTTAAAATATTGTTTAGTGAACTAGTCAAGTTGTTAGAGGACTCATAGCTTCCTCAAAACTGCAAATACTTAAGTCAGCTAAAGCTAAAGTTTTAATAAAAGTACCCCTGAAAAGGCACCTAGAAGCTTCAGTAATTTCTATACATTCACTTGTAACTGCAGCGTTTAAAATGATCTACAGAGGGCAAAATAACAATGCCCAGTTTATGACACATTAGGCCTGAAAATTCCCTTTAATAATAAAGGTTTTTCTTTCTTAAATTTGATATTAGATATTCAGAATTTCCAATGCTGTTTACTTTAGACTCTCTATCTAAAGTATTCTCAGTGATACTAAGACTAGTTTGAATGGCTGAAGTCTAACTGCATTGGAAAGTGCAGTGGAACTGATCATCGCTGGCTTTTCAACCCAGATATGATGTGAACTCGCTGTTAACAATAAGAGTGCATAAAAATATCCATATTGAGTCCAAGCCTTGTTTGTACTTGAAAAACTGAACCACTTTTGATATGTCTGCAGTATATTTGTGTTGTAGATAGTCAGAAATAACTGAGGAAATCATGAAATTATCACATTGTTTTGCTTTGGCAGATGAGCAGCTACAGGTACATTTATTTATACTGTGCAGTGCCAATCCAGATGATGGCAAAACAGTATAGCATATTGTGTTGTCATGGCATTCCTTCATATCACCAAACTTAGTTATTTAATTGCCTTGTGCAGGTCATCTTTAGTCACCAAATATGTTTTTTTGGCTGTTTCTTGTGAAAATGAAATGAGGACAAGCTTAAAACTTTGTAATATTACTGCTTTTTTGTTAAATGTGTGATTGCACTGAATTTTCTTACCGTCTTGATGGCTTCCTATTGCGTGTAATTGTTGAGTAAGAATATGCCAGTGTTCATCAGATTGCAGCTGACTACTTTGGTATGTACCTATTCAAACAAAGTTTGTATTTTACTGACATGCTTATGTGTAATTAGTGTCCTAATGTCAGACAGTTAGCTATAGCAGTGTGACACCCTCACATCTAAAATGATAACTTAATTTCATAACAATTCTGGGGAGTGCTGGCATTTCTTTTTACAGGCATAACATAGATGCAGCCACCAAGAAGATTGTTGGAAAAAATACCGGCATTTATTTATTTATTTATTTATCATTTATTTATTTATTTATTTATTTATTTTTATGCTGAGCTCTTTCTGTAAGCTCAGACGAATAGGATTTTGTGTTTATTTGTAATATGGTGGATCTGTTTTGCGATCACTTTATAATTCTTAGTAACTGTAAGGGGCATTTAAATCGGAATTGGGTTTGTGCCGTTAAATATTAAATGTGTAATTTGATCTTCTGAGGATTCAAGAAATTCTAATGTCTGGTATGTATACATCTTTAATATACATGGCAGAACTGTTGGCAGTTTGTTTTTAAAGAAATATACAATCTAATATTTTTCTTTTGTTGTACAGTGGGCTTAGTGTACTGTGCTGAATATATAAATGAATTAGCAGCCATGAATTGGAGGTAAATTTTTTCACTTTCATTTTTTCATTTAAATGAGTGTTTTTCTAAGTATGTTCTTTTTTTATATTATTCCCAGAAGGCATTAATTTAAAGAGAGTCACTCGTGCCTCATCAGTAGAATATGATGGTAAAGGGTCAGTTGCATTGATTGATGTAAAACTTTTGAAGAAAACCATACAGTACCACATAGTTGTCACTTAGCCTGTAAGAAAAGGTCATTTTCAATAGGTAGCAAGTATTTATTGTACTGCTTAACATCTGTGTTTATATGAATGGTTGTAAACTAACTAGTCAGAGAACTAAGAGAAAGCAGAGTGGGATGGTTAAGGGGAAGAGGATGTGAGCTTTGATGGGGTTTGTTTGTTTGTTTTCTTGGGTTTTCTTTGGTAGCTATTCTAAGCTGAAGTTAAGTACCCCTTCTTAAAAATTTCGCTACCATTGCTTACTTATATGCATCAAAACATTAAAACTTACCTATTTTACTAAGCATGTGTACCAGAATTAAACTGATGGCTTATTTTCATAAGCACTGAACTAACCTTTCCCTGATGTAACTGGAAATGATATATTTACTACTACTTTATGCAGGCATCTAATTTTCTGTGTTTGTGTTCCACTTCAGGCATACACGACTTAAATTACAGCTTTGCTACTTTTATTATTTCTGTTATCTTTTCTAATATGGGCAGTCAAAATACCTAGGAAAGTCACTTCAGACACTTCAGGATAAGCGTGATTTCTGATGCACAGATACGTGTACTATTGTAGTCACATTAGTAAATTACTTAATCTATGGTTGCTTTTTTTAGGTTTTGCGCAGTAAAACCTTAAAGAAAAGAAAGACTGTTTTGTAATGAATGTTCATAACTGATGAGATACTGACTGTCTCTTTGTTCCGACTTTAAATACAGTAGAATGCTGGCCTGTGCTTGGGGATCCCAAGAAGCAGGGTAATCTGTGCAATGTCCATGTTGAAATGTTACTGTGAAAGTGTAATGTTATGTGAAATACACTGACTAAAACTTCCTGGTTTATTTTCCTTTATTTTATTTCGTTCAGGCTGTTTTCCAAGTACCAGTACTTTGATTCAAGAGGAATGTTTATTTCACTAGTATTTTCGGCACCACTGCTGGTGAATACTATTATAATTGTGGTATGTATGTATTCATTCGTATGGATGCTTTCATTAGATTGATGGGTAAATGTATGTGGATTAGTTAAATTTAATAATTTACTTACTTTTTCAGGTTACCTGGGTTTACAGAACTTTGAATGTAATGACTGAACTGAAGACACTACAGCAGAGAATAAAAGCAGAAAAAGAGAAAAAGAAGTGAAAGCACCTAACGCTCACTAATTTATTTTTTTTTAATTGTAATAATACTTGTCCAGGTAATCAGTACTTCTGTATATTTATCGAGATACAGCAGTGTTTTTGTGTCTGGTGGCAAGAGGTCTTCCCATCCTGTGGCCATGGACAATTAGGTGAAAGCAGGCAACTAACAATATATTTGAAGTGGTCATGAAATCGAGAGGCCTCATTCTCACAGGTCTTAGTTTTCTAATGACGTAGTTTTCACCATGACCAAGGCTGGTAGTATTGGTGAGACACAGTCTTCCAGTCGGTTTCCATTTGCCTATGTTTTTTTCAACTGTGTATTAACTGTGTGTTTATTAAGTATCCAGTCTTCTGCTGCTTAAGCCAATTGGAGCTGTGTTGTGAATTCCAGTAAATGAGGGATTATATTCAGGATACCTCAGGAATCCATGCTTCTATGAGGTGTTAAAACTTCTTCATAAATCAAGTGTCATTCTTCCTATGTGTGTTGTTTGCCAATAGCATTTTATGAATAAAATCATCTACTGTATCTTAAATGGAGTTAATTTGAATTAATTTTTCATCAGATTTTTTTTCTTTCTTTTTTACTCTTAAAAATTACCGGTTTGATAAAATACTATATTTCATTTGTGTAATTCAAAACAATCTCTGCATTTTTTTCAATTTACATTTCATCTTAATGCTGCTAAATAAATACCTTGTCTTAAAATTGGATGTAATTTTGCTAGTATTGTTTGCTTATTCGTAGAACAGAAAGGAAGAGGAGAAACTTTTGAATGTTCTATGCAACTTTGTACCTATTCTTTCAGTTGACTTTTTTTTTAATACTTTACTTTTTTTTAAATAAATAACTGAAAATGAAAAATTGTTCATTGTCTTGGTAAAAATGAAGATGATTTCAGTTTTGCTCAGAGTAACCTGTTTTTATTGGACTAAGGAGATTTATAGGGGAAAATGAACACAATGGAAGACTCTCTATACGGATTTAGTAGAAGTTGTATCTGGAAGCAGTTAAACCTTTGTGTGGAGACCTATGCTTATGTCTAAAATAGATGTCATTTAAGATAGAGGAAAGATGATCCTGTGAAGAACTTATGTGAAGAATGGTTGGGTACAAAAAAGCAGAATACTGTTATGTTTTTAAGCTTGCATGTATTTGTGAAATTAATTTTAAATAATTCAATAGTCTTCACAACAGTGGAAATATGGACCTGAGGGAGAGAAGCAGATGAATATGCATCCACAGTTTGCGAGTCTCCTAGTTAGGGAGAGAGTGAAACTGTTTCTGGAGGGCTTCACAGCATTGTGAAAGAGCAGTGCAGGGTTAGTTTGAGATCCATTTCTTTACCTTTCCTGTAGATTAACTTGACATGGCTCCTCACTCATTGATCTATCAAGAATTACAGGCAGCTAGACAGCTTTGTATTAGCAGACTAAATAGAGGCAGGCTTGCTATGCTGTCCCATAGTTGTCTATTCTGTTGTGACTCTTGATGCAATGTTGGGTGGTGTCAGCTCTCACTTTTCCATGAGAACATCTCTAGTGGTCTGGTACATAGCATGTGCCTTTTGGGAACATTTCGAAGGAGTGAGTAGAATCTATCCAAATGGCTGCAAGATAGACTGTGGCACCTCTCTTCAGGACCAAGGAACAGACCTCTTTGATTTTTATATGAATAGATGTAGTCGTCCTAGGCTGGTTGAGAAAAGTTCAGCTTTGCTTTTGTGATTTCATGGAGAAGGATATGCAATAGGCTGCCCAGGGAGGTGGTTGAGTCCCCATCCCTGGATGTGTTTAAGAATAGGGTGGATGATCTACTTAGCGATATGGTTTAATGGGGATTAGGGATGGTTGGACTCGATGATCTCTAAGGTCTTTTCCAACCTAGAAATCTATGAATATGAATTTTTGATACATGGCCCTAAGCATGACCATACAAATGTGGTGCTCCTGACTTTGCTCCTGTGAACTGTTCTGCAGCAGTATCAATGCACAACTGGTTTAGTATCACACACTTAGAGCTGTAGCACCTCATCATACTGAGATACCGCCTGTTATCCATAGCCTTTGGCTTCACAGCGTGGATGTATTTGATTCACAGTAACTGAGGTCGCTCAGAGCAGCTAAGCAGCAAGTCTCTTGCAATGGAAAACAATGTACCTTATTTAGTACATCCAAGGCAAACTTTCCCCAAATAGTTCAGTGTTTTGTCTTCTTGGTTAGAAAAAAATTGAAAATTTCCCCTTCTGTAAGTATGTGAAACCGGTGAGACACAGCAATTAGAACTGTCCTTTCTAGCATAACATAGACAACAGAAATTTCTGGTTTCTATGTTGCCCAATTTTGTGTTACCCTTGCTTGGCACAAGATTTATTAGACCATCTCTCTACCTTGGGGGATCTCAAGTGAAATAAAAAAAATCTGTGCTTGCTTAATTTTCTTTCCTCTTCCTCTCAGTGTAGTTGACCTTTCAGGCAGTGTTTTGTTCTGTGTTGCATTACCAGAGTAATTTTGCCCTTTAATATAAGATCCCAGGGTGTTACAGCCCTTTAACAAAGTTGAAGAGCAAAGAACCCTAGAGTGTGAGTAGCAGGCACTTAATTTTTAATCAGCAAGGAAAAATCCATTTGAACTGTATATTGCCTGTTGGTTTCTTACACCACTCATATAGTGCAATAGTCAGAAGGTGGGTGATACTTGGTTTAGAAAGTATCAACATGATGGGATTTTTTTTGCCTTCTAAAAGTGTTGCTGATTGAACAGCTCCAAATTCCAAAACTATATCAATATTTTTTTGAGGAACAAACATCTCAGAGTGTACACTTCAAAATTATAAGGTTGGTGTTTTTAAATCTTCCCTGACTACTGAAACGATAACAAGTAAATGTTAACAGTTATAGAAGATAAATTTCACAAACACGAAAATGTGGTTTCCATATATATGTTTGTCAGAAAAAACTTTCCATTTTCTGCATTTCAGAAAGACTCAAACTTTTATCTGAGTTGTCCTGTAGCTAACCATGCCTAAGAAACACTTAAGAGCTAAGGTGTTGTTTGTTTTTTTTTAAAAAAAGCATCTTTAACCATAAGAGAAACCCTCAGAATTAAGTAGAGCTTGGCATTTCTTCATTATGTGACTGGATTTATGAAGTGGTAGTACAACAACATAATGTAAGGGCCTACTTGCTGACAAATCAAAATAGTTACATGATGAATTTAGAGACTTTTGCCTATTGAGAATTTTGTGTGTATAACTGAATGAAAGCCAAATGTCTAAGGCTGGTGGAATACGTTGGCTTTTCATTGGGAGATCTGAATTTAGGTTGGCTTGCAAAAGATCCTGTTTCCAAATCCTTCGGTTTGGAATATGCATACAGAAAAGCTGCTGTGGGCTCAGGTGGATCCTTTGGAATAGAGGTGATTTGTTCCCGGTTCTGTGTGTCTTGCAGGCAGTGACTCAAATCTTCAGCCTTCCTTAACATGACTTTCCATAAGAGCACATGGTGTCAGCCACTCTGGAAAAACATTAAAAGGGAGAAAGTACTGTTCACCTGGCAACTTGACCACAGTAGAAAGTGTTTTTGTTGCTTATGGTTTTGTCTGTGAACAGACAGCAGAATTTAGTTGGCAAACTTCCCAGAGCTTGAAGTTGACTGTGGATCGTGGTTTAGTCCAGCCAGCAGCTGAGCTACTCCGCAGCCACTCATCACTCCTCCCCCTCCGTGGGATGGAGAGGAGACAAATGTAACAGAAGACCTGAGGGTGGAGATAAGAACAGGGAGGGATCACCCACCGACCATGGCCCTGGGCAAAACAGACTCTGATTGGGGAGAAATCAATTTAATTCCTTAACCGTTCATTCGGAGAGGATAACAAGAAAACAAAGCCAGATCTTAAAAACACACCTTCCCCAAACCCCTCCCTTCTTCCCGGCTCTGCCTCCTTCTCACAGCAGCACAGAGGGATGGGGAATGGGGGGTGTTGCAGGTCAGTTCATCACATGTTGTTTCTGCTGCTCCTTTCTTAAAGGAGGAGGACTCCTCACACTCTTTTCCCCTGCTCCATTGGGTCCCCTCCTCACAAGAAAATAGTCCACAGACTTCTCCAACATGAGTCCTTCCCGCAGGATGCGATCCTTACCTATCAGATTGCTCCAGCGTGGGCTTTTCCCACAGAGTCACAGCTTCTTTGGGTGCAGCCACCCGCTCCAGCGTGGGGTCCTCCACGAAGTTCAGATGCATCTCTACTTCACTGTCAGTCCATCAACATGAAGCGTCCTTCCCATGGAGACAGTCCTCTATGAACTCCTTCAGGCACAGGCATTTCTATGCCAGTGTGGGATTCTCCAGAGGCTGTGGATGAATCTCTGCTCCACTGTTAATCTCCACAGGCTGCAGGGGGGCTACCTGCCATCTCACCACGGATTGCAAGGGAATCTCAGCTCCAGCACACCTCCTCCGGCTCCATCTGCACTGACCTTGGTGCTTGCGTAGCCATTTCTCTCAGACCTCTCAGATCTCAGTCCTCTCCCTGCTGCAGCTGTGCGGGGCCCAACCGACCCAACAAACCTCGGCAGTCCTGGCAGGATGAACTCCACCCAGCAGGTGCCCTTCAGAGCTCTCCAAGCCATGCCACCACGGCCATCTCCAGTCAAGTGATGGGAGTCCAGCATGGGCAGCCACCCACCCAGGAGGCCTGGGGGCCAGCCCTCTGCCTCCTCTCCCTTTTCACTGCAGGTCCCATCTGGCTCAGATTCCTTTGTCCTCCTCTTAAATATGCTATTCACAGAGTTGCTGTTTGGCCCAGCCCTGGCCACAGACAGATCCGACCTGGCCAGAGACTCGTGCGACTGGTGGTTTTGGAGCTGGGGAAGCTTCTCACAACTCCTTACAAGAGCTATTTCTGCAGCCCCTCCCACGCTACCAAAATCCCACCACATAAACCCAGCCCACCACATTCCCTATGGAAAAGTAGTAACTGAGATGAGATGAATTTCCAAGAATGAAAAGCTAGAATTCTCTCTTTTTCAACATCTACTGGAATGCCATATTCTTAGCTTGGAGTGCATTTTCACCTCTTTTTGGTCCAATGAATCATAGAATCATAGAACTGTTAGGGTTGGAAGGGACCTCAAAGATCATCTAGTTCCAAACCCCCTGCCATGGACAGGGACACCTTCCATTACACCAGGTTTCTTAACGCCTCATCCAACCTGGCCGTGAACACTTCCAGGGATGGGGCGTCTACAACTTACAGATCTCGTTATTCTAGATGAAATGGAACTCATCCAATAAGGGAATTTGAATATCTTTTCCTCGGGAGTATTTGCTAGCTTAGTAGATACCTGTTTTGTCTATTCCCATCTCCCATAAAAATCACCTGTCTCCCCAAAGGCACACAAGAAGAGTAAATTGAGGTCTGCATCCTTGTGTGTATTCTAAATAAAGAACTTTGAAGGACAGTCTTACTGCTTTTCGTCAGCTGCATCTTGAAAGAAGGGATCTACTCTAGAAAAGCTATGTTAGATGGTGATCTGCTGTGGCTGTGAATCCTAAATAGAGGAGTCATCTATGGCGAATTGCTTTATGGATTTTGAGAATAGTAAGCTCAAATCTTGAACTCTGTTTTTTATAGGAACTGGGAATGTCGGGAAAAGGAAGAGTGATTCTTTATGTGAACAAGATAGAAAAGAATACAGCCATAATGTAGGTAATGTTTCATTTCTTTAAATACAGCTAAACATTTTTGCTTACTTTTATTGTAAGCTTGATTAAAAATTAGCAGCAAAACACAATTTTTCACTGTAGATGAACACACCGTTTTTATAATTAATATATCAAAGTACGTTTCTGTGTTTAGGAAACTCACATATTGTGTATATTTGTCTGTTGAAATGTTTTAAATATTTCTAAATATGTTTTAATATTTTAATATGTTTCAACAAAATGCAAGAATTGATGTTTTTCTCTGCAGCTGTGGAAGAAACCATTACAGTTGGCCAAACCGGCCACTGGATGTCAGTATCTCACAGGCAAAAGCTGACTCAAAGCTTTCCTTTTGAGCCGGTTCTGTAGAGCTTTTCACCGTGGCTTCATGAATACTTTATGCAGCATTTTAGAATGGCCAGGAAGGCTTGGACTGTAGCCTCTGAAAGCATAAATTGTCATCTGTGCTCCAAGGTACATCTCCAGTCACTTTCAAATGTTTATTGACACTCTTTCTTTTTACGTTAAAAAGTACTTCTCGTAGCAGTGATGATGTGCATATATCCTTCTAGAGTCAGGACTATGGGATCATTTTGTGTTTTAAAGCTTCCTAATGCAGCAAGGAAATAAATATCCCTTTCGCTCATATCTGCTTTTCATGTGGAGGATCCTGTCTTCAACCAATTAAAAAGAAGTGTAACAATGAAAAATAAAACAATTGCATTATTGTGGAACAATAGGCAGGAAAGCTTACTGAACAGTCTGGTTAATGAACTGACAGAGCTTATGCACGTCTTCCGTTTCTTTATAATTTTCCCTTGCATAATGCGTTACCAAGTGAGCCTTTAGTATTTATGTAGCTGGCAGTCACCTGTAGTTGTGATTGAGGTTCTCAGAGTATCAGAAGTCACTTCAGACTTTCTCCGCAATCTGACAAGCAGTACTTGGCAGTGTTCAAAGGCTTTATGACTTCATTTGAGAAGCTGTAGGTGCAGAGTTCTCTGCTTGATATTCCCCTTTGTGTCCCAGGTTTTGAGCCAGTTTTTTTATTTATCCTTGGAATTAATCTGAGCTCTGTTTCCACCCAAAACCTCTTCGAGACTTCCATTTTGAATTGACTTCAGTTCCTTTCCCGTGATTGACATGCATGCCCATACATGTAATGACTCTGAAAAGATGAAGAGATTATAACCCAGCCTGCTTGCGAAACGCCAGCCTCGTAACTCAAAATCAATGTGCTTTATGGACTGATGTTTTGTAGTCCATCTTCTTCTGACCAGTCCTTCTGAATGGTGGCCATACTTACACCACTGTTTTGCTGCAAAACTGGAACAGTGTTGTACTGAACAGGAAATATCTGAGAGGACTCAAAAGGAAAGCCTCTACATTTCCTATATTTGTGTTTACTGTTTCATATAAATATGAACTGTAGGAATGTTTCTCATACAGTTTCTCAGGCATGAAGCAGCCAGGAAAAGAGCTGTGACTGGTAGTATGTTACACTGCAACAAGCACTGACTGTAAGTGGTCCCACTGAAATCGTGGTCTTGTTTTCTTTGGCACTGTCCAGAGTTAGAACCAGTTGAAACCGACATTAGGATCAAATGTGTTGCCTCTTTCATCTGAAAATGTTACAATAATCAGTGAGGCATTCAGCAGAACTGATTGAAACAAGGCACGTTTCTTAAAATGGACAAGTTCCAACATTAATGCTTGTTAATCCAGCCCTGAATCAAAGAAATACAATCTTGTATACCTTTCCTGTTTTCTGATCCAGCCAAAACCTGAGGAAAAGGGTTTGCACAGTGACTCAAGGGGAGGCAGAATGAGGTTCAGCTGAACAAAGAGGTGTCTAGGCTAGGATCCTTCACTGAAATCACACTTACCTCTCAGTCTTAGGACTGTGTTATAAATAACACCTAGGTAGTTTCAGCTGGCAGGGCAGGATGTGAAGTTTTTCATATAATTAGGACTGATAAACCTTTATCTTAAGAAACACTAAGCTTGGAAGGGTTTTGATATGGTAGAAACAAGATTTTAGAAATTCTTTAAGTCATTTAAGTAATCATGCTTAAGTAATCCGATGTGGAATTGGAATAAATGCACAAACAAAGGTAGAAGCATGCTATTCCTTTGCAGTCAAAGGTACTTTGCCAATACTTGGCAAAGTATTTTCTAGCAGAATTCAGGGAGCTGTAAGCTTCTTCTTTAAATATGTTCAATCCACAGCATTGTTGTAAAACGGAATTAGAAACACTTTTAATGGCTTTACTTAAAGATGTTAGTTTTGTAGGTTCTTTGTAGTGAGACCTTTTGTAAGTAATCACGGTTTGTATTATCTTTGAGATCACAGAGTCAACACCAAAAAAAAGAAGTCCAATTTTATCTATTTCATTGTTTCAATGGCCCTAAATCCTAAATTAGGCTAATTATTCTACCGTAATTATCAAAAAGCAGGACACAGTATCCCTCTGATTAAGAGGAGCTAATTTATTAAAAAAGCTCATGAGACCAATTTCTTCCTAGCAAATTGGTTTATTGATTTTTACCATCAAAGATTCAAATTAATTACTAAATAGTGTGCATTATCCAAGTTTTCTGCTTCCCTCATGTTGTAGAAAGAACAAATTTAACATGCCAAATCAGGTGACTGGATTTATATGTGAGCAAACAATGACAATTCTAATGGATATGATTTCCATGTAATTATCTTTGAAATAGAAGAAAAAATATTATAAAATATTATTAAATAGACTTGCTTCAGAAACAGATTTATTAGTGACTGTTGGATACTTAAAAATATAATCTGAAAATGTACAGAACACATAGCTTACAGGTAAGCTATGGTTCCCTAAACCATTAACTTATATAGAGTTTATGAAAAGTTCAGCAAATTTTATATTTGAATGAAATATACTGGAGAGATTGATTTAAACATCTATGTCAGAAAAGAGACAGCAAGCTCTTTCCAAGCTGAGAAGCTGCTCATGGAATTTATGACTTTCATAGAATCATAGAATCACAGAATGGTTTGAGCTGGAAGGGACCTTAAAGATCATCTAGTTCCAACTCCCCTGCCACAGGCAGGGACACCTTCCACTAGATCAGGTTGCTCAAAGCCTCATCCAGCCTGGCCTTGAACACTTCCAGAGATGGGGCAGCCACAACTTCTCTGGGCAACCTGTTCCAGTGCGTCATCACCCTCAGAGTGAAGAATTTCTTTCTTAGATCTAATCGAAATCTACCTTATTTTGGTTCAAATCCATTGCCCCTTGTCCTATCTTTACATGCCCTTGTAAAAAGTCCCTCTCCAGCTTTCCTGTAGGCCCCCTTTAGGTACTGGAAGACTGCTAGAAGGTCTCCCAAGAGACCTCTTATGTTGGGGGCCTCAGAGCTGAATGCAGTATTCCAGGTGGTGTCTCATGAGAGCAGAGTAGAGGGACAGAATCACCTCCCTCGATCTGCTGGCCACACTTCTTTTGATGCAGCCCAGGATACGGTTGGCTTTCTGGGCTGCAAGCGCACATTGCTGGCTCATGTTGAAGGAGTTGGCTCAATGGCTGCACTCAGAGAGTGGTGGTCAACGGCTCGATGTCCAAGTGGAGACCGGTCACGAGTGGCGTCCCTCAGGAGTCCGTGTTGGGCCCAGCCCTCTTCAACATCTTTGTCGGTGACGTGGACAGTGGCATGGAGTGCACCCTCAGCAAGTTCACAGATGACACCAAGCTGTGTGGTGCCATCGACACGCTGGAAGGGAGGGATGCCATCCAGAGGGACCTCGACAGGCTGGAGAGGTGGGCCCGTGCCAACCTCATGAAGTTCAACCAGGCCAAGTGCAAGGTCCTACATCTGGGTCGTGGCAATCCCAGGCACAAATACAGACTGGGCGGAGAATGGATCGAGAGCAGCCCTGAGGAGAAGGACTTGGGAGTACTGGTGGACGAGAAGCTCAATATGAGCTGGCAATGTGCTCTTGCGGCCCAGAAGGCCAACCGCATCCTGGGCTGCATCAAGAGGAGCGTGGCCAGCAGGTCAAGGGAGGTGATTCTCCCCTTCTACTCTGCCCTCGTGAGACCTCACCTGGAGTATTGCGTCCAGTTCTGGAGACCCCAACATAAGAAGGACATGGACCAGTTGGAGAGGGTCCAGAGGAGGGCCACGAAGATGATAAGAGGGCTGGAGCACCTTTCCTATGAGGAAAGGCTGAAAGAGTTGGGGCTGTTCAGCCTGGAGAAGAGGAGGCTCCAGGGTGACCTTATAGCGGTCTTCAGTACCTCAAGAGGGCCTACAAGAAAGATGGAGAGAGGCTGTTCAGGAGGGCCTGTTGTGATAGGACAAGGGGTAATGGTTTTAAAATAGAGGGAGGTAGATTCAGGTTGGATATTAGGAAAAAATTTTTTACCATGAGAGTTGTAGAACACTGGAACAGGTTGCCCAGAGAGGTGATGGATGCTCCATCCCTGGAGACGTTCAAGGCCAGGTTGGACGAGGCCCTAAGCAACCTGATCTAGTTGGAGATATCCCTGTTCCTTGCAGGGGGGTTGTACTAGATGACCTTCCAGCCCTAACCATTCTATGATTCTATGATTCTATGATTCTCACTGACCAGCACTGCCAAGTCCTTTTCCTCAGTGCTGCTCTCAATCCATTCTCCACCCAGCCTGTATTTGTGCTTGGGACTGCCCCACCCATGTGCCGGACCTTGCACTTGGCCTTGTTGAACTTCATGAGGTTCACATAGGCCCACCTCTCCAGCCTGTCAAGGTCCCTCTGTCCAGCATGTTGACCACACCACACAGTTTGGCGTCATCTGCAAACTTGCTGAGGGTGCACTCAATCCCACTGTCCATGTCGCCAACAAAGATGTTAAATGGCACCAGTCACAATACCAGTCCCTGAGAAATGCCACTCATCACTGGTCTCCACTTTGACATCAAGTAGTTGACCGCAAGTCTTTTGAGTGCAACCGTCCAGCCAATTCCTTATCCACCGAGTGGTTGATCTGTCAAACCCATGTCTCTCCAGTTTAGAGATGAGGATGTCATATGGGACAATGTCAAATGCTTGGTGCAAGTCCATGTGGATGACATCAGTTGCTCTTCCTTTATCCATCAATGCTGTAACTCCATCATAGAAGGCCACCAAATTTTAATTTGTTCCAAGACTTCTTCATAAAGAGAAAACTTCCAAAAAGACTCTGAAATCAAAATTTTGACACTTGTAAGTGGAGTAAAATATATTGAAGTCTTTCAGATTTTTTTGTAGTGTTAACTGCAAGTCATATCAATATATTTATACAGTGAAAAGTAACACACTTAAAGACAACTTGTCATGGTTTTATTGTGTTTTATTGTGATCAAGAAATACAAAATAAATGTCAAGTAAGCTAAAATTACAGGAAAAAAAAGGACATTATCATATTTTTTCAACTGACTGCTTATTTAATTTTTGTGCTTGTTAATCTTTATCAATATGGACAAGTTCTAGGCTACAATAACTCAAAAATGTCACCAAAACTCCTTTCAACTGAAAGATGAAGGCTTTGGTCTCTCAAATGAAAAATACCTTCTTTCAAAAATCTAGCTGAGGCTTCATTCAAAATGTTGAATGAAAATGCTAAAAGTTTACCAATTGCATTAAAGTTAATATTCATTACAATTCTTTTTTTATTTTGCCTAGGAAATTATGGGTTAAAATACTACCAGTCAGAATATTGTACTCAGTTAAACAACACCAAAGCTTTCTGGTTTTGTTGTATATATGCCCACTAGGTAGACACATACTAATTCATTTTTAAACCATTATCATTCAATATCATTAACTTAGATAGTTATTGTAGAAGATACCCTTATAGAGTGGCCATCTCATTTAAATTCATCCCAGTTAAGAGTGATACGCTGCAGCTGTATTAACTCATCAAAAAAAGTTGAAGTGGAGAATATATGTAATCGTTTCAATTAAATACATACTCAGCAGTATTATATCTTAGCTAGAAAGCAATGAGTTTGCTTTGTAACCCTTAGAGGGCTCCATTGCTATGTTGTACTGGGAAATAGGCTAATTTGACATCTTAACGTATTCTGACATCTACTGTAATTTAATTTAGGCCTTATATTAACTCTGTTTACATGGTTGTAACTGGGTGCAGAACCTTCCCAGCTGGTTAAAAGGTCTGATGACGTAGATTTAGGATTGTGAGATGAAGAAGAATGTCTACAATGCTGTTGTGTATAGATTTACCAGAATTAGTATCATAAACGTGACAGGATTCTCAGTTCCCAAATTTCAAAAGTATGAGGACTGGTCTGGAGGCAAAATGATTAAATTGTGACTTTATAATTTTTCATGATTTTATGAATGCTTCACTGTCCACCCAGAGTGTCTGCATGTAAATTACAGCATTGCAGTGCAGCTTTTTCTCTTTAACAAGCTAATATATATAAAGAGTTTGGGCCAGGGTGTTGTCTACAAACTGCAAATCTCTTATGGGGGAAGAAGCGTAGGAGTCCCCCCTTTTCTTCCTTTTGGGGGATTCAGGTGTGACTCAGCTCTTTTCTGGAGGCATGAAAACAGCTACGGGTGACAATAGCTCTAGCGAAGGGCTAGAATCACAAATAAATGTTTGATATGAAAGAGAAGAAAGAGCACGGATGTGGTAACAGTGAACTCGCATCCACGTATTGACTGTCTATGTCTAGAGGAAGATGCAATTTTAAAGGCCAAAGCGAGGGCTACCACACTACCTGAGACGTAAGCGACCTTGAAGGACAGTTGCAACATCACAGATGATTCCCTTAGGATCCCCTATAGTCAGTGAATGGAAAGGAAGCTGGAATGGAACTGAAAGCAAGGCTTGCATAGAAACAAATTTGGGTGAAACAAGGCATTGAAGTCAAATGCACTTGTGTTTGTTTAATTTTTTTTTTTAAGTGAATATTTTGAAGGAAAAGGTGAGAAGAAAATGAAGAGAAAGAATAAACAGAGGGAAAACTGCATGAAAAAACCACAAGATTAAGTGGATATTTTGAGACAAGTGGAGGAAATAGGAGAGTGACTGAACATTTTTACATCTGGGACAGGAAGGAAAGGAGAAGGCAGTTATCTGAAGGAAAAGAGAAATAGACAATGAAGTTAAAAGAAATGTTCCTTTCAGTCTGCCAGCTTTATCTGGAAAGAAACTGGCACGTTCCTGTGCATAAAGATCCTCCACAACGGTTCCTATGAGAGGGACCAAAGTTACTTTGCTCGTGTAAGCTGGAAACTCTTCTAAACTCATCAAAACATGAGAATGAAAACTCTCTTTCAGAAATAGCAAACACTTAATAAGTAGGTCAGTGCTGAGAGTTAAAAGCCATTCAACCTCATGCACTGCCTCCAGCTCTCTGCTGAAGAGGGAGACTGACCACAAGATATTACTTACCCTGTTCCTTTACTCTGTGGATTAGGATGTGCTTTATGAGCCAAAATGTTTCCCTCAGCTCAGTTCATCTAGAGCATGAAGAAATTAGCCATGACTGTTCCAGCTCATGAATCAGGCAACCACAACGAGTGTCTTTGCCAGGATCAGCACTTTGCTCTGCATTTTCAGACTTACGTCATTTGAGCTCTCCAAAGTGAAACTGCCACCAGCATGATCTCTTCCTTGACTGCCTTTCCCTTGCAGTGGAAGTGGGAAGTCCTGCGTTGCTCCACCCTGATGGGTGTCCTTACGACAAACGATGCTCTAGTCGCTACAGGATTCAATGTCAGCAGACTCATTCAGAAGGTCGCTGGTGGACTATGTCTCCTGGAGCATGCTAAATGACCTCCCTGCTGAAAAAGGGGAAACTACTCACATTGCTAAGATTCTTTCAGAAGCTTGGTGATAATGGACTCTACAAATACGTAAGTAGTGTTATTTATATTAGTCTTTGTTCTTGAAGAAGGAGTTCATTTTCCAAGAGAAGAGAAAAACAAAATAGGTATGCTGGCAAGAATAGGATGTTAAGAGTAAGAAACCAAAATTTTATGCCATCTTAAAGTATTTTTCTAATACTAGTAAGGCTCCTATCTAAAATAAGAAAATAAGATTTTAAAAGTGAAATGAATGACCGTAGCACTAGTAAGGGTAGAATAGTTTAAGGTGAAAAATATGTATGGGATATATTAAAGTTCCAGCAAATTTAAAAGAAATAGTCAGGAAGGAAGGAAAATTATTGCATGAATCATACTCCCTTGGGTAACAGTGTCAGCAGACTTGAAATCATCATGTTGCATAGGACAAACAGATGAGCAAATTGATGAGTAACTGACAAAAACTTTTTTTTTTTCTGAACACTGAACTAGCAAACAGCTCTTTTCATATAAGAAAGATGTGAGGTAATCACTGCCATCTCTCTGAAAGTCAGAGCTATAAAGAAAGATATAAAAGAGCAGATGGTATGTTATGATGATGCCCTCAACAAATGCAAGCAGTCATACTACTGCAAGAATATTTCTTCATGGACCAATTTAACACAGTGAATGGATTTTGCCCTTATTACTTTATAGCAAGTATTTCTGGCATGGTTTAGCCCATTAGATTTGTTTCAGTTCTTTACACCATGTGGCTCAAATTTCTTAACTAGAAGGGTTTGAATTTAAGCTGATCTCTTGCTGGGCCTAGGTTTGTTCCTCTGTGGAGTGAGAGCCAACACGTAAGCAGTTTGGATAATCAAGGAGTATTGACTTGGACCCCAAGCTGACAGTATAGACCAGTATTTTTTTAACCTCTTTGAAACTTTATTTTGTTTGCATCTATCTTGGTGTGATCGCCCAAATTCTTTTTTTTTTTTTTCAGCTCTTTCTTGTTTAGGCAGGGAAGTAATGGATCAGATGTATTTCACTCTGCAAGTTTTTACGATTGCTCTCCTACCTTGAGGTGACGCCAGCAACTCCCTTCCTCAAGCAGCATTTCAGTTAACTCTGGAAAGTGTTTGCACAGGACTAGCAGCAAGTTATTAGAACAATGTCACAATTCTAATGTGAAAAACTAACCATATCCAGAAATAATTTGGTACTGCCAAAGCATTGGTACAAAGATATCTACGAGAAACAAGATGGATGCTGAGGAGAAAGAAGACAGTAGAGACCAATGGGGAACCAATGAGGATACTCCTTTTTTTTGGTCTGACTTTTCTGAAAACTTAATATTTTCCTCTCAAATTAGATTTACAGCTTGAAAATATTGATAAACTCTGCACTACATCAAGATTTCAAGAGAGCTCATGTCTTTTAAACATCACACTTTATTTTCCAAAACTGCAGTGTGGGAATGAAAGATAAAAAGGTTCCCAAATAGGGTGTGAGAGCAGTTATAGCCTAGCTGGGATGTGATAGTATGCTCTTAGTGGTAGGGGTGGAAGTATAAGTGGTTACATGAGACGAAGATAGAAGACAAATGTATGCGGCAAATGCTCCAACCAAAAAAAACAAATTGGTAATTATATCTGACCTGTTTTACTTTACAAACCTTCCAATTCCTTATGTCAATACACAGAAGAGGTTATAATGCTCATTCTCAAAGAATCTGACTGTTAAAACAGCATCTGCCTCAACATTTAAATACAAAGATGGAGTATTCAATGTTCTTCTCTAAGAATACAGTCCCAAAGGTACCTCATTTGCAATTATACCTGTCTTTTATAGAGCTTGTGGAATGCCTGAAATCTGTTCGCCTTCACTAACGGGTACTGTAAACTATTTATTAAAATTTATGGAAAGCACAAAATACTGAAATAATGCTAAGTAATACCACAAAATAAATTTATGGATGTAACTTTCGATTTTCTATTAAAAAGGCTGATAGATAAATACAAATAAGGAAAACACAGCCTTTCCTTTTATGACACAAAAGGCAGGAGAAGGGTAGCATAACTCTCCTAGGGCAGCAGAAATTGTAAGAGAGAAATTATAAACTGTCTTTCGCATTTTAAATCTTCCTACTTTAATTTGCAAAACATAAATTCTTAGCTTAATGAAACAGCTGCAGAGATTCGATTTTGTAAGTGCATCCACATGATCCAATGCAGCAGTCACAACTCATGTAGACATTCTCAGCTGGGTTTAAACCAGCTACCTATTCGCTGATAGTGGGGGAACCACACGAGCATGTCAAATTAACACCAAGAGACTGACAAGAACTCAGCTCTGGGCTGTCACAGGACAAATCATGGCAGAAGCATTTATTCAATGTCCACTAGCTTGAACTTCTCAATTGCTACTTTCTGCACTTAAATGATTTTTAAATTTCATAGTAGAAGACATAAAAACATAACAAGTCCCTCCAGATCAAAAAACTTCAAACCTGTCTGAACTTTCAGCCCTCGATGTATTCAAGAATTTTTCTGTTTTCAAATAAGCAACCAACTCAAACCCTTACGGCCACTGACAGTTTCAGTGTAAAAAAGTTCTGTTTTCTCTGACAAAAGCTGGGAAATCAAGTCTACTCGATGAAGTTTACCAAATTCTGCATTTAGCATGTCCAGACATACTCAGTGCCATTCTCTTTCTTCCAGAAGGTATTTCCTTCACACTTTAGTCTCTGGGATGGATGTTTATAAAAAGCTATCTTATTTTGGATTCCAATTTTGGCTCCAGTTTGAAAAGTTCAGTGTAATCTATCCTAGTGTAAGAAAAAATAGGAAACCCTGTCAAGGGTTCCAACACAACTTCCCTTTCCGATCAGGCAGGGAAGAGTCATCCAGACTAATGAAAACGAATATCCATGAACTGATGCCTGAAAGAACATATCCAGCTTTGGAGTAATAGTCATTGTTTGTGCTTTTCCTCACCCTTTGTTTAACACTGTTTGTAATTTAAGAAAGAGGTTGTGGCTTAGCCTTTCTGTAGGTGTTCTCACAGCAGAGAACTCCACCTTCTGCTAGTGGCTGATGGTTCTGATTCTACCCGCAAGCTCCATGCAAACTGAAGATGCAGAAGAGAACCTTCTCATTGAAACAAAGGAAGTAATCTAGAAATCTCATGTATTGCCCACCACTGTTGATTTTGAGGTCTTAGAATGATAGAATCATAGAATGGTTTGAATTTAAAGGGACCTTAAAGATTATCTAGTTTCAGCCCTCTTGCCATGGGCAGGGACACCTTCCAGTACACCAGGTTGCTCGAAGCCTCATCCAGCCTGGCCTTGAACACTTCCAGGGATGGAGCAGCCACAACTTCTCTGGGGCAACCTGTTCCAGTGTCTCAGCACTTCACTGTAAAAAATTTCTGCCTTAAATCTAATCTAAATCTCCCCTCTTTCAGTTTAAAGCCTTTGCCCCTTGTCCTATCACTACATGCCCTTGCAGGAAGTCCCTCTCCAGCTTTGTTGTAGGCTGCCTTTAGGTACTGGAAGGCTGCTAGAAGGTGTCCCAAGAGCCTTCTCTTCTCCAAGCTGAACAGCCCCAACTCTCTCAGCCTGTCTTCACAGTAGAGGGGCTCCAGCCCTTGGATCATCTTTGTGGCCCTCCTCTGGACTCACTCCAACAGTTCCATGTGCTTCTTACGTTGAGGGCCCCAGAGCTGAATGCAGTATTCCAGATGAGATCTCATGAGAGCAGAGCAGAGGGGCAGAATCACTTCCCTCGACCTGCTGGCCACGCTCCTTTTGATACAGCCCAGGATACGGTTGGCTTTCTGGGCTGCCAGTGCACATTGCCGGCTCATGTTGAGCTTCTCATCTACCAGCACTCCCAAGTCCTTTTCCTCAGGGCTGCTCTCAATCCATTCTCCGCCCAGCCAGTACTTGTGCTTGGGATTGCCCCGACCCACGTGCAGGACCTTGCACTTGGCCTTGTTGAACTTCATGAGGTTCATACAGGCCCACCTCTATAGCCAGTCAAGGTCTCTCTGGATGGCATCCCTTCCTTCCAGCATGTCCACAACACAGCTTGATGTCGTCAGCAAACTTGCTGAGGGTGCAGTCATCTCAGGATTTTATGTCCTGCCATCCTAGTTTTCAAGAGTGATTAACTTTTCCCATTATTGGAGTTTATGGCTATCTCCTTAATTTATAAATATATTAAAAAGCTTTTACACACTGCGGAATGGACATCACTTGGACTGTACAGCACTGTTTAGAGTTCAACGTTTGAATACTGCTTACTTTTTCATTGCGCTTTTTCATTGTGTAGGTTATACCTTCTAATTTTTCAAAAGAGTAAAATTTACTGAGTTATAAAGACAGAATATGATATTCCTATACTGAGAGATAATAGGAAAAATGAATAAAGTAACGGCTTTGCTGGATCAAACTAAACCCATTCAGGTGTTGTGTCTGACAGTGGCCAATAGCCACTTAGTGAATACTCATTCTTACAAGAGATGCCTCTGGTTAACGATCTATCTCTATACCCATTCCTCCAACTGTATGTCACTAGAACAATTAAATTTTTTTATCCTTTTTTTTTTTTTTTCTCATCAGTAGAAATGTCCACACATGAAGTTACCTCCCTAGTGTGAGAAGAGACATATGCATGGTTTGGTGAGGAGGTCTTGTATAATGTCTCCTTTTGCCACATGGATGTCCTCCTGGGCCAAAACAGTCCTAGTGCAGCAATATAGTAGAAGCTGGACATCTATGGCCTTGAAAATCCCAGAAGAAATTTTCTCTCTCATTCTGTTTTCTTCTGGTAGTTCACCCTAGCTGCAAGAGACCATTCAGATTCATCTAACTTCAATGATTTATACATAGGAGGGTTTTTTTCTGGTGCTAATGTGCCTTTCATCTTTTCTTGGAGGCTAGTAGTATTCACTTGTGGGCACTGCTGGTCCTCTCAAAGTGGTTTATCTCCTGATGTAACCATTTGCATTAAGTAGCCTTTGATGCACTTTTTTTCACCAAGATTTTATCCTTTTTTTTTTACTCATTAAAACTTTTAGTAATGATAATGCTAATTTACTTGAAGTTCTTCAGCAGTTTCCAAGCTTTTAATGATGTCTAATCAACTCTGAAAGCAAAGTACATAGTACACTGTACATGATGTCTGATACCATGTTCCAGATAACAGGACTATCTGGTCCCTGTTTAAAATGATAGGTGGATGTCAATCTGACTTATTACCTTATAGCTTGACAAATTCAGTGTGAACAAATAATGCATCTACTTTCTTCTACTCCTAAGTGGGAGTGGGTGGGACTTTTGTCAAAGTGTATGCCAATAATTGATTGAAACTGATGTTATGGGAGGTTTTGTTGTGGTTTGTGTTTGGGTTTTTGTGAGTAGTTTTGTTTGTTTGTTTGTTTTTTAAGGAATGAGCTATTTTCAGTAATATTTTTGTTGGTATAGGCTTCTCAAGTCTAAGCTGAAACTGCTGATCAGGGTGATCAGACAGAAACAGATGGAGGCAACCTCCTGATAACTCACAGCTCAGAGAATGGGACCCTCATTTAGAAAGGGATATAACTAGATTCACACTCCTGACCTGGATTAGACAGGAGCTTGAGACTCACCCCAGTGGCGTGCACTTACCAGCAGCCTCTTAGATCTTCTTGGGCAGACTTTTCTTACTATCTCCTGTCAAAGTCTGCTTTAGCTCAAGAGAGAGCTCAATTGTTAAACAATGAGAAAACCTTGTTCAAAGTCTTACCTGGTGTGACAAGGTGCACTTGCATTTGTGCCTTTTGATTCTCTCCAATCTCGAAGAACCTCAAAATACTCTGGAATTCCTTATCCACTCGGTGGATAAGGAATTGTCTGGATGGTCACACTCAAAGAGTTGTGGTCAATGGTTCAATGTCTAAGTGGAGGTCAGTGACGAGTGGTGTTCCTCAGGGGTCAGTACTGGGACCAGTGCTGTTTAACATCTTTGTTGGAGACATGGACAGTGGGATCGAGTGCACCCTCAGCAAGCGTGCAGATGACACCAAGTTGTGTGGAGTTGTGGACATGCTGGAGGAAAGGGATGCCATCCAGAGGGGCCTTGACAGGCTGGAGAGGTGGGCCTGTGAGAACCTCATGAAGTTCAACAAGGCCGAGTGCAAGGTCCTGCACGTGGGTTGGGGCAATCCCAAGCACAAGTACAGGCTGGGCGGAGAATGGATTGAGAGCAGCCCTGAGGAAAAGGACTTGGGAGTGCTGGTGGATGAGAAGCTCAACATGAGCCGGCAATGTGCACTGGCAGCCCAGAAGGCCAACTGTATCCTGGGCTGCATCAAAAGGAGTGTGGCCAGCAGGTCGAGGGAAGTGATTCTGCCCCTCTACTCAGCTCTCGTGAGAACCCACCTGGAATACTGTGTTCAGCTCTGGAGTCCCCAGCACAAGAGGACATGGAGCTGCTGGAGCGGGTCCAGAGGAGGGCCACGAAGATGATCAGAGGGCTGGAGCACCTCTGCTATGAAGACAGGCTGAGAGAGTTGGGGCTGTTCAGCTTGGAGAAGAGAAGGCTCCAGGGTGATCTTATAGCAGCCTTCCAGTACTTAAAGGGGGCCTACAGGAAAGCTGGAGAGGGACTTTCTGCAAGGGCGTGTAGTGATAGGACAAGGGGCAAAGGCTTTAAACTGAAAGAGGGCAGATTTAAACTAGATCTAAGGAAGAAATTTTTTGCTCAGAGGGTGGTGAGGCAGTGGAACAGGTTGCCCAGAGAGGTTGTGGATGCCCCATCCCTGGAAGTGTTCAAGGCCAGGTTGGATGAGGCTTTGGGCAACCTGGTGTAGTGGAGCGTTTCCTTGCCCATGGCAGGGGGGTTGGAACTAGATGATCTTTAAGGTCCCTTCCAACTCTATTCTATGATTCTATGAATGAGGCTTCCAATTGTTTTTATGTCTTGACTGTGAATGTAAATAAAGGAGTTTTTGGAAAGGCATTTAGGAACACTCAAATATCTTAAGTTATTCTTTAGGTATCAAACTGGAAACAGGTAGACAGTTTTTTAGTTGGATCACTAAAGAAATGCAAAGAGTAATCACTGCAAAAATATGCTTAGAAATTAGTAGCATTAGTTTCAATGTTCATAATACTTAAGCAATTTGAAACAAGGAGTCAAGAGATACAACAGGAACAATTCAATGTTTGAGGTCTGTTATTTTTTAAGAAGATTTCTGTATAACTTTCAAGCAAAAAAAGTAGTGCTATAAAAGCTTATGTACATGCATAATTTACTTAAATAATCTTCTTTGCCTGATTATAATTATTCACATGCATGGGAATTTGTAAGATGATGACTGTCAATACGTACAGTAAAATTAACTTTTAACCACATGCATATGTCAAGGAAAGACTGTTGCTAATCTTTTTGTAACAGCTTAAATGATCATTATTCTTGGTGTTGTTGACAGCTTTTTCCTGCTTAACTGTTGAAAACATTTTAGTATTATATGGTGGCTTTTCTCCAGGTTTACAGTATATTGTTTTCTTGTTGCAAGAGGGAAAATCTACATTAACCTTCATATATGGTACTTGACATTTATAGTGCAAGTGGGATTGATTACTTTAACATATGAGAAAACTGCAGCCTTAAAATATACAGAATATGACACAATATCATCCTGTCCCAGTGTATTATTTACTTTGTACTACTAAATTCTCCACTGCTGGTCAGTTTCAATATTCTTGATATCTGAAATTTTTTCTAGAAGAACATAAATTAAGTCTTAATGCATAGGCGTTTCTGAATGTCCACCAATGTTGTATGTGTTGCTGTGTTACTGTTTCACCTGTGTCAGTCTCACTGTGCAATTTTACCTGAAACTCGGGCAAAGACATTAACAGTAAAGTTGTTACAAAAAACGGATAAATTTTTAAGGTTTAGAATTTTGGTCTGAATAACTATATATCAGTTTTGACAAATTCCGAGCTGCTTTTTCTCACCAAAATTATGTCTGAAATTAGCCAGATTATTCTTCTGGAAAGAAAAGAAAACTAGTTTGGGATTTTGTGTAATATTTTGCCTCTTAGAATTGTATAACTTTTGATGTGATTTCCAAAAGTATGAAAGAACAAAGCTGTATAGTATACATGAAAAATGCTTTTTAAATTGTAAAGTCAACATGAGAAACCATTATTTATTTATTTATTATGTGAGGCCTTTTGCTTGCATTACCTTAAAAGTTCTCTTTTCCTTTAATTATAAAAAATAAGGCAGTTCAACTCGCAACTTTTGGGTCAAAGCTATGCCTAAAATTGTCTTACAGTTTGAGGGCAAAATCTGACACAGACTTCCGCTGTGATTCTCACAAGGGACATTCCTTAGGTAGTGAAGTGAAGGATAAGATTTCCCCCATGTGTTCTCTTAGTATGTATGCATTTCCCTCATCTTCCCCCACCCCAAATTTTGATAATAAAATTCAGGTAACTTTTCATCTTAACGACATCTAGCAATAATAAATTTTGTTTGTTCTTTGACTTCAAAGGAATCAGATCAGAAAATGATAAGAAAGTAGCTAACCGAAGTTTCACATTAAGTCGTGTTAGAAACACAAATGAATGTCTTGACTTTAAAGAGAGAAAAGTCAGGGAGTTAAGTGTCTGGACATGAGAGGACAGAGGAAGTCATAGTGACACTATGAAACATAGCACCAGCGAAGGCAGGGTAAGAAAGACACTTGCTCCAGGACACCCTCTAAGTGGGTGCAGCACAGAAAGGACATAGATGTGTCCTATCACACATCTGATAGGACCCGAAAGAGACGTCTTCGGGTCCTATCAGATACTGCTTGAGCCCTTCCTGCTAGTCAGGAGGAGGAGTTGCACACACACAATGGATGGTTGCCTGGTGGGCAGGAAGAGCTGGAAGAATGTGAGTAGAAAAGGGATGCTAAAATATCCCACTACTACCAATATACCATTCATCTTTGCTTAAGAAAGAAGTGAAAATGACTGGTGAGCTGCCTGAATAATATCGCTATACCATTGATTGTGCTTAATTTGACAGAAACTTTATTAAATACTAATGCTTTGCTCTTGTGCATGACTTTTCTTTCACTAACCTTAAAAACATCTCACAAAGATTAGTAAAAATTGTTACCTTTTACACACAAAGACCATACCAACTTTAAGGATGTACAAATTCTGTTTAGGGAAAGGTGAGGAAGCTGCTTTGCTCAGTTACCAGAAAACTGTTGTTCCCTGTCTCCAGATGACCATCGGCATGGGAAGCAAAGGGTCACTTACCCTTTTCCTGAGGGTGTTAGTTAGCATTCAACCTATGTTGAAGCAAAGAAACATACCACAGTATATAATTAAATGAATTCTAAGTTACTGAAAAAATGTTATGAAAATGTTAATGGTGACTGCAAAAAAGTCCTCACCTGAACTATTTTTCTGGTTAATGATTAGTGATAGGTTACTTACAGCTGTGAGTTTGAACTTACATGCATGATTAATTAAATATATATATATCACATTTGACATTTCCATATTTAGTATGTAACTGTTAAAGTTTAATAAGCAATTAAAAGATGTGATTTAGATCTTCTAAGTGTTTATTCTTTAAGAATCGATAAGGATAATGATGTTTAATGGTTTTTCATTTAATTCAATTTTATTTGCACAGTTATTGGAGAACCACTTTGCCATACATCATTTCATTGCATGGAGAAATCCTGATTACAATGGTGTCATAAATACCTCATTTATGGTCAGTGTTTCCAGTTTTGCCTTTCTGCCAAGATCAGCTATAACTGTAAAATAAAACCAGACTCCTTGTACATGACACTTACCCCAATGTTACAATTGTTAGACAGTCTAAACACTGTTTTCCAGCTGACACCTTTAAAACTTTTACAAAATATCGTTTCCTTGTCTTGCAAGCGTTTGGCCATAAGGTCTCAAGATTTTCTGGGTAATTCTGAAATTAATCACCTAACACACTTCAGCTAGTGCAGCTGTCTAGGACCAACCATTATGCAGAACTGAAAAAAATATCACAAGTTCTGTATTTTCTACTCTCTCCTCTTTTTTTTTTTTAAACATGTTCCTTCTGGGTCTTCATGAAGTATATCTTCTTGTTCTATTTTTGTATGATCTTCAAAGAGCTGTCATCTCTACTACATATCACTGTTGGTTTTATATAAACACATCCATTTTGGTAACTTTGACATGTCACAAGCTTTTAGAGACAGATGCAGGAAAAGTAGCATGAACAGTATTGTATGATATTAATTACATATAACTGATGTACATTTAACCTTTTTATTCCAGGGCATTATTCAAAGAAGTCTGTGTAGGTTTTAGGAAAACTTTACCTTTTAAGACATTTTGTTTTAATTACAACAGTATTGTAATACTAACAGTATAATGTTTTATTTCTTTTTTTTTTTAGTGGAAGTGCATCCTACCTGAAAGGTGGAAGCTTGGGTAAGTGGGTAAAATTCCGGTTGATCAGATGTGATCCTGAATTTACAATTACATATTTCTAAAATTCCTGGAGCTAAAGAGATAATAAGAATTTGGGAAATTGCTCAAAAATAGCAAATGTGTTCTTCTGGAATGTAGCGCTGGGTGAATACTAAAATTACATGTTTGTGAATTGTTCGCAAATCAATATTTCTAATAGGATAAAATCAGTTTATTGTAGATTCTAATTTGAGATTATTAGTACTGATCCAGTGTCTGGATTTCTCTTTATTGAACACACATACTTAAGATATGTGTATTCAATCCATTAGACACTAGAGATTCTACATTTATACATAAGTTCCCTGTTTTCTGTTGTTTCAAAGAAGACTTTATATTAATTTAATTTACTCAAACTCTAACATCTCTTCTGACTCAAGTCCAGGAATGGATCCTAACAACCATTTCAAAAGAATAAAAATGAAAAGAACAATATGCTACTTAATACATCTCTTTTTCAGTGCTCATTTTTTTTTCCCAATAACTTAATGAATCTGCACAGCTCTTCTAATCCTACTCATTGATCTGGCCTGGCTAGCCTGCAGGATCATACAAAATAGAGATGTGGACAATAGCTGGTTTATTAACAGCAGAGGTGAAAAATGAAGTAAACATTAAAAATATGAGTGCTGGAAAACCAAAATGAGATTTTTCCTTACCTTCTATCTTCTAATGAAGTCTCATTTTTACAACTTATTGATAATGCCTCATCTAATTATTATGTTTCAGTTACAGAAGACTATTTCTTTTGTGATGTTTCCTATCACTGTAACTTGACCAGTTACCCCTGATAGTATGAAATAAAAAGTTACAATTTTTTTTTTTTTTTTTTTTACGATCATACTAGGGAGTGAGCCTTTTCCGTGAGCTGATTGGTTCAGACTTGCTGATATTCATGTTGGCTCTAGCAAATGGACACTGGAACAAAGTGTCTTCTCAATGATATCCAGGTTTTCTTGCAAAGGTGAGGTCCAGATTGGAGCCTGGATGCAACCTTGCATGCATGTGGAGCACACGATCAGGGACCAAGCCATAGAATAAATCACCGCAACCTGATGCATCTAGTGAGCTGCTTCAGAATTCTGTTCTTGCTATTGAGCAACCTGCTCATCTTCCTAAAACAACTGTTGCAGAGGTAATGATCTGAGGATGCAAAAAAAGGGAAGGAACACTGAAATCTGGTTTTATTGACCTGAACTTTGTGGCAGCACTTCTACTGGCTTCAGTGCATCTAGACTTCTACTTACTGCATTTACTAAAGCTCCAAAACATGCTACAAGGTTTCAACAATTCTCACAGTATAGTGGGGTTCAGCTGAAGGTTTATAATTATGCAAATTTTCTGAATGAAAGCAAAGCATGCCAAGTGGGAAAAATACGAACTGTATAGACAAACTAGGCTAATTTAAGCTAATTTAATTCACAGCATTATCAGGAATGGCACATAGCAAACAGGATCAAATACAGGCAGCCTCTCTTCACATAGAGAATTAGAGCATGTAAGAACATGTGCAAGTTATGAACGCATTCTGCTTATCACTTTGGACTATCCTGAGAGAGGAGGTGTTTTGGACACATGAGCATTTTCAAGAAAACAACGTTCAGATATGACCAGCACAGTAAATAAATGAAACATTAATGCGGTTGCAAGGCTCTAAATGTTTTAAGTATCTGTGCTTAACAAAATCATTTCCTCTAGAAACTAGCATCACTAGGGAGTAATCAAATCACTCTTGCAGGTGATAAATCTGTGGAAGTCTCACCTCTACTGACGTCTGGGGGGCAATACGACATAGTCTCTTCTGGTTAACAAGTCTGGAAAAGCAGAGAGGCTACAATGTGCATTGAGAGACAGCTCTGATCAGGACACACTGACACACTTGTTTTGGAAAAAAGCTGTGAAAAGCTGGTAGAACGGAACTATTAAGCATCTATATATCTGTAAACTATAGCTTATAATTTCTGTGTTGCCCTCTGTTTTTTCTTCATAGATTTTAACTCTAACATTTTTTTACTTTAGAAAAGCTCATGTGTTAACTGTGGCACTGTCCCTGAGCAAAATAAAAGCTATTCTAGTCAGTGAATTTAAACTCAGGTACACCATGAAGTACATTTCTAAGGGACTGTGGAAGTTGAATTCAGGTTGTTCCACAGACACTCCTGCAGAGTTTTTGTTAAAAGCAAATTTACTGCGATTTTTCTCATAAGCTGGTGCTCACGTTGATGCTCGTCTCTCAAACAGGATGGTTGGCTGCAGAAGGAAGGTGGAAGGAAGGAGTTTTAAACTATTTTCTAGTAGAAAAGTTTTATCAGAATATTTTCAACTGATTCTAGTAAACCCCAGGTATACTGATCTGGGTGAGACAATCCACGTATGATTCTATACAGAACTTGGTGTCGGTTCCCTGCTGGGCACAGCCAAGTGAGCGAACAGCAGTCATTAAAAAGGGAAAGAACTTTGCATAATTAAAAAAAAAAGGGCCAGGTGCATTCAACAGAGCTGTATCCTTTGTTGGTGTAGACTCTCACACCACAGCACACAGAAACTTATTAGAATGAGCAGTTGAAGAATAAAGCCTTAGTGAAGAACAAAACCTTAGTGGCAGCATCTAACAAACTGTGTGAGCCAAGAATAGCCATGACTGAACCATTAAAAAATAACTGAACACCAGGATACTACAGAAGAAACACTATGACAAGACCACCAACCCTCATTGCGAGCACAAGAGTGTGGTTGCAACCAGATCAAAGCTGTTTCCTCAGTTGGAGTGTTGTGCAAGTTTGGACCTCTACTCTTCATGAAAGATACGGAGGAGTTACTGAGAGGAAGAAAGAGAAGTCCGAGGCGAGGCATGAAAACACTCTTCAGATCTACGAAAGGCTGCTGAAGAGAGGAAATGAATGAGCCTAAAGTCTTACTTTCCTAGAAAGTGATGCTATTATGGCAGGTTCTACTAGACGGCATATTAGAGCCTGTAAAATCTTTTCATTGTTATAGAAGATATTTCAGTGTTTTAATTTTTTGAATAAAATTCATTTGTTTCCAGGGTCTGTTGATGTGGATTGATATGCCATTTCACTCCTAAGGAGGCTGTGAGTACTCTGGTTACTCTGTTTTTATTAGCAATTTGCTGTGTGAGACTGTGTAAGTAAACATATACTGTCTACTCTACACAAAGCAATATAATTTTTCAAGCTTCAGAATAAAAAAGGATGAGAATATCCTTTTAACACTCTCAGTTTTAAATTTTATGAATTTTCAGCTTCAAGATTCAGATTTATCATACTTCTAGTCTTTCCTAAATCAGAAAAATATTGTAATATATTCATACTTTATCATGTATATGCATATGTGTGGATTTAAGGTTCAGAGAAGCGCCTAATCCACAAGTAACTTGTGAAAACCATAACTCTTTCTAATGCTAACTACAACAAGGACTATCTTAAGCTTGTGTTCCTAAGAGCGGTATTAACACATCTACCTATTGTACACATATTTTGGAAGATCTAACAAATGCAGTGGAAAATGTGGTGTAAATGCTGGTGGGAACTGCAAGAAAGGAGCAGCTGTCTTCTAGAGATTTCTGAAGGTCTGTGATAAGAGGAGCCTTTCAGTCTATCCTAGAAGGCTGCCTCTCTCTGTTCACTGGAGTTGTTGCGTTCTGTATCTAATCAAGCAGTGAGTCAGTGGCACGAGGTTCATGGAATGCACCACTTTTGGATATTATTACTAAAATCGTTCAGCTTCTTTGTTGGGTCATGAGTCATCATAGTCACAAATTGTGGCATCTTACAAATTTCTCATTCCTTACTCCTTAAGCCCATCAGTTAAATTTGTGATATAATTGTGATTTTTTGTTAGAGGGCCATACTACACTGTGAGGACATAGAAGAAAACATAATGTAACCTCACTATATAAATTAGCAAAAGTTTCTGAAGTGCATCTGCCTCCTAAAACAAAAGCATATCCTTCACTGCCAATATGACATCAGCAGTGTTGGAAACACATGCTTCCAAACAAAAGAAAAGAGAAAAAGAAAACAATTTTCTCCATTCCTACCCGATCTCGTAGGAAGACTAAAAATCAACACTCTGTCACTGAGAGTATGCAGGGTTGCTAAGAAGTCTGCCAAAAAACTACTCAGTCAACAGTATGAGAGCACTTTCCTCTCACAGTGACATTTAGAGCAAATCCACAAATTCAGAGAAAAACAATTATAAGAAAATCATTTTTTATAGCATCCGAAAAAAACGCCTAGTCTATGGAAGGCTGGAATTAGCGTTATAACTGACAGACCTCTTAAATGATAAGTGATCAGTTTAAAATGATCTTCTTAATCAAGGGAAAGCATTAATAAACTGTTGTAATAACAAAACCTGCTATATGGCCCATATTAATCGGCATCTGAAATTAATTGGATGAAACCCATCCAGACCATGCAAAGCTGACTTATTCTCTACAGAAACTTTTTGTTATGAAAGAAATTGCTTTTACACCAGCACCACAGAATAAGTTTCAATAGTTGCCATGGAAATAATAAAATAAAGTAGATCAGGTAAATAAAATAGGATAAATATCTTGTACTCCCTATATAAAAGATAACAGATACAGTTCTTGCTCCCTGTTCTCAGCTGTAATGTGTTAGTGGAGATGCCATAAGTGTGAAATATGATCAGTTAAAAGAAATGAAATAAAAGTAACCCAAGCCTGATAGACATCAAATTCTTTTCCCTGAGGAAGGAGAAAACGTACTGATTTAGAAAAGAAAGTGTAAATGACAATATCAGAAGTTCTATCAAATGTACAATGTGAATGAACTGAAAATAGACGAGATTGTTTTTTCCATAATCTTTTTTTCAGTTATATTAATTTCTCAGATTTTTTTTGTTTATTTTTTGTAACAGCAGGAGATAATGTCACTGGTACTCAACTGTTCCCCCACAAACAAAAGCATGTTGCTTTTGGTAAATATATTACACGCTGCACCTGGAGGAACCCGCTGCACGAACATTGCCCCTTTCTTTTCCACTCGTTTCCATCAGATGGAAACTGTTTGCTACCTGGATAGCACTCTGCATTCCATCAGCTAAAGCTCTTTCTACTTTCCCATACTCTACGTGGAATTATATACTCTCCAATGCCCTCTGTGACAATATGGGGCTTGAACTCACTAATAAATGATATTTGTGGGAATTCTACATTGGTTCAATGGTTTGTTTACTGGAATTTTATATCACAGCTCAAGAATAAAATCATTCTAGCTTCGGTTTGGCTGAAGGATCAGCATTTAACGTCAGAGGTCTAAGCTCACTTGTGAACAGTGAATCATTGCTCTTAGTACAGGAATAGACTTATTTTAATGGGATCATAACAATCTCTAGTTTAATAATTACTCATTCACTTCAAAATGTAATGGTTATATATAATTTGTTTTAGGTAAAAAAGAAAAATCTTTCAGGAAATGAAATGATGTAAAATCAATCTCAAGTCTAATTTCCCTCTGCGTTACATCAGTGCAATCAGCTGAAATTGTTTCATCAGGGAGCTACTTCCAATAGAGAGTATCAATAAAGAATGTTTATAGACATTTTATATACCCATAAAATATTGTGAAGAACACAAATATGAATAAAAGCAGCAATTTTGTTGAATCTTATACCTACCTGGAGACTACACAGTAACTTCTGAGCCAAAAGTGTTAGATGGCAAATTATAAAACATCATGAAAAACAAAGATTTTGGCTAAGCTACTCCATAAACATATTCACACCTTGCTTCTTTTCTTTACGTGCCCAGGGAGGAGCACAACCTGACACAGAGATGCTGCGTACTTGGTGTAGCTAAGCATAAACAGTTCTAAGGGTAAAACAGAGCCACCAGCCAGTGGTCTGCCAGCATTGCCCTGGCTGCTTTCAGTACATCCCACCCAGCGACTGGGTCCTCTGGGTCTGCAGACTCCTATGGGTCTACACTGCCTCCTGCTTTTACAGCTGTGCCACAGGCCTGTGTCTGGAGGACATACAAATACCTGCTTATATCTATGAAATCCACAAATGAAATCTGACCCTGATGAAATTAAAGAGATGTTTTGCCTTTAATATCATTGAGCTCATTGTTCTTTTTTTTTACTGAGATTTAAGCCTATACGTAAGCACAAGCCCTGACTGAACTTTTCAGATCACTGCTACTGTGAAATACTTTCTTTGTAGAGGTCTAAGCACAATATCAACTATATGGGGTGCTGTTTCTGTACCTTTTTATACAACCATAATGATGCTATTTGGAATTTTCTGCTGCTATCTGTCATTTGGATCAGAAGACATATATTTTTTTACTTTCATACAGGACTCAGTAGTGTTTATCTTGTTCATGATAATAACTGCAGCACCCTTAGTGATTAGCGAAGAAACAAAGAATATTTGTAACCAAAATTTTTTTTATGTTTTAAAGTTCTTTTTATCCTTTACCATATGTTCTCCATATTATGTTCCATTTAATTAACTTTACCAACTTACTGCTGTGAGCAAGTGCTAAGTTTTACATTTGGCAAATGCTAGGACTTTGGAAGAAGAGCACAGCTGGAGTGGATATAATGAGGCAGCGTTCTTCTGTACCAAAGTGATCTTGATGCTGATGAGAAAAAAAAAATAACCACACAACAATGTGATGTATATTTTTACCAGTTTAATGAGGCTGTATTCAAAAATCCAGCTGTGAAAATGTGATTAATCTATATACATAGCCTCCCAGTACTAGAAAGTAAGTTCTCCATAGTAAAGACTGATTTCCACACATTACAGATTGTAACTTGTCACTTAATCATTTCCTCTAGACCAATGACAAACATGTAAGCACACTTTGGAGTTTGAATATGCTGCATGGAAAGCATAGCAGCTACTAATAAACAGCACTTCATCAGTCGTGGGCTGAGCATCCATATAATTCTAGTTCCTGAAGTTCTTTTTGTGTGGTGATAAATGTATTTAATTTTTATTCCTCTTCATTTTTCTGTCTTTAATCCTTTTTTTTTAAAAACAGAAAACCTTTAAAGCTAATACTGAATTACTTCTGTAGGTGGTGCCAGAGATGTTTTGATGGTTTTGCTTGCTTAGATTTAACCTTGGCTTTATGTATGCGCAAAGTTTGGCTTGATGTCATACATTATGGTTACAAATCTCTCCTTGGATTCTCTGTGTTTTTCTGTTAGAAGATAAAAACAACTGTTATCCAATCTGGAAAGCAGTGGATTGTCATTCATGTCCTCTGCACTGTGATTGGTATGGTATAATTACAGAAAGAACCTTTTAAATCTTTAAGCAACAGCAAGCAATCATTTAAATAAGCTTCTAACATTCTGGGCCATCGAAATGTTGGATTTGTGTCAAAGTTAAATAGAGACTCCATTATGAATATACTAATTTCACTTGTTCCATAGATTTTCTTTTTTTTTTGTTAGAGGAAAAATTTGAGTTTCTTTAAATTCACTGAAGGGTTTGAGGATGTTGCCTTCAAGACAAGAACAGATGCAGCTAATAGATTCTATTATTATGTGTATTCTAACAGAGTTGCTTGGGGCTCCAGACATTGAGCTAGAAGATGGACGAAGAACAAGCTAATGCAATCACATTATTGACAGGGCAGCAGGAGCCAGAAGAAGCTGAAAAGAGGTGGGAGAAGGGAGCCACACGATTCTGCAAAGGGAGGGAAACCAGGGTCCCATGTACTAAAAATGCCACATCTAATAACGTTGTCCATCTCGTAAGAGGAATCTACATTGCAGTTAGGTGTCTGAGCTCCACACACAACAAGTTTTAAGCATTACATGCTTAAAATACATATTACAATAGAGCACTCAGTTGTGCTTTTCATGATCTAGTGACATTTTTTTCTAAACAGTTGCACAGCTTCCAGAGGAGGTGTGGATTGTACCTACTTTATCACTCAGATCCTTATGGAATAAACTGTTACTTCATCACCAAGGTCTTCTCTGGAAGAAGAGATGTTGATATCCCCTCAGTGACCAACTCTCACTTCAGGCACCTTTGCTATTCTGTGGGATCTGTGCCCAAGTTTTCTATTAATAAAAAAGAATTATAGTAATATCTTATTTCACAAAGTCATTGTGAGGTTAATATATCAAATATTAAGACATGAAAAAAATTAATCTTATTAAAGGAAGTTGATGTAAGTCTCCTAGATGAACAAGAATCAAGTTAGGAAATACATAATAGACGTGGGAAAGTGAAGCATGCAAAGAACAAGAGAGAAGAAAAGAAGACAGGAGTACTTTTCATCAAAGGAGAGAAAAAAAAAAGGGCAGCAGGGAATAATTCAGTAGATGAAGGAAGCATGTATACTTCACTTTATGTCCATGGGAAAGCAGGCATGTAATTTGAGTTTTCTGGTTTTCATTTTGAGGTAAGAAAAGTGAAATGTTTAGATTATAGTCTCCTCTGCACATTTGAATTGATACATCCTCATTTCCCCAAAACTTGTCAACAGTGACAAAGCTAGATACTAGCAAGCTTTCTCATCAGGGAATGCCTTCTTTCTCTGAATACAGGAGTGAAGATTGAGGTAGAATTTAGTATGGATGCTTGTTGCATATTTATTTTAATATTTCATCATTCAACTGGGTATTTATTTGGCTGGATTTTCTTTGGGGACAATCAAGGAACACATCAGTCTCTGCAATTTTATACATTCATTGTCTGTAATAGGGTGATGAGATGGGAATAAATAATAAATAACCATAGCAATGCTAAACATAGACTAGCAAACTGACTGTTTTGCAATGGAGCTTTGTCACCTGGAGCATGTAAGTACACTAACAGTTTGCTCTAAAACACATCAGTGGACTAAGATATAAATGAAATAAAAGATTTACAGCAACAGCAGTCGAATAAGAGTAAGGAAATAGTCATCTGCACAGTTTGCCACTGTGCCAGTGACATCAAAGTCTCTGAATCCAATTGTTTCAAAATAAGAATGTTGGAATCTTCAGAGAAGTCAGAGAAGCTAGTTATGGTATATTTTGTCCCTTCCATATTATGGTTTAGGAGAAAATGGAAGCAATTATATTCATGAAACAGAGCTCTAAGACTCTAGGTCAAATTCATCATTTTGAACCTGAAATAATTCTGGAATCAGTTACTTTAGATTAAGAGGTAAAACTTGCATTGCAGGGTTTCAGCAGACAAAAGCTCTGCCTGTACTTCCACCCTCCAGCAAAAAGCTATCACCTCAGCCTTCTGTTACTCCTTTCTCTGACACAGTGGAAGAGACACTGACAAAACTGGATTATTTTCATCTATAATTGGTGCCATGTGTAAAGGTTAGGGTTACAGGCAGCCTGTGTAACCTCAAAGATCATAGAATCACCAAACCATTTAGGTTGGAGGGGAACTCATAAGATTGTCCAGACTGATCTCCTTAGAGCGACATTAAATTGGAGTAACTCAGGACTTTGTCCAGCTAGGTATTGTAGATCTCCAAGGATGGAGACTACATAACCTCTCTAAGCAACCTATTCCAATGTTTTATTAGGTTCTCAGTGGCACTAGGTAAAGACTTAGAATAATTTAAAAAAATAAGAGGATTTTATGACCTTCATCTAGTTAAACCACAGTTCTAAAACTCACCTTTCTTCCCACTTTCTATTCACAGTGCGCAGGTTTTAACATATAACAACTTGAGATTGTGTGAAGGCTGTTGATAGGGACATATTTGTTACATGAATTCTACATGTTAATACTCAGTGCTGATAGCTGTGGCTGGAAGCAGACAATCCTTAGGAGTGTTTGACTGTAACCATCAACAGAATTTCCGCTTTCTGCTAGTCCAGAGATTAGGAACACAGCTGCCACTGTGTGCCCTGGTGAATGTTGTTGGCTTGGTTTACTATGCTATAGCACAGGCATAGTTGTTCTGTCATATCGTTACACCCTAGAAGGTCACAGATTGATCCATGACTCCCTATTGCTTTCTCCTATTACTGTACATCAAGAAGTTGTTCCCTGTTCAAGGATACAGATGATGGCTACTTCTTGTTCCACTCAGCCTTAAAATGGTTAGAACAGGTCTAGAAAATGTGTCTGGATCTTCCTTGACTTTGGAGGGACTATTAGCCTTTATAATACAAGGAAGATTAGCTCTGTTGCTATTAAATCATATATATATTATATGTCACTTCAAATATTTATTTCTATTATTTTAGTGATAGATAGTACTGTTTAAGTGTCTTTCAAGCATATGTATAAAAACTTCACAAAAGAACGGTGCCTGACTAATTCTTCCAGCATGTGATCCCGATGGTGTCAGGAGGATTGCACATCCTTAAGCTGTAACATCTGTCTTATAAGTTACACTCGTAATGCTGTAAAGCTAATTATTTTTGCGTAAATTTATATTCAATGTTAAAACATCTAGAAGCATTAGCAATGGCATTACTGTGGCTGACCTGTTAAAAGATACTGGGTAAGAACGAAATGTCACAGTCTTAGTCTTATTCTTCCCTTCTCAGAAGAATATGAGCGATAATCAGCCTAGTACGTTAGCTTTATTTATGACAGTAAATAAGAGTTTGCAAATAGTACATAAATCACAGCAGTATAAAGCTACTTTAGTTCTTTGCTTTCCCATTTGGACTGTTGTAATGAGACAAGCCATTGTAGTGAGAGTAGTTTGCAGAAAATGGAAATGTCTATTTGTGACTTGTATTGTATAATGTACAATTTATATTCTGGGTGGCTGTAAGAGTTGTGAAGCAATACTGTTCACACATCTCCCTAAATAATTCTCTGTTGTGATGAGCTGACAGACTTAGAAGAGTGCATTACTTGAAAGAGTAAACATCAAGAAGCCTCCAGGGGTTCTTTCACTTCATTCATTTTGCATTATCCCATTTAGCAATTGTAGTTACATCTCTGCAGCCCTAATAACTGTTCAAGTGAAGTATAGTTATAGTTAAACCTACTGGGTCAAACATAATCATATTCAGGTTCCAGTGATGGACACACAGACTAAAATGTACGTAATAGCAAGGGGATATGTGCTTGCCAAATAATCAAAGCAGAGCAAAACTGACTCACTTCCTGAAAGAAACAAGTAGCTAAGACTTGGGTTTTTTAAAAAACTGTATTCTGTATGAAGTTATAAATAATTGCAGTTCACATTAACATACCCAAAAAAGGATGCTCTTCTGGCACTACTTGGGAAAGTTTTCTTTTAAGACAATATATCTGTAACTTTCTAGATTCTTTATTGTCTAATCACAGGCTGTGTCATTTTTTCATTTGCTGCTAGGAACAGAAGAGCTACATTGCATTCATGTTTGCCACCTGCACTGGGGCAGAAGCTCTAGAGAGGTTTGTTAAGGACTGAGAGTCTGTGTGGGTCACTAGAACTGGAACCAGTGTTGTTTCATCACTGTTAGCCCTGTAACTCTTGAGTCCGCACCAAACATTGCCTTTGTGCTAAAATAGAATCAGAACTTCTGCAGCAAGAGCAGGCTTGTAGAGTTAAGCTCAAAACAAGGCCAGCGGAGGACTAACCAATAAATAAAGAGCACTGAATGTGTTAAAAGGAAGTTTATATGTATGTAACTAGTTTTTATATCTATCTTTTTGTTCCTTTTGCTAAATAAACTCTCTCTGCAGATTAAAAATAAATATTAACATATCACAAGAATCTAGTAGTGGAATCTTTCCTTTTCTTTGTTGATGTTTAATCATGCTCAGCTGTCAGGTGAGTAAGGGAAGAGTAATCAGAGGAGTATGAAAAAGGAAATCAGTAATCTTGGTGGAAAAACCCTGCTAGGAAAACTCCCTGCAGCACAGAAAGCACATAAATGCCATCTGAGGCAAGGCAGAAAAAAAGAATCACTGAGTCTAAAGTGCTGGATAAATAAGCCTCTGTAAATGTTAGGTTCATCTATCTAGACCAGGAGTCTTTAACTCTTTATTTGCAGGAAATATCACAGTAAGTATTTAAGCAGAGCTTGAATAAATTTGCTTGCTCCAGTCACTCCTAATCTCATGTTTTAAAATCCGCTAGTCAAATCCTGAAGCTCTTATCAGGCTGCATTCACCAAAGGATCTGGTCCCACCTACCCTACTAATTAACATGCAAAGTCACACATAGTCACTCTTATGAGCCATGTGGTTATTGCAGTTCTTGGCCGAAGCACTATGGGATGAATTTTGTACTCTTTTATTTTTACCTTGCCTTCCTCCTTTGAGAAAGAACAGATCACATCTGAAATTAATGGAGTGAAACTGCACAAGTCATGACAGTAATTTTAATGGATTGAAACTAGTATGTTCATTTAAATTAAATTTCTTACAGCAGAGTTTAGTGGGACCAGATATCTGTTGACGTACCAATACTACTTCGTAGTTGAAAAAAACATTTTTCTCCTTCAAAGGCTTTGCCACTAACCTTAAGGAAAATTGTGTATAAATAAGTAAGTTCTATTAAGAACAAAAACAAATCAAAAGGTAGACTTTGGAAACTCGTATTCAGAATAAAAGCTAAAATGCTTCTCTAGATCACCCAGCATAGCTATCGTATCTTATGGATAATTAGTAAGCACAAAACTGAAGTACTGTAACACAGGAGAAGAGTGCTTTGCAATGTTAGATAAAAGCTAAGATACGTATGTACAGTCTGCAGCTAAATGATCAAACCCCAGAAATGTCAGCTTTGTTTCAAAGTAGTAATGTATGTATGCATGCAGATAAACTCAAGCTTTTTGACAAAGCCTCTAGGCACACTGCTTCAGTATGAATAAATAACAGTAAGCCAAATGCATATTTAGAAGCTATGGAGGTGGTATCTTGGAAAAAACATATTTAAATGAAAAAGAAATATCCTAAATTTTTAGTCCAACCTGTTAAAACTGTTTTTATTCACCGATATAATCTTTTTTTCATTTCTATTTGTGTGGAACTAGCTAATTACAAATTTTCATTCCTTTTAACTGATATATGTACTCTGAGAGCATGTAACACTTAATCAATAACTACAGGTTTATCTAGTTTCATATGCTTTACCTCAAAAGGAAATGACTAGATGTGGATGTAAATGAAAATACCTTCCCATTCTTTCTAGACTGTTATGGCTGTCCATGTTTCAGTAAAAGTGAGGCTACAAAACATGTTTTCGTGGCATCACCCCTCCTTTTGCGGGTACTATAGCAGAGGAAGATAATCACAGAATGGTTTGGGTTGGAAGGGACCTTAAAGATCATCTAGTTCCAACCCCTCTGCCAAGGTCAGGGACGCCTTCCACTAGAATACGTTACTCAAAGCCTCATCCAACCTGGTCTTAAAACACCTCCAGGGATGGGGCAGCCACAACTTGTCTGGGCAGCCTGTTCCAGTGTTTCACTACTTTCATTGTAAAAAATTTCTTCCTTAGATCTAATCGAAATCTGCCCTCTTTCAGTTTAAATCCATTACCCCTTGTCCTAATGCTACATACCCTTGTAAAAAGTCCCTCTCCAGCTTTCTTGTAGCCCCCTTTAGGTACTGGAAGGCTGCAATAAGATGTCCCCGAACCTTCTCTTCTCCAGGCTGAACAACCTTGATTTTCTCAGTCTGTCTTCACAGGAGAGGTGCTCCAGCCCTCAGATCGTCTTTGTGGCCCTCCTCTGGACCCGCTCCAACAGCTCCATGTCCTTCTTATTTTGGGGACCCCAGAACTGAATGCAGTACTCCAGGTGAGGTCTCACGAGAACAGATACCCATAAACAGAGCATAAATACCCTCTAGTAAATGCCTATCTTTTCTGAATTCAGCTTTTTGACAGGGACAGTTTAGAGTCAGTCTTCAACCTGTGCAAGTTTTATGACCATAATAATTGATACTCCAAACTCAGAAGGCTACAGAAATGTTTATCAAGTGTTTAAAAAAAGTTAAGCTCTCATGATTACTTCATTTTTAAATATTATGATGAAATACAATGAGAAATTGATTGTGCAGTAGTATAAATCAGACGTAACTTCTAGTTCTGTAGAAGATAGCTGAATTTTTGCGTTATTCACAGTACATCTGGGCAGGATGCCCACAAGGCAGGATGCCAAATGGTGGGTGATCAGGGAAACACTTTATCCTTTACTAAACTGATAAAATAATATGATAAATAGAAGGAGAAGACTGTAAATTGCTGAGTTACTATGGTGATAAAGGTGATATAAGGACTTCTATAGAATGGAAGAGCATATAAAAGCACAGGGAATTCTTCTTATTAAATATGCACCAGTCGAGCTCTCTGCCTTGTGTTAGTTTGCTCACATGCAGTCTCATATATTTCATTTTTTAATGTCCTTTGGGTAATTACTTATTTATCTCATACAAATCATCTAAGTAAACACAGGTTTAATATAACTAGTTCCTGAAGTTTATATACCTCTTGGGCTTTTAGTGTTGTCTGATTAGATTAAGGAGAAGAAAAACATACCAAAAAATCCTAGTTTTCTCAAGTTTCCCCTTAACTCCTATAATTAAGTCAGTAGTATACATATTTAATAACACTTTGCTTTTCTACACTCATATATGGTTGAGCTATATTTACTGGATGTACATTTTCATTAGATTAAAAACAGAGAAAATGCAGATTTACATTGCTTGTATTGAGCTCATTCTGTAAAGACTGATACAAGAACAACTCTGGTGCCATAAGAAGTAAACAAATCTGGCTTTTAACACTAACTCAGGTTTTAATATTTATCCTGAATATACAGTTGAATGTAATTCCTTCTTATAGCCAGCACATCCCAAATTATAGCTGAGTTATTCTCTGAGGTTTCTTTTGTGTCAGTAGGGGTATCATGATGTGTATAGACTAAACCGGTTGTCAGAAAACTGGATCACGAAAAACATATATAATCCATTATCTTCACTCACAGTCTGCTGAAGCCTGCAGTCTTAGTCAGCAGGCTAATGTATCGATCCCATTTCTCACCCTTCTCGCTTCCTCCTGTAAACAAATCAAATAGAGCACAATTATTCATTTACCATGAAGTAATTCACATATTGTACTCTTAGACCCTGTCTGATCCTCATTTCTCCTTTCCGTCAACACTTTCCAATGTCAGTTCTGCCGTTTCCTCTTAACTTTGGTGTAGCTTTAAATTTACTTTTCTAGCTCTGAAAAGTTATTATCACCTGTTTAAAAGTGTTCCAATTAAAAAATTGTCAAGCTTTTATTTATGTCCTTAACAGAATATTGTAACGCTTGCATCTTTCTTGAAAAATATTCTGTACTGATACTTCAACAAACTTCTTCATCCCCCATATATACCTAAATAACAGTCCCTCCTTATTTTAATAATAACAATGACAGTTTCTGAACTACTAATCAAATGAGTACTTAGAAGATCAATAAATTATTATTATGTTAGTAATACAGAAATATTAAATACAAAAATAATAATGCAAGATTTATTATATCACTTTTGGACATGCTTCACTATGAAAACTAGCATCACATAATAAACCACTAATATTTGGAATAGATTGCCCAGAGCGGTTGTGGATGCCCCCTCCCTGGAGGTGTTCAACGCCAGGTTGGATGGAGCCTTGAGTAGCCTGATCTAGTTGAGAGGCGTCCCTGCCCATGACAGGGAGGTTGGATTAGATGATCTCTAAGGTCCCTTCCAGCCTATGCCATTCTATGATTCTATGATATACATTTATATTAAACTTTTTCTTTGTGGTATATTTAACAGTAGTTCCATCATGATGAAGCAAAGAAAACAGATATACAGGCTTCTATTTGACTTGATTGAATACATTGAAGACATGCATAGGGACAAAATATTATAGAATCATAGAATAGTTTGGGTTGGAAGGGACCTTAAAGACCATCTAGTTCCAACCCCCCTGCCATGGGCAGAGAAATCCTCTAGTACACCAGGTTGCCCAAAGCCTCATCCAACCTGGCCTTGAACGCTTCCAGGGATGGGGCATCCACAACTTCTCTGACCAACCTGTTCCACTGCCTCACCACCCCCTGAGTGAGAAATTTCTTCCTTAGATCTAATTTAAATCTGCCCTCTTTCAGTTTAAAGCCTTTGCCCCTTGTCCTATCACTACACGCCCTTGCAGAAAGTCCCTCTCCAGCTTTCCTGTAGGCCTCCTTTATGTACTGGAAAGCTGCTATAAGATCACCCTGGAGCCTTCTCTTCTCCAAGCTGAACAGTCCCAACTCTCTCAGCCTGTCTTCATAGCAGAGGTGCTCCAGCCCTCTGATCATCTTTGTGGCCCTCCTCTGGACTCGCTCCAACAACTCCATGTCCTTCTCGTGTTGGGGACTCCAGAGCTGAACACAGTATTCCAGGTGGGTTCTCACGAGAGCTGAGTAGAGGGGCAGAATCACTTCCCTCGACCTGCTGGCCACACTTCTTTTGATACAGCCCAGGATATGATATTCTTATGTCCTTTGCTTTTTCACAAATTAGAATTATTGTAACTTTTTGGGTGTCTGTTTCATTCTTTACATTTTAGTGTCTAAAGATTACAAAGAAAAATAGCAAGACAGGTAACTGGAAAGTAAATCCTTTCATTTCCATAAATATGTATAGCAACCTAATTTTCAGATAGAGAAAAACATTATGGAATTTATCAAATCCTGTTTCATTAAATTCTCAGCTCAAACTTAGAGCTGCAAACATCTAATCTATGAAGCTGTGGGTGGATACATGATTCACAGGATCTAGTGCTAATAAATCAAACTTTCTTGCCACTCAGTTTGGGAACTAGTGCATTCCATCTCCTCTTCTCACCTTGCATGAAGTTCAATACATCAGGCTTTCCGAAGATGTACTATGAATGCTTGAAATCCAAAAACATTTCCTTTCAAGGCTAATTCACTGCAGTATAGATCTGAAAACAGTTTTCAAAACTGATTAAGCCTCTGATAAATCAGTACAGTTTCGATTTTTTTATACTTTTATAACACCACCTTAACAGTTTATAGCAACTGTTATTGAAATGCAATCTGTTATTACGTGGAAGGAAAATAAATGGACGGGTTAAATGTCTAACTGGAGGAAATTCATATTTGTTTACTTATGATACTAACCTTTTAACAAATAGTTACACCATTGAGAATTTCTTCTGATAACCAGTCTTGTTAGCCAGTCTTCTAGACACTTAATACCTCTTTGTTTGATTGGATTTTATTTTGTTTACTAGGTTAAACTCTCTAATATGGATTAGCAGTGAAAGTGAACAAAAGTAAACAAATCATTATGCTCATGAGATTGTGAGAGGCAAACATATTCATCATTTAAAGGACACACAATAGGTAATGTAACACTGTGTGTGTTGTAGATGCAATAGGAAACAATTACTGTTAAATTTCACAAGCATGAAGGCATCTAACTGGCAATCTAACTTCTTGTTAGAATTTTGAAATTATAGCATATTAGTTTTCTGTTATGTAATTATTAAAGCATGTTTTGCTGTCATCTTGCTGTCAGTTAGAATTATCTTTCAAATATTCACTTCTGCTGCATTCCTTGGGGAATTGCTCCGATGTTTATACAGACATTCAGTCCTACAATTCATATATTTACTTATCTTGGTAATGTACCTCCATCTAATTCTGGTGATGGAATTGATGGGAAGAATCAAATGAATAACCTTATGAAATATAGATTCATAGAAAACATAGGCTGGAAATGACCCCAGGAAATCATCTATTCTATGTTCCTGCTGTCAGGCAGCCTCAACTCAGTCTGAACTTGTTCCATTTGTGCACCCCAAAAAATTTCCCATGGATGTCTGGCTTTCCATATAGGAAATGTGAGCTTGCTTTTCTTAGTCTTTTTGCAGAGGCTTCACAAGCAGTTCACAGCCCCAGACAACCTCAATTATGTGTTGCAAGCCCATGACATTAAACTATTCTTGACAAATATTTGCCCAAACTGTTCTAAAAACGTAATTTCAGCCTGTTAATTTTTTCAATACTTGACTACCATTTCATCTAGAAAGATTTCCCTTATGTCTGAAAGTTTTCAGCTGCACAGCAGACCAATAAAGGCAATCATGGCATAGCACTGTAAGTCACTGGTGTTTCAGAGAAAAGGTCTTGATAAGTAAAGAAGCATTTAGCTTCCAGGACAACCAAATCCATGACCTCCTGGATTTGTGCTCCCATGAGCACAGATACGGAGGAGAGCTATGTAATTCTGCTGGCTTTCACATATGAGCACACACCTGCCAAAGCACAACAGAAGCCATCAGTTCATTCCAGATAGGTCACTGAACATCCATGAAAAGTAACAATTTTCATTAATCACTGACCTGATCTATACTTCAAGCAATAAGCTAAAGGGGATAGGTCCTAGAATTCATTCCTAATAAATATAAAGGCTCCAGTTCCTTAAGTATTTGATCATCTAAAGTAAAAAATATGATAGCCTTATAGGAACACATGTACAGGTTATACCATTAATATTTTTTCTTCAGACCACCATGTGCCAAATGTGTACAGTGTGCTCTATTTTGTTTGGCATTTATCAGAAGTTTTAAGCAGCAAAGCCTGACAATTTCTCCGGTCATTGAAAACTATACCTTTCAAATCCTTTTGTAGCATGTTATTTCTCACCAGGAAACTAGTATCTGTACTTCAGATACCTGTGGAAAAGATTTTCCTTGTAATTTTTAGTTTGTCTCAGACTTTCTGTTGGATGACAATGCTTTATAAATGCAAATTTGTCTACATCACAAGAGTTTAAAAGGACATGAAACTACTGAGAAAAAAAAATCTTTTTTTTTTCCTGGGAAATACGTGAAAGGGCACTCTCTCTTGAGCTGTGGCAATGCCTGGACCACGTTCCCTCCCAGCGCACATGTAATGCTCTGCATGTTGTTAACTAGCTCAAGGTTTTCGCATACTCGGTTGCCTAATAGAGAGAGTTTCTTCTGTCCGCAACAAACAGCACTCAAAAAAGTGTGTTTTTTGAAGACAGTGGTAGACTATCTTCTGTCTATTTTTTTTTTAGTGATTCACAAATAATTTTTTTTACTACGTGGAATCTATTTTTGTTACTATTTAATGGATATTAAACATGACATCTTATCCATCCTGCTATTTAACAAAAGCTCCATGTGGTATGGATAATCTTTCATCACTATGCAAAAAAACCCACTGATTTTAATATAATACTTTATTCATCTGGTTTTTACAATAATATTTTCTTTTTCTTGCAGCAAAACCAGAAGTCATTACAATGAATAAAACTTTTAATGATAATAATAAATATAATAGATTTCCTACAGTTATATCTGCTGAGCTGGTAAAAATTGTCAGTTAATACTGTTTTTTAAAATAAAAGTTATCTCTTAGAAATGTGTATATCTCTCCTGTGGCTGTTTTTCTCCTAAATTCCCTATTCTAGACAAAAATATCAAAACTAGAAGAAGTTGAATGAGAAAGTTAGAGGCCTGTGTATATGATATGGACTCAATACACCAAAAATTTTATTGAAATGAATAAATTCCATAGAGATGATTGAAAAATTAACTGTTACAAAAGTCCAGTTGATTTTAAGGAGATTTTTGCCATGGCAAAACGGGATCTAGGGGAACATTTTGGTCCAATGATTTAACATAAGTAGAGACATAACAAAACTCATTTTCTTTTCAGAATTCTGAAAGTTTACAGATATCACAGAAATTAGTAATTCGTTTTCAGGCAGTTACACTTGTCATTTTAAAACCTGAATAAATATATTTCATGATGGGAATTCCTATTTCAAACAGTTCAAGAATTTACACCTTACTTTTAAAATACATAATAGCATAAGATTTTCAAGCACAGAAAGTGTCATTTCTAGGTTACTGGAAATAAAAGAATATTTGAAATCCATTTTCTCACCATACTGAAGTTATTGTTGGCTGGATTACAATCTTAGTCTTACCTGAAATTCTGTATAGGTTAATTCCTAGATGTGAAAGCCTTTTCTTATAGGTTACAAGATTCAACGCTAGCTAACACAGCTATCAGCAATCAAGGTTTTGACTCTACTCAGATTGCGCTGTTAAGCTTGGTGAGGATATTGCCATCAGCTGAACTGGGAGAAATATCTGAGAGGACTGTCAAAGGTACTGAGAGCACCTCTGTCATCACTTACAGCAGGGATGTTTTAGGAATTTCTAAAGGTATTTCTTTGCCTAATAGTGATTAACTCCGCTTAGGAAAATGCAGGTTTCCTAACTTCTTGTGCATACTGTTTTTAAATACATGCCCATGATGCCATACTCTTTGGCAGGCACACATACAGACATCATTGAAATCTAAATGCTCTTTAAAATTAAACAAATACCAATATCTATTCCTGGCAAGGACTATTGTGTAGAAAGTGCAGGATTCCATAGCATTCAGTGGTTTAAGGGGAAAGGTGAAAATCTGAGAGGATTTCTTTTGTAGAATATTTGCACTTTGAGGTAAGCGAGCTACTGAAGTGAACAGTTGCCTTCAGCCATTCTTTCCTGACCCTGCAAAGCATCCAAGATAGATGACAGGCCTGGAGTAGTGGTAGCAGGTAAGACTCTCACTCCTAAAGCAGGATTACAAAGATTTATCTTTGTTGGCTTAAAAAACAAGGATTTTGTCACACAAAACAGCACACACAAACCCCAAAGGTTCTGACATTATATTCATTACATGCCAGAGTGAAGGTTCTTCAAAAGATAAAAAGAGAGGGAGCCACAGGCCACATGGTAATGGATCTTCCTATACTTCAAATGTCACCACTAGGATAATGGGCTTCCTCTAGAGGGGCTTTCTTTGCCTATTCTTTCTCTTGTGCTGAATTTGAAAAATCTCTAGGTTGTAAGCTTCATAGAAAGGAATTTGTACTTGCGAAACATGGATGAGCATGGAATGAGAATTTCCCAGTTCAAAAATCCCACAATAATTTTCCTGAAGTCCCAACTAGCTCAAATTAATATGCCTGTCACATAAAGGGTGATACCAGATGCTTATGGATGGGAAGCTTACGTAGCTGGGTCTGCTCTGACCCGGTGAATTTAAAATCTAATAAATAAGATGTTTTCTCAAATATTACACTTGCAAACAGGCACAGAAACAAAATATTTTTCACAAGTGGTATTAGAGTTTCAGTTTCATTACCTGGTTTTAAGCTTTCCTGCCAAGAAAGTTTTCATCAGACTGATTAAACTGCTTCCCAGTAAAACTATTCATCCCTCTTAGAAAGCATACATCCCATGATTATGAGCTCCTGGGACTGAGCTCGGACCATATGTGCAGGAAAAGCACAAGTTCCCCAAGCTGGATGCAGCCACAGTGGTGACAGCAGATGTATGTGTGACACTGAGCATATGCCCTGCCTACAAGGTATAGGCTATGACTATTCTCCCTTCCTTGCCCTGGTAAATCCATCATTACATTCAAGCCCTTGTACTTCCAGAGGAGTGGTCCACATGGCCCCCCACTATTCGCACCAAGAACAGTGGCTTTCTACCAGAAAAGCAAGTGGATAGTCAGTCATTTGTGAGGACACTCTGTTGCCTGAGCTTTAAGCGTTACATTTTCAATGGCAACAGAGCTAATTCCCAAACTTTATTGTGGCAAAATTTCTCTTGAATTCAATAGGAGTTTTGTCTGAACTATTTTTCTAGAAATTGGCTTTATGTCCCCAAAGTTTTACATTAAACCTTACAATGTTTCTTAAACCAAATTTAGGGCCACCAGCTGCACCATGGCATCCATCAGCAGAGATCCATGGAGCTCACCTCAGGTTCACAGCACGCCGCATGGGCATAGCCATCCTTGCAAATGGAGCCAGCCTTGAATATGCTGCTCTTAAAGTAGGTACAGTGGGGAGCCAGCCTTGAATATGCTGCTCTTAAAGTAGGTACAGTGGTATGTCTACATCTCTGCTAGTAAATAAAATGGGTCAGATTCCATTCTCTGACCCTGAGGACAATACATACATGGAATGGCTTACATCCATATGGCTAAAACCTTATCTTGCCCAAAGGAGGGTAGCACTGTCCAGCCCACTGGAACAGCCCCAGGCTACCCACAGGCTGAGCCCAAACACTTTTTGGGAAAATGATGCCTGCCACGGACCAAAATTATATCAAGTGCACTAGCATTAAACATGGTAGATACCCACAGAACCAGAGACTGAGGTTAAGCCCTGTCCCTGTTTAGTTTACAAACACAAGTGAAGCCCAAGAAGGACCAAATGGTGGAAAACATCACCTGTGAAATGAAGTCTGGAGGAACTGCTAATATCAGTTTACTTGTACACACCCATGCAAATTTGTTAGTAAGCTCTAGATTCATTCAGTTGAAGCTAAAAGCTAATTGTGTCTGTGTTTATATAAAAGTTATATGTGACATTGAAGAAATTAAATATTTATAGTGACAGGATGAAAGAATTTCATTTATGCCTAAATGAAATGTTTAAAAATAAATGAACAATGTATTCTAAAAATTAAATACCTGTTTTCTCCAACCATGTCCCATAACATAGTTAAACAATTGGGAATGCTTCATTTTAATTTTGTGCATTGATTTCACGTAGCATTAATAAAATATTTCCTTTCACTGTAAATTATTAATAGAATTTGTTAACACTAACATGCAGCTCAAACCTCACAACCATTCAATGTACCACCTCACCAAGAAATCAACAGGAATATTTCCCAAATGGGCTAACAACAGGCACTTTTGCTAAAAATCTGCATTTTTACTTATACAACAAATTCTAAATTCTTCCAGAACACTCCCCTCTGCCCAGAACCAGCCCAGTCATGTATTTCTTTGACAGACGAGGTCTCTGTTTTTCATTGGATTAAATAGTGCTTGCGGGAAAGAGCACCAACCAAAGACAATACCTGTGGCTGTTCTTTTATTTCACTTAGCCTGTAATACTTTCATTCATAAGCATTAAATTGGAATTGCCAATATTAACTTACCAAAGAGCTGGTGGAAAAGGTTTATGTGCTATTTGTCCTCAAGGGTCCAATTCAATCACAGCCCTGTGAAATGTCACTGACCCACTTCATCAATTACTGAAGGCAGGCGTGGGAGCTTTACATTCCTCCTGATTGCACCAGCCAAATAGATCTTCTTTTTTATTTATATGATAACCAGACTGCTCAAAAAAAAGAAATTATTGTAAGTTTCTTTGCATTATAATATTTAAAAGTCCGCTTCTATTGTGCTTAACTTCAGACTTAAGAAAAAGCTGACCATGAAACGATTACATCCTGATAGATCTGTTAATAGCAAACTATATAAATTGTTGGGAGAGTTTCAGCTGCAGACACAAAATAGAGCTGAGAAACTTTAAAAGAACCATAAATGGTTTAATCCCAAAGCTTTTTATTTAAAAGTGATATTTCAAGATTTTGTAACTTGGAAGTTACGAAGATATTTTCTGGTCAGGTAGGCATGTATTTTGTGAAGCATACATGCCTCTAAGGGGAAATTATGATGACTGTTTACTTTCCAGAGGGTCATACTGTTTTACAGAGATTCATCATACATTATTTCAAAACATTTTTTCATGTTCTGATTTTTTTGCTTACAATTTTCAAAATGCATTTAAAATTGAAAAACAATTAATTCTTTTCAAATGCTGATTACACTGAGTGAAAAATTACAAAATTTGTGATATGCTTCAGATAACGGAAATATAGTGGATCTACCTGCAGAATACAATTCTTGAGGAAATTACAGCAAATCATTAAAACAAAATTTAAAATCTCTTGCAGTGAAGTAATCTGCTCCTGCCAGCTTGACAGTAAGAGATATTTTCTTATAATGTATCCCAATGGTTTTTGTTCACCTTACCTATTGGCAAGATTATACGTTTAGATGGCACTAGTTTTCTGTAATTTTAACATCTAAAAGTAAGATGTGTAGCTCAAGTTAATCATTGACGCTTAACATAAGGACAAAAGAGGTCTCCAGAGGGAAATTCGTTCCATCCTATGACAGATGTCATTCTGTCACTCAGTGGTTATTCTCTCATATTGGTTATATGCTGCATAAAACTGATCTCAGAGACACGAGGGATATCATCTTTTTCCATGCCTGAATTTTCTTTACACACATGAACTTTCCTGGTTGCACATGACTCTGAACATGCAGCCACTTCCCTGCATCACATGGGGTGTCTAACAGGTAATGGCAACCAGCAACATGACCAGCTTGGCCTCCTTTAACCAGCCATGGAAGGTCGCCCGTAAGGAACAGAAAAGTGCTTTCCTTAATGTAGCTCTAGGGTCACCTGTGTGACCTCGAGGAGGCAAGGAGCTATATTGCTGATGGAGCTGCTTCGGACAGGGGCAGGATAGTGCATTTGCTTTCATGATTCTGAGACAGAAAGTTGTCCTAGCCCATTGATGATGCAAGGTGACAGTCACACGGGGAAGCTTCTTCAGTTAAAATGTCAACTTCTGAAGGAAAGTAAATGCAAGGGGGAAAAAAAAAAGGGGGGGGGGGGGGCAGAAAAAAAGAGAATGAGCAGTGATTTATTCATGACTGATATTGATAAAATAGTAGGGTTTCTTTTCCCCATCAACAGTTAGGCAAGATGTTCAACAGCAACTGTTAAAGTACTGTTCACTGACTGGATGAGAGAGTTTTCACTGCTATGAATTTAGGTAGTGGGGGGTCATGTTAAAGAAAAAAACAATTGCACATGAAATGCTCTTGCTAAAAGGGTAGCAAGTCAAATAAAATTATTAATTTCATGCGCATATTGTGCAAAGCAGTAGCATGTGTTTTACATCAAAATTGGACTGACTGATCATAATAGTCTTTTCTGGCATTACAGTCATATGTAACTATATGACTACTTATAATATGTCAAAAATGTTTTCCATATTTTACTGGGATAAATATTTCTATGTTTACTCGAATTCCAGTCATTATTATATTCTCAATAAAAATATTTAGAACATGGTACTTAAATTACTTTATTGAAAGCTTTATAAACTTTTTAAAAATAGATGACAGTAGAAAAGCAGGGTTTTTTTCACTAAAACTGAAGTGTAACATTTCTAATTGCGTTGTAGATAGTAACATATTCATGTGAAGCAAAGTAACTCATGCTGCCTGGTTGTTTCAAATCTTGGTATACAAGATAAATAGAAGGTATAATTTCTAAAGGTCAGTGAAGGCAAAGCTCCTCATACTACAAAAATACCTGCCTTTAGAAACTGTGGAAAGAAGCTCTTCTTTTGAAATTAGACAGATACTATTAAAAATATGGAAAGAAACAACATGCTATAGAAGTGTAGGACCTATTTCAAAATGATTTTGAGTGAGGGGAAAAAGTAGCTATAAGAGTAAAATAGACCATCAATAGCTGAAACAAAGATGCAGGGGACAAAATATAGCCCTGATTAGTTTTATTTCCTTCTAGAAAAGAAAATCCATGATAAACAGGGAAAACGATTTGGGAAAGTTCATGTTGGCCGTTTTAGTGGGCAGTAGTGACGTTAATGAAGATCCATCTCTGGTCACCCCTCCTTTGATCTCTCTTTCATCCATCATTAACAACAGATACTGTTCTCAAAGTTGTCACTATTTCTGCTTTTGGAGATCTTTTTCTGCAAAGGGATCATTGTTGCAAAACATCCATCCAATGACAGAGACAACCTTATCTGATATGCTTCAGATAACTGAAGTGTTATCGCTACACTTGCACGGCCACCATTCCTCTGTTATGAATGCAATGGCTTCATGGGTGTTAGCACCTGCTCCAGACCACTGAGACACCCAATCTGAGTTCCTGTGCCTGGAAGCAAGCCCCAGGCAGGGATTCTCATCAGAGTGAGATGGCAGCAGCCCCCTGCAGCCTGTGGAGATTAACGGTGAAGCAGAGATCCACCTGCAGCCCGTGGAGAACCCCACGTTAAAGCTGTGACACCTGTGCCTAAGGGAGTTCTTAGAGGATTGTCTCTGTGGGAAATTGTCTCTGTCTCTCCCTCATGCTGCTGGAGACTGACAGTAAAGCAGAGATGTGTCTGAAGTCCCATGAGAAAGGATTCCATGCTGGAGCAGGTGGCTGCACTCTGAGAAGCCATGACTCCGTGGGGAAGAAGCCCGCACTGGAGCAATCTGATGGGTAAGGATTGCATCCTGAGGGAAGGATACACATTGAAGAAGTTTGTGGACTGTTTCCCATGAGAAGAGGCCCCATGTTGGAGCAGAGGAAGACTGTAAGGAGTCTTCACCCTTTAAGGAAGGAGCAGCAGAAACAGCATATGACAAACTGACCGGAAATGCCCATGTTCCTTTTCACTGCTGGAGGAGGAGGTAGAGCTGGGAAGAAAGGAGGATGAGGAGAAGGTGCTTGTTTTCCTCTCTGAATGAACTGTTAACAAATTAATTTATTTGTCCCCAAGCTGAGTCTGTTTTGCCTGGGGGCATGGTTGGTGGGTGATGTCTCCCTGTTCTTGTCTCCACCCTCAGGTCTTCTGTTACACTTTTCTCCTCTCCACTCCGTGGTGGAGGAGGAGTGAGTGAGCGGCTCCTGCCAGCTGGGCTAAACCACGACACTAACTCACCACTCAGTTGAGTAGGCTTGTTAAAGATGCATAGAAAATGTGAAATGTGGTTAAAAATTTTTGTGCTGAACATTGGTTTGTACATAAATAAAAATCAGTACTAGGAATGAATTCTCTTCAAAGCTCTTTAAATCTCTTTTTCTTCACTGTTAAGATCCAAGAGAAAAAAAAACACTTTGTAAATTCTGACCTTTCTTTCACCACACAGGCAGATAAAAAAAGCCTACACAGAAAACTGAAGAGAGGGTCTGTCTCCAAGGAGAAAACATCAACTGACCAAACCACTTTTAAAGTGCTTTTAACTGCTCATTTATGCAAATGGTAGATATTTAATATCTGTAAAACAGGAATAGTAAGTTGCAAGTAGTCTAATGAAAAGTTTGAGCTTCGAGTGAGGTAGAAGATTTGGGCATAGCATATAAGATGGCAAAAGCAAATATAAGAGGCTGTTATAAAGGCTGTTTAGAGCCTTTGAGTGCCCTGGGAATTGGAGGTTCCTGAGCCAGCAGCAAGTAATGCTGTCTTTCTACCTAGTCACTGTGTAGTAGTAGTAGTAGTTCAGACTCTTTAATTAGTGCAGGTTTACTTTGAAGCTGTTTAGACCTGCCTTTGAGCTAATGCTTTTGGAACATTGCCCTCATGTACTTCCACAACTTCTAGTGTCAGTTCTGGCTATTTGGAGCTAAGGGAAGGATATCTGCTTGATATACCATCAGACATAAGTCTTCCAGCATGAACTCATTTGTAATGCTACTGAGGAGAGCTATCCTGTACATCATAGTAATACAATATGGCAAACTCCTTGCAACACTATAGAACTTCCAATTCTCATTTCTTTTATATTTTTAATGCTGGGAACAAACATCCATGAAATCTGAAGGACTGATTTTCTGATTTAATACTTTTATACACCCTAGTTTATGCTGTGACATATAGAGACATGAGTAAGATGTATCAGTGAGTAATGTAAATGTGAGCACATATTGTATTGAGGGCTTACAAGATCTGTTTTAACTGATGACAGTCCCTTTAGTACATCCAAGTTCTTCATTGAAGTTTTCTGTCAACTAGAATATGAAACAAATTACTGTCATTTTTTTGTGTGTGTGCGCACTATGCTCTGACTAAGCATTTGCTTTTATTGATCCCAAAGATATAGCAGCAGGAAATCACCAAACAAATAAAAAGAAGAATCGCTTCTGAGTGTGTTTCTAGACGCTTGGTGAATCAACATTATTATTTGTAGAGTGTCCTAGGAGTATGCCCTGCTTTACAATGTTAACAGCAAGTGATCTGACTTTGCCCGTAGAATCCAGCTGAAAGTGAGAAGCCTGACACTGAACTGTATTGGTGTCAGATAATTGTTACTATATGTGCGTAACAAATGAAGATAGTGTTGTTAGCTTATGGGAAAAAATATATCTCCTGCTTGAATGCTTTTTCAAATTATTTCAAAGCATTACATCAAGCATTTGAAATTGCATAGGATGCAAAGAAATGGAACAAAGGAATTTTAAAGTGAAAAAATTTTTATCACTTAGTCGTGATAGGTCATCATACAAGAGTAAATTTATTTGGGTTGTTTGACTAAATGCAAGGAACTGAGCTTTGGAAGATTTCAGTTGGAAGATGTTTCAGTGTAGAAAAGGTGAAGGCCTTTCAGGCATAAGGGTTTTGTCATGTACCGTTTTATTAACCTTTGATGTCTCGTACAAAACTAGGTTAGAACTTTTAGGTTTCTCTGAATCCATGTATTTAATTCACTCAGTTGATACTAAGAGTAATCCATTGATTATGTTTCTGACAGAACTGTTGAAGTCATTGATATCCTTCTTTTTTTCAAGAGACACATGGAAAACAGTGGTAATGTTTCACTTAAAGCTGTTGAAATATTGTTCTTGTCCATGGAAACTAGTCAGTTCCTCTGAGTCCACCACAGGCCTACATCTATACCTGGACTTGTTGTTATGGTCCAATCTTTTGCCCAGCAGTTCTAGCCAGAGCGAGCTCTGGCTCCCTGATTTCACCATCTCTTCTTGGAGGCCAAAGCTCATGTAGATTTTCTGACTAAAAATTTTCCTGTCAGCATAGAACTCCAATAGCTGAGTAAAACAAGTCTTACTGGGAGAAGTATACTAGAAGAGAAAGTTTATTTAACATGCCTAATCTTGTGCTTGTCCATAACTGTGTTAGAAGATTCTGCCTGGACGTCATTAGAATAGAGCAACAGAAAGCACCATGTCTCCCTTGCGTGTCCCGTTCTGTCCTCTGTTCCGTTGGAAGCAAGTAAAGCAGAGCTGCGGTACACTGCTGTAAGGCACCTTTGCCACTCCACTAGCTTCTGAGGTGCCCCATTAGACCCTTTTGAGTCCCACAGAAACTACACAATATCTGAGACCTCCATGCCTTCCTGGTTTAGAACAATATTCTGGTTCTTGCAAGCAGAATAGTCTGCAAGTGAATTTTCCTGAAGGTGAATATAGATAATATATATTACTCAGGGTGTCTTTATATCTTCGTTTGGATTAACTTCGCCTTAGGAAGAGCTGTCTATTATAAACTGTTAACCATATGTCATATTTTTCACTGCTATTGGTCTAGACCAAAGGTGTCAATCTCAAACCAGTTCATTTTGCTTACAAAGCTGCAAGCAATTTTCATAATACATTTTTTACATTAATCCAACTCTGTATCAGACATGAATCATGGATGGATTAAACTAATCTGTCACAAGTTCTTAATGATGACAGAGAAGAGAGAGTGAGGAGGGGGACATGGGGGAAGGTGAGAAGTTCAGTTGTTGGTTATATAGAAGCACAAGGCTGAGTCAGAAGTTGGACAGATCAAACAACTTGCATCAGAAATGACAGAGGAGTCTAAAATAAATAAAAAATTGATGTTGTAAAATAAAAGTGAAGGGAACTCAGAATACAGAAACTCAAGGAATATAACGTTAAAGAGATAGGAAAAAATAGAGGACACCAAATAAGATACTAAAGGAAAAGACAGAGTGTCAGGACAAGATCATTAAAAGAATGGAATCTCAAAAAATATGAGAAGGGAAGAGAAAGTAGGGAATATAGCTAAAGTAAGAAAAAAGGAATTAAAAAAAAAGAATACTGACATAATTTAAAACTACAGTCAAAATGATGAAATATGAGAAAAACATAGGAACTGATTTCATAATATTGAAGAAAATTCTATTATGACATAGGAAGTTACACTCCAGCTTACAAAATGTTTCATAAAATGTCTTTTCAAAAATGGAAAAGAGTTGATTTTGGCTTGGATTTCTTCTTAAAGTGATTGGTTGTGTCTGTATGCAGATCAATATATCGTAATCTAGTCTTTTCCATCTGCGAAGTTAAGTTTGTGATATGAACAAATCACGACTAAGAATATGACGCAATGTGATTAGCAAAGCTAATTGATTTGTGTCATATATGGACAATTCCTCATGGGATAACAATGCAAACTAAAGAATTTTTAAAGCTATTAGCTACTTATTAAAAATATGCAAATAATATTGAAAGTTGATAGCTAGGACCGCTAAGTATTTGAACACCCATACTCTTAAAAACAAGGTGATTGTATTATAGTATCTGCAACGGCTTTGTGGCATTTTACATAGTGTTTATGCCACCTGGTGGCCAAATATCTAATAGATTCATAGTGGATGAAACACTTGCAGCAGCTGCAGACTGTCTCCAGTCTGAGACTGTTGTGCCATGGGCACATGTGAAATTGTGCCATGCAAGAGACAAGTGACCAGGACAGACTTGCACAGGGAAAATCTAGCGTCTGCACAAACTCTCTCCAGACCAGAGGAGAGTTGAGGAGGGAAGTAACAGGACCGTGGTTACTAAACTTCCCAAGTGAAGATGTTAAGAGGTAGCAGGTCTATCTAGTGCCTCCGGCTGCATCTGGGGTAAGTTGTTCTTCATTCTGCTCTGTGTTTATTCTCATTTGTCACTGGGGCTTTACTTTACGTGACTTGGACAACCACAGACACCTTCTGCAAGTCAGCAATTAACCATAGGTCAAATTTTTTTAATTTCTTCCTGAACTGAGAAAGAAAACTCTAATAGCAGATGGTGTCTTAGAGTGTAACACACATTCCTGAAGGCATAAAGACAGTAATTCTTTTTCTTCTATAAATGTAAAGTGCCTGTTTGGGACAGGTGAACATCAACAACAAAACCAAGTCTACCTTCAGCTCCATAATAGTATAATAATTGCTGCATTAGGCCAGACAAAATATCCAGCTGGTTTAATACCCTGTTTCTGGTGTGGGTTAGCATCACAAATTCGGCAGTCGAGTTTCCTGTGCTTACATGCTGGGAGCATACAACAACTACCTGAATACCTCCAGTAACTATTCCAGATTACTCATTTTAAACCTATGATTTGCTAAGATCAGCCTGTAGAAGAGAAGGCTCCGAGGACACCTTCTAGCAGCATTCCAGTACTCAAAGGGGGCCTGCAGGAAGGCTGGAGAGGGACTTTTTACAAGGGTATAGCTGAGTAAAAGCTAGTGATAGGACAAGGGGCAAAGGCTTTAAACTGAAAGAGGGTAGATTTCGATTAGATATAAGGAAGAAATTTTTCACATTGCAGGTGGTGAGGCAGTGGAACAGGTTGCCCAGAGAAGTTGTGGCTGTCCCATCTCTGGAGGTGTTCAAGACCAGGTTGGATGAGGCTTTGAGCAACCTGGTGTAGTGGAGGGTTTCCCTGCCTGTGGCAGGGGGGTTGGAACCAGATGAGCTTTAAGGTCCCTTCCAACTCAAACCATTCCATGATTCTATGATTCTCTTTTTTTTTTTAATGAGTTATTTCTCAAATTCGTCATATGATTTTAGTGCTTCTCCTTTGCAGACTCTGGGAGATCTGGGGAGCCCACTTTTCAACACAGATCAACATGGGAAATGCTCAAGGAATGAGCATTAGAAGGAAACAGAGCAAGTATAGATCGATTCTTCTTTGATATATCTCCCAGCTCGAGAGACTTTCTGAGCAGGGGTTACATCTGGATCACTATGATAAAAATCCAAAAGGCAGACTTTTAATTTACTTTATATTAGTAATACTGAGAAACCAGTATTTCTTTAGAGTTCTAGGAATGGCTTGTCCCATAAATGCTCTTACAAGATCATAAAACGACTTCTAGTCCATGCTCATTGAGCTTCTCCTCATTGGGGAGTAAAGAAGTATAGCTTGACATTAGAAATCTCACAATGTCATGAAGTACTACTTGGCAGGATGTGAGAGAGAGGAACACGCAAAAATATTTCATAACCCAGAAGATTTTCTGTTTGTGGAATGATAGTAATACTTCGTATTTACACTGCAATTCAATCTTCTTTAGCAATATTAGTTTAACCTCCTGTCACTCCTGATAGTATTACTATAATTTTTCTTATGTCATAAATGAGGAAACAAGCCCAAAGAGAGTAAATAATCTGTCATTAGCTATTTTGGTGAACAAAAGAGAGAATGAAAGTTAATCCAGTGCCTCAGTCCCAGTCCTGTGCCTTACACACAGGGCAATGTTCCAGCTAAGGATAACACACAATTCCCATTTTGCCAGGCTTTTTATCTGACATATACTGTGTGTGAACTCTATTAAAACTTGTAAATCTTAGTAACTGAAACAGTGGTGTCAACTACACAGGTCATTGTCTGGTGATGGCAAATTAATGTAATGCTTGTCATATGATAGTTACATAGTACATTCTTTGCTATGTTGGTTTCAGCTAATAAATCACAAACAGCATCTTCATCTTCTCCTTTTGCAGAGCTGGTTAGGTCCTCAGCATCAACATCTTTTCAATAAGTACCCTGTTATTTGGCCTTAAGAAAAGCTGCAGCATTGGTCAAAAGGACAGTAAGATAACTGCTTTCTGACCAATCTGGACAAACATTTTTGTCACTGTGAAGAATCCATCCAAGTTTATGCCACGTGAGGAAGATTATACACTTTAAAAATAATCTTAGTAGTTCAGATATAATAAATAAGTTTATTCCCCTTTCCCGTTGTCTTTTTGCTTAAGTCACTGGTAGTGGAACTTGTCTTTTTGGATGCAGATTTCCGTCTTAGTTAAGCATCCCCTTCTCTGATTTTTTGCTCTGTGTCACAGGAACGTTCTGGACATAGTGGTGGACAACAAACAATAGAGCATAGTTTCTTTCAATCAGTTCCCTAAACCAAGAACACAGGCTTAGTTTAATGTAACTTAATTTTAATTCCGAAGTGTCATTATCAGATCCATCTTTGACACTGCCTTTTCTAAGTCTGCAGAGAATTCAGACGTCAAAATGTCAGTTTGCTCAACTTTTTGTTAGCCTTATTGCTGCAGTAGAACTTTGTTTTATCATCTACAACAGTTGAAATTGTCTTATTTTGCCAACTGTTCACAGAAGCACAGACTGATGTTTCTTCATAAACTCATAATAAAAGTTAAAATAGTATAGGAAACTTGGATACTACAAAGATTTATGTGTTATAGGAGAAGGTTTTACATTATTTCTGGCCTAGACTTGGGAGAGGTCCTTGAACAACAAGCATCACCAGATGCCTCTGCTCCATTTAGTATGTATCTAGTGTTGAGATCCCAGTAGACTACCTACTCTGTTGCTACATCTGGCAGAAAAGTACAAGGGGAGTAGGATGTGGAAACAACTATCTCTATAGCCTTTTTCCTTTTATGTGCAGGCTTTGGGAACGTAAGGATGGAGAAAACAAGAAATCATCAAACAGGGAGGGTGAACAGTTCAGAAGATAAATATTTTCAGCTATCATTTTCAAGACCAGTTATATCCAGTATTAATTAAATTATTATATAATAATACTAAAATTAATAATTGATAATAGCATTAATAGAAGTAGATCTGAAATAATTTTTTCTGCTATGGTCTCAACAAGAATATTGGAAATTTACGAAAGTATAGGGTAACAGTGAATTCTATGTTCATGCTTGTTTCTCTTAACTGATCAAATTTACTTCCATTTTGTTTTCGTTTTTCATCAGATTATATGCATCCCCATGTTTGGCTATTCACTACACATCAGGCAAATTTTCTCCTTTAATCTAAACTCTACTAACATACGTTAGGTCTGACAACAAAGCCAATGTACTGAGAAACCAAAGATATTATATCACAGAATCATAGAATGATTTGGGTTGGAAGTGACCTTAAAGATCATCTAGTTCCAACCCCTCTGCCATGGGCAGGAACATCTTGCACTGGATCAGGTTGTTCAAAGTCTCATCGAACCAGGTCTTGAGCCCTCAGGGATGGGGCATCCACAACTCCTCTGGACAACCTGTTCCAGTGTTTCACCACTCTTATTGTAAAAAATTCTCCCTTTTATCCTATCTAAATCTATCCTCTTTCAGTTTAAAGCCATTGTCTCTTGCCCTATCTCTACATTCCCTTGTAAAAAGTCCCTCTCCAGCTTTCTTGTAGGTCCCCGTCAGGTACTGGAAGGCTGCTAGAAGGTCTCCCAAGAGCCTTCTCTTCTCTAGGCTGAACAACCTCAACTCTTTCAGCCTGTCTTCATAGCAGAGGTGCTTCAGCCCTTGGATCATCTTCGTGGCCCTTCTCTGGATTCACTGGAACAAGTCCATATCCTTCTTAAGTTGGGGGCCCCAGAGCTGAATGCAATACTCCAGGTGGGATCTCATGAGAGCAGAGAGGCAGAATCACCTTCCTTGACCTGCTGGCCATGCTTCTTTGAATGCAGTCCTGGATACTGTTCGCTTTCTGGGCTGCCAGCGCACATTGCTGGCTCATATTGAGCTTCTCATCCACCAGCACTCCCAAGTCCTTTTCCTCAGGGCTGCTCTCAATCCATTCTCCACCCAGCTTGTACTTGTGCTTGGGATTGCCCTGACCCATGTGCAGGACCTTGCACTTTGCCTTGTTGAACTCCATGAGGTTCGCACAGGCCCACCTCTCAAGCTTGTCGTCCCTCTGGATGGCATCCCTTCCCTCCAGCATGTTGGCCACAACACCACACAGCTTGGTGTCGTCAGCAAACTTGCTGAGGGTGCACTCAATCCCACTGTCCATGTCACCAACAAAGATGTTAAATAACACCGGTCCCCGTACTGACCCCTGAGGAACACCACTCATCACTGATCTCCACTTGGATATTGAGCCATTGAGAGCGACTCTTTTGAGTGCGACCATCCAGCCAATTCCTTATCTACTGAGTGGTCCATCCGTCAAATCCATGTCTCTCCAGTTTAGAGACAAGGATGTTCTGTGGGACAGGTGAAATGCTTTGGATAAGTCCAGGTAGACAACGTCAGTTGCTCTTCCCTTATCCACCAACGCTGTAACCCCGTCATAGAAGGCCACCAAATTTTTCAGGCAGGATTTGCCCTTGTTGAAGCCATATTGGCTGTCACTAGTCACCTCCTTCTTTTCAATGTGCCCTTGCATAGTTGCCAGGAGGATCTGCTGTGTGATCTTCCTGGGCGCAGAGGTGAGACTGACTGGCCTGTAGTTCCCCGGATCTTCTTTTTTTTTCCTTTTTAAAGATGGGGGCTATGTTTCCATTTTTCCAGTCGGTTGGAACTTCACCAGACTGCCACGACTTCTGAAATATGATGGATAGTGGCTTAGCAACTTTATCCACAAGTTTCCTTAGGACCCATGGATGCGTCTCATCCAGTCCGATGGACTTGTGCACTTTCATCTTCCTTAGATGGTCTTGAACTTGGTCTTCTCCTACAGCAGATGGTTCTTCATTCTCCCAGTCCTCGTCTTTGCCTTTTGCAACTTGGGCGATGTGACTAAAGCACTTGCCAGTGAAGACTGAGGCTGAGTCATTGAGTACCTCTGGTTTCTCTATATCCTGGGTAAGCAGGTCCCCCTTTTCCTTCTGGAAATGGCCCACATTTTTCCTAGCCCTCCCTTTATTCACTGACATAACTATAGAAGTTTTTCTTGTTGCCCTTGATGTCCGTGGCCAGATTTAATGCTATCACAGCTTTAGCTTTCCTAATCAGGGCTTTAACTCTCCTAACCTGATCCACGGCTGCTCAAAAATTTCTCTGTATTCCACTCAAGCTACCTGTCCCTGCTTCTGCCCTCTGTAGGCTTCCATTTTATGTTTGAACATATCAATATTAATCTCTTATTTATGACATCAAAAAAATGTATATATCTACATAGCAGTTACTGAACAACAGAATACAGAGAGGGCTCATTAATGCCTTTGATGTCTGCTGTATGGCATACTTTTTTGATGCTGTAACAAATTAAAATTTCAAATAATTGTAGTCAAGTAGGCTGTGGCCTTTTCATTTGTGTGGAAGCTAACTGCATAGACTGTGATTCGCTTGAATGCAGTTAAATGTAATCCTATATCACTGAGGTAAGGTATATCCTGGCAGCACTCCTCTGGCATCACAAGTAAACTCATTTTGTGCTTCATTTCACCACTTGTATCATGAAAAATATCTGAGGGAAAAAGCTGGTATTCTTCATGCCATCATGGAGTAGTAATTTGGGTTTTTTTCCCTGTAATTTTCTAGAAGTCCCAGAATGTTTATTGTATAACATTTAGAAGGGGACATTTTAACATTTTTGGAGTTGAAGAATTGAAGCTTAATGCACTACTCATTGCTTTGGTGAGAGCAATTATGATGCCCTTCATTTTGGTATAATGCCTCTTATACCAAACGACTGAACAATACACTATGATAAGCAGAACAAGAATTTAGTCAGAAGCCTCGAGGGTATATGTCTTGCGGTGTCTAGTCCAGGCAAAGCTAGTATAAAGTTTCATAGGTGTTTTGTATACCTCAAGTACCATCAAGTTCTATTCAGTAATGACTGAGACACCCGCATGCACAGTCATGTACTGTTCTTTCGCAGCAGAAATTTACTATGACCTGCTGCTTAGTCCAAATGAATGCAGGTACCATGATCTGCATGAAACCTTAGGTTTCAGTCTCCAAGTTCTACACTTCAAAGTTCATCTTCATCCTCCTATAGAAGGCTAAACCTCAACTCTGCCTGCAGTGACATCTGCAACATACATTTGCATGAGTTATTGGGGAGAACAAGGAATTAACTGTAAAAATTTTAAATCTTATGCATGCCAAAATTCTTACAAGGTTCACTGATTGTTCTCTAGTGACGGATTTGATTGTCTGTTAGAATGTAGCTGTTTGTTGCAGAGCATTTTTATCAGATTAAGTTCACAGTGGTAACTTGTGCCATTGCCACCTAGAGTAGTAGACAATGCCATACACATACGAGAGTCAGTAGTTCAACTCTCACTTTGAACAGCATCTTACAAGAGCTACGTAAGAAAATTGGTGGAAATGGTTAGATCAGTTGCTTTCATCTTCAACTTAAAAATAGATATAATTTTTCCAACGTTAATAAAGATGTCAAAAAAAAAGGTTAAGCGCCAAATTGTAAAATTAGAGTGGGTTGAAAGGAGAAGAAAGGCTTGAGAGAGAGCTGATATCAAAAGATTCACTAATACAAAAGAGATGACTGATCTGAGTCAATTCCAGCCTGCAGTTATAGCTTCCTCCTAGTTCTCAATCTTTTATAGTTTAGCTGGAAGATTATGAGATCATAGTGAGTCTGCTAATAAAAGCTGCTACCATGTAATGGACACAAACTTGATATAACTTCTCACAGTGGTCATTTAGTATCTCCTCATTCCACATGCATTCCATTTTCTGCAGAATATGACCATCCTAATTCAATGTACTTCCCACAGCAAACACCCAGGTGGCTCTAGGGACACTTTTTCTAACTCTCAGAGATTCAGAATACTGGTTCTATCCTATTCTGAAGAGCACAGGAGAATAAAACAATGACCTTATCTTTAGCATACTTTCCCAAAGTTCTCACTAAAAATTAAAAATAATTTAAGTATCTCTGTTTAATGCATAATTGATTTTGTGTGGGAAGATAGGGAATTAGTTATCCAGACAGATTGTTGTCCCTCTAAATATTGCAAGAAAGATTAACTGTCTACAATGGCAGAGGCTGTGCTACAACTAATTTATTTGCCACTGCTGTCCCTAAACTTTAACAAATGAAGGTAGTTATGTTAAGACAAATCCAGCACTATATTGTGCTCCAGCTAAAGGAGCTATTCTGATATTCCTCAAACATATAAAGTTGATCACTGAACTTTAGTTCTTCATTGTTTTACAATGACCACCATTGCTTTCTCTAAATAAGTGATCAGGCAAACTTTGGGCTAGAAACAATTCAAATCCCAGGCACTGTTCAAGATTTAGGACTTAGTACCTCTCACATTCCCAAATTCATTTGGGAGTCTCTCACAATCCCAAATTCCATTTCCTGAGGCCATTAGCTACCAAACACATACCAAGAAAAAGATAATAAGACAAGAGAAAGCTTTTGTCCTAGATATTGTTCAGTAGAGCAAGTTGTGTATTAAAAAGAATCCAGTACCACCACAGATGTAATTCTGCATGACCTCAATTTCGTCTGCGTCACTCTGATATGTGTCAGTGTAGCCTCCAACCTTTTCCTAGCCCACCTAAACCTAACTCACAGGTTATAGTAAGCACATAGTTAAAAGTATTTCAAAGTGAGCCAGGAAGCAGAAAAAGGTGAAAAGATTTCTGGATACTGTTTTCTGCTGAATGCCGCTGGTGCAACAGATGCCTCAATTTTACAATGACTGAAGCTTGTTTTTGGAACCTCTCAAGGGTGTACCTAAAAAATGTCGCACATGTATTTGTCACATGGAAGGAAAAATGTCAGAAAGATGGAAACCTATATTTGACCTAGGAATATTTGGGTCATAATAAACATTCCAGTTCCCTTGGCCAAAGATTGCTTCATGCATTTGAAAATAAGTATCCATCTGTATTTGTGAAGGGTTTAATAAGTGAAACTGTATCCTCATGTGTGTTCAGACTATGTTAAAATGATACATCATCTAAGTGTGAGCCAAGTGATCTGACACTTACAAAGATAAAACATGCAGGCCAATTGGTCAGATATACAAAATCTAATCTAATCTAATCAACTCAGAATCCCTTCGCAGAATCACAGAACCGCTGAGGTTGTCAGCAGATCTAGAGTTCGTCTAGTCCAACAGCCTAAGAGCAGCATCAGCCAGAGCAGGATGCCCAGAATCACATCCAGCTGGGTTTTGAATATGTCCAAGGACAGAGACTCCACAACCTCTCATGGCAACCTGTTCCACTGTTTGACCTCTCTCACAGGAAAAAGATTTTTGCTTATGTTCAAAGAGTAATTCCTGTGTTTCAGTTTCATAAAATCATAGAACAGCCCAAGTTGGAAGGGACTGTCTTTTTTACTCCATATCCCCTAGCAGGTATTTGTACACATTGATAAGATCCCCCTGAGCCTTATCTAGGCTCAATCTAGGAACAATCTTACATTATCTAGGAATAATCCAAGCTCCCTCAGTCTTTCCTCATATGAGACGTGTTTGGCTAGAATCTCTCCAGTATGTCCATGTCTCCTCTAGTACTGAGGAGCCCAGAACTGGACACAGTGCTCCAGGTGTGACCTTAACAGTGCTGATCAGAGGGGAAGGATCACATCTCTCAACTTGCTGGGAATGGTCTTCCTAATGCAGCCAGGAGGCTGTTGGCACTTTTTGCAGTGAGGGCACATTGCCAGCTCATGCTCAGCTTTGTGTTCATCAGGATGCCCAGGCTCTTTCCTACAAAGCTGTTTTCCTGCTGGTTGGTGCCCAGCCTGTATTGGTATCTGGGCTTGTTCCTACGCAAGTGCAGGATTTTGCACTTCCTTTTTCTAGATGGTCCTGCTCTGGCAGGGGATTGGACTAGATGATCCTTTGAGGTCCCTTCCAATCCCCAACATTCTGTGACTCTGTGAAATTCATAAGGTTCCTATTGACCCATTTTTCCAGCCTGTCCAGGTCCTGCTGAATGGCAGCACAACCCTCTGGTGGACCAGACACTCCTTTCAGTTCTGAATTATCATTGAATTTGCTGAGGGTCGGCTCTGTCCCATCACCCATGTCATTAATGAAGACATTAAACATGAATAGCTCCATTATCCACCCCTGGGGTACAGCACTGGTCTCCAGATGGATTTCATGGTACTGATCACAATCCTTTGAGCCTGACAGTTCAACTAGCTTCTAGTTTGTCTCACTGTCCATTTATCTTCTGACCTTTATCCATTTATCTGTGATGATGTTACAAGAGACAGGTTTGTTTGAAAGTTGCACTGCTATGGCAAATATAAGAAGGAAATTTCTCTTTCAGCCCAGCAGCTACAAAATCATAAGACCAGTACTTGATGTAGCTGTGCTGTGTAATTCACGTTTCAGCCTCCAGGAGGAAAATAACAGAGAAATGCAAATAATGCACAAAGTTGCAGCAGGTGTAATAAAACTTCCTCCTGTCTGGTGGAGTCCAAAGTTTAATTAAGTATTTCCTCCCAGCCAGGAAAAGACCCTTGTTTTGACAGGTCAGTTTTGACCTGACCACAGCAGCAGGTTCAGCTCAGGTGGTATGCTCAAAACAACATGTCTGGTTTATTGCCCTTATTTAGGCTGCAGTGATCAACACAAGACTGTCTGGCAGGTAACTCTGAATGGCAATGATCACATGATTTACATATTACTTCTCCTGTCTCTTGACCCTCCTTTATGCCATGCCACCCTTGTACATCCCTTCCTCCAAGATAAACATTTCCCTGCTTACCATCCACTGTGTTTTGCCACATTGCTGGTACAAAAGGCTTTATGTAGCGTAAGTGATATCATGTCCAGGTACTGCTGGCCTTGCAAGAGTCTACCCCTGTGAAGGACCCCAACGCTCTCCTTCAATTGCCTGTGAAGTATGGCCATTTTTCATATAAACCCTTTAAACACCTGCAAATCCAGCAATGATCACAGCTCTCTCTAACTTTGGTCAGCTTCCCACACTGCTATCTGTCATGGCCAGCGATGTTTCATTTCATGGCTGGTAGTTCTCCACATCCTCTGCAGTTAGCTTAACTTCAACTGAAGACCTTATCAGAGGCCTCATCCACTCCAGCTGTAACAAGTGCTAGGGAGATATTTCCACTGTTTTTAATACGAAATATAAACTGAAGTCTGTAATAATCTTTCTGTGTCTCCTATAAATGGATATGTCCAGTTTATATCCACTTCTTAAAAACTGTATAAATCCAGCTCCCTAATTTAATTAAATTAATTTCTATTTTCCCATGCTTAAGGTAGAATTATGAGGAATAATCAAGAGGTACTTTGTACTCTGTTTCTAAAAGCTCAGCTCAAGAGAGCTCTACTTTGCCCCATTCTCTTTTAAAAATCAAAACGAAATGACACAGAGCTATAAGGATTTCTCTGCACTTGGGACCTGTTGGGGTGGGATTTTTCTGGTGCGATTTAATGTGCTTTCATGCAATTGCAAACAGCACATCTTGCCCCATCCTCTTCTGTTCCTGTGTTTCTGTGTTAATTCTTATTTTATCTCTTTTTTTTTTGTTAAATATAAGTATTTTTCTTTGCCAGATTAAAAACATTAAAATATTTCCAATAAAAAGCCATGATGAACAAGTTTCTTTTTACCACTATTTACTGAACAAGAGGGATGGGAAGAGGACTGAGTGGCACAGGTAACATGATTACATATATCTCACTTTCTTAGAAAACTCAACTAAAAATGACATAATATATTGACATTGCAGCTTCCTTTCCTCCTTGTTTCTATATAATTATTTTTTAAATCATGTCCTGTTATCCAAACTACTGCTGACACTAAAATACATGCTATCCACATTTTCTTGTAGCCAGAACTGTGACTGAATGAATCATTCCTATGACTCATCACAACTCTTTTTTTTGCACACCGTGTTATAATGTACTGAAGGATTTAACATAAAACGTGGAGTTGTCTCCCTGTTCTGACAGAATCTTTTTGCTAAAGATTCAAATTACTCTCTCACAAATTATTTTAACTTACTTTCTTCCTTGCATTTGGCTTTATTGGCAGCGGAAACAAGAGCAATTATGGTGTAAAAGCTCATCTTTCAGTCTTCGTAGATAGCCCTGATCAAAAAATACACAATCCCCATGTATAAAGTGATCTTCTAGTAAAAAATGTCAAGAATTAACAGTATTTTTTTTACATGGTTCTAATGCCTAAATTAATGCTTGGATTAAGCACACTGTTATATACCCACACCAGAGCAGCATCTCTCAGCACAGTTATCCAAGCATCAGGAACTACTAGAAGCCCTGCAATGCCTCCAGCCCAATACACAAAAGTCATACACCAGCTATCTTTTCCTGATGAAAGACTAAATGGTACACCTGGGACCTTTAGTAATAGTGGGATTTGTATGCTGGTCTCCTGCAGATACTCAGGAAAGCAAAAGAGAAAATAAATCTCCTTCAAACACCTGGATAACTATAGAATATCTACTCAGATCAGGAATCCGGGTCCCAGATCTCGTATTTCCCCATGGTTTTATGTGGAACATTATTGCACTCAGCTACTTACTCAGAAGGATATTTAACAAGAATTTCCCTCCAGAGAGATTGCTCATGACAGCGTGAGAGATAGGAGATATTTGAAGACTGGTGAAGAGGATTAATCTGTGTCAAGTGTACAGTATGAGAAAACGGAAGTGCTTGGGAGGAAACTTGAGGAAACAGGAAAGGGTAGGTGGTAGAATGAGCTGGTTGTTTTCTTCAGTGCACAAATTACTAGGGCCAGTCACAGGAGAAGGGTTTGCTTAGGTAAGCAAACACTCGGAGGTATTCAATGACTGTTTGCAGTAGCTTCTTACTACAAAGAAGCCAGAACTGTCTAAGAGCAGTGGTGGTAGCAGATCATGAAGCATGTGCTGGGAAGGAAGTGAATGCAGCATTTGCAGTAAGTCCTGTTGCAGGCAAGCCACAGTGATTTAAAAACCATTATCTTCTGATCAGTCTACATGCATCTATGGAGACTGCTATTACGACCTTCAACCTTGAAAATGGCAATCCTTTTTTTTTTTTTTTGTCTTGTTGTCAGTATACAAAGCTAATCTGCTAACAGCTGGAAGTGTTTTGAGAAATAAAAAGTTGTTCAGTGTATGCTATCCCATGAGTACTATGAGATGTCTAACTGAAGGCAAAAAGTAAGTGAACTTACTTATTAAGTAAGCTCATATAAATTGATCTAAAGAAATGCAGTTCTAAATAAAGTTCATATAAGTAAACCTAAATAAACACAACTGCAGTATTTCAGAAAGTAACGTTCTTTCTGTTCCTCCTTAATGTATGAGACAAGACCATATCAGTGTCAAGAGTTTAACTTTGTCCTGCTAGAATACGGCGGTTAAACCAAAGGTTTGTCAAAACATCTTAAACAATTTTGCCTGTCCCACAGTGCCCCCTCTATCAGTAGATCTGCTACAGATCTGCTATGGGACATAGGCAATTTGTCCTTCGACTGCTTTTTCTAGGAGCATGTCTATGGTGCAAGTTCCCCTTGCCAGTGCTCCAAGCCAAAGAGCACCAGCACTCCTGTAGCTGGTGGTGTGCTGGGTCCAAGCTCCCCAGTCCTGAAAAGAGGCAGAAGACATTAGATGGGGCTTTCAGCCACAGTAAGAGGGCTGAGGAAATAGCTAAATCTTGATCAGACCTGCCTGTAAAATCGTAATGGTATCTCCATTGTTTGATAACACCACGCGCTACAGCTCTCATTCGCTATTTGTGGTGCATGATGAAACTCTGTGAAACAGTCAACGGTTACTGTCATGCCAATCATAAATGTTACTCTGATGTAAGTCATTGTATCCTCGGAATAAAATGCTCCAAATGATAATATGTTTGCTGGTTTTAAATGTCACCAAGATGTCCATAACATCTTGAACAAGCATTCATATATCATTTTCATTCGTTATAAACTAAAGGAAACTTTCTTCATAACGATTTTGAGATTAGAATCCGATCCAGCTAATATCATTGTAAATGTTATTTGCTGATTTTATAAAAAAAAATAAGGTGGATTTTTGCTCGGGAATTGCCAAAGATGTCTTGGCAATTTTAGTATTTAATGTCCAGAAAGCTAGTTCAAACTTCCCGGGTATTGTTGATGTTAAGCCAAAGATTCACTATATAGCTTAATTCTTCTGTCCTAGTGAGATAAAAACTCAATCTGCTTGGAAAACCAAGATCTTCATGGCTGGAGAGAAAATATGGCCCAGGAACAGCGTAATGTTAATCCAGCTATCTCTTGCTTGGAGGACAGAGTAGTTAATTTTTAATTAAGCCTTTTTGTTTTCTCTATAAGGTATTATGTAACATTAAATTACATTATACCACTGCCACAGTGCAGGGAATACACTATGAATTTCCAAAGACCAAAAAGCCGAGTGATTTCCTTTAATTCCCATAACTTTCAGAAAAGGTCATTGTTACTCGACACTACAGCTCAGTTGAAATGAACAGTTCAAAAGGGTCATCTGAGTAAACACGTTAAGGGAAGAAAGTGCCCCGATCATTTATTTGAAACTCGCCAATACCATTTCTGTGTATTTCTGTATAGTATTCCAATACATGGGCAGAATTAGCCATAACAATAACACCCCACCATCTCTCTCAGCTTATAGCCAAGCAATCTGAAAATGTGCAGTTGGTCTCAGTGACACGGATCGCCTTCCAGTTAAAGAAATGAAAACATGCAGACTTCAGAGTAATTAAGATCATGTCATTTTTAAACCTCCAATGCTTTCCAGAGACCTCTTGTTCTCTGGCACCCATCTTGCTTTAGATGTTTCTCAGGCTTGGTAATGGTGCTCGGAGGTTTCTTACACAAACATTTAAGAACATTAAAAAGTTTCTGTGATGAAATTACAGAGGCCAAAAATGGTTTCTCCTGTGACTGAGTATGGACATGAGAAAACTCCAGAGGGAGAACACCAGGTGATTCAGAAGTTGGAGAAATTCTGAAGGCAGAGAATCTGTCTCCCATGACTTCATGGACTGCGTATTTCTGAGTGTAAGGTTTGCTAGATGTTTTTGTCTGCTAGATGCTTACATGTCAGAAATTACTGCCATGATTTGCAAGATTACCTATCTTGTCTGCAGATCCTAGGTACTAAAGGAGCAATGTGCCAGCAGAGTGGAGTAAGACTATCAGAATTTGATACTGAGTCAATGCATTAGGGATGGGATAGTTGGTAGACAGGCCTCTAATCCTGTGAAACCTACCAGCTGCCAAGAATACCATGACCTGAGTGTTAGATATTCCCAACTCCTTATCTGGTTTTCCATAGAGAGCATCATGTTGTGTGCTATACATTTGAATTTCAGCTTTCCCCACCTAGGTATTCAGTTGTAAATTTCATAATTCTGTCAAACAGAAACAAGGAGAAAAATTAAATTAGACAAGAGAAGGATATATGACATCTAAAGGGTAACTGCTTGAGGCAACTGACTGAGTTAGTTTATTTCTTTGATTTATTAAATAAATCAGCTGGTATTCCTAACCTACCACTAATTTTGCTGTGCTTACTCTGTCTCATATTGAGAGGTTCACTGATTATCCTGAAATACCTCCCTTAAACTTCCCTAGAGGTTTAGAAACACTGCAGGGAAATAAATCAGTGACAACATGCCAAAGTCCATCACAATGGGTGCTGTTCTAATTCATTTGATACAGGTCAGCTTAGATCATGCAGTTGGAAAGTTGATACTGATTTAATTAACTGCAGTACACACTATTGTTTTAAAAGGAGATATTCCTTCCATGTTTTATATATTCATTTTATGGCATATCCAAAGCAAAAATTTACAATTGGAACATTAGAAAATAATACAGTAAAACTGACTCACTGAATAAAAAGCTGCTTCCAGTTTAGTTTGATTAAAGAAAGAGAGGTAGAGATGATCTCACTGAGAGCTAACAGAATAAGACAGTAGTAGTGGTGAAGTGATTGATTTTTGTTTCAAACTTAAAACATAGAACAAAGCAGAAAAGAGAGCTCAGAATCTAAATCCACAAAAATCAAGAGGGGAAAAAAAACCCACCCTTACTCATTAAATCAAAATCTAATTAATGTGGGCATTGATTGTGATGCCCAGCTGGACTTGAAATACCTGTGTTCTTCATTTATTTTGACATTGTTCAGTTGATGATCAGATCTGAGCCAAGAGCATCTGTTGCCACCTTAGCTAGTTTCCTTAGCCCTGGAAGAAGTCAGTGAGAGAAGAAATAAACATAAAAATGCAACCAAACCTCAGCTGTGAAAGCAAAAAGCTCATCTCAGCCAGGGAAGAGCCCTATGACCCTCTGGCTGGATGGTCTCCTTCAGGATGTGTCCATCATTTCTGTGCTGTGAGTAAGTACCAATATAGAATCATAGAATCATTTAGGTTGGAAAAGACCCTCAAGATCACTGAGTCTAACTCTTAACCTAGCACTGCCAAGTCCATCACTAAACCATGTCCTTAAGCACCACATCTACATGTCTTTTAAATACCTCCAGGGACGATGACTCAACCCTCAATCACTTCCTTCGGCAGCCTGTTCCAATGCTTGAAAACCCTTCTGCGAAGAAACTTTTCCTAATATCCATCTAACCCTTCCGTGCCGCAACTCAAGGCCATTTCCCCTTGTCTTATCACTTGTTACTTGGGAAAAGAGGCTGACACCCACCTACAACCTCCGTTCAGGTAGTTGTAGAGAGTGACAAGGTGTCCCCCCTCAGCCTCCTTTTCTCCAGGCTAAACAACCTGTTTCCTCAGCCACTCCTTGTAAGACTTATGCTCTAGACCCTTCACCAGCTTCATAGCACTTCTTTGGACACGCTCCAGCACCTTAATATCTTTTTTTGTAGTGAGAGGCCCAAAACTGAACACGGTATTCGAGGTGTGGCCTCACCAGTGCAGAGTATAGGGGGACAATCACTTCCCTAGTCCTGCTGGCCACATTATTTCTGATACAAGCCAGGATGCTATTGGCCTTCTTGGCCACCTGGGCACACTGCTGGCTCATATTTAGCCAGCTCTTGAACAAAACCCCCGGGTTATTTTCCACCAGGCAGCTTTCCAGCCACTCTTCCCCAAGTTTGTAGTGTTGCATATGGGGGTTACTCAGAAAAATGTACTTCTAGAACACCACCTGGGGCACTCCAGGGCTCATTAGCTGCCTAGGGTTCAACACGACTTGCCTTTTTCATCCCTCTCCTCATCTAATTCTTTTCTGTCCTGCCCCAGGAGTAAGAGAAGAAAGAGAGAGCAGAAATGAAACCAGAGCTTGCACACGTGCACTGCTTTTTAGGCTATGTGCGCATGCTAGAAGGCACAAGCAATCCATAGCCAGGCTCCTGGCTCAGGCTGCCACTGTGGAAACATGTGCTTGACTGGAGTCTGAGATGACATGCAAATTCGTGAAGCGTTCCATATTTTTTGGGGGGGATTGGACTCAATGATCCTTCGAGGTCCCTTCCAATCCCTAACATTCTGTGATTCTGTGATGGTGCAAACTCCACTTTCCCACAAGCCTGCCTTTACTCTTCAGTGTCACAGCTGCTGCACCCTCTGGAAGTACATACGGAGCAGCAACCTCTTTCCTCCATGTGGAAGCCTTTGGAGGTAACCTAACAATACTGCAGTCAGCATAATGACACTCAGTGACATTGATGTATGGCACTGAGACAGAGTGACTGCCAACGCAGTGCATGCAAACTGTGACTCATGCCCACAGACCACATGTCAGCAGTTTGACATGTACCTGCAGGAGCAGAAATAAACTTAAACTTTAATCCACAAGTAGGAAAAGGGACAATGGCATTTCTGCAACAGAACCCACGTGCTGGTCAAAATAAAATGAATGGATTCAAACCATGATTCAAACCAACCATTATGGCTGGTTCAAATCACCAATTTATGTTGAAAATTAGATTCTCCCCCAAATATTCACTGGTTCTATTTCTATATTCTTTAGTCCTGTGAGAATCTGGGGGATATTTCACTGTGGGATCCCTTTTTTGTTTGAGAATGTGAGCAAGCTAGCCTCAGGCTCAGATTTTTTCAACACCTGCAAAGTGGTATTTCCTTTTTCTGTTCCCTCTTTAAAATAAAAATCAAGAATTGTTATTCGCAATGTCCCTAGGGCTCACTCACTCACAATTAGGGAGAATGAAGAGACATAAGAAACAGACTTAGAATATTTAGTCTTTTCTACCAAGATTGTCCTGAAATAAAATAATTCAAAATCAAAAATAAAATTGTAGCATGACTTAAAATACCTTTCTCCCACTTATTTTCCTGAATATTTTTGTTATTATTAAGATTTTCTTGATTTCTTCTTGTAAGGTTTTATAAGTTTATAATATAGGAAGCATCCAAAACAACACGTACAGTAGAAGAAAAAGAAATTCATACCAAACCTCACACACCTCCCTCAAAACAATACAGAAGCAACTGGGTTATTTATTTGGAAAAAAAATCCACACACACAAAGAAACAAACAAAAAAAAGAGACTAATATTTTTCAGTCACCTTCCTCTTTTTAGCTGCATACACACATCACAGACATACACATACACAGAGTGTAAACCTGTGTCTATTGGAATTATTTATCAGGGCAAGTTGGATTTTTTAAGTTCAACAATAATGAGATGGGAAACAAAATAAATATGAGAAATGTATAAAATCATGAACTTGATTTTGACCTCAAACATACAACTTCAAGCCCACTCTTTTTAAATTGATAGAGATTTATTCCAGGTTTATACCATTTTAATGGATCTTTAAGGACTGATGATTACTGCAGTTGATTATTCACATTGGAACAATCAGGATGCAGTAAATTCGGCAGCATGAAGCAGTCCAGTCTTTGCTTTGCAAGAGGTTGGATGCAAGAGGTAACATAAACAAAGACCATTCAGACTTCAGCTCTTTTGCTGTGTAACTTTCTCCTTGCTCTCATTGAAAGGAAGCCATTTTAAGCAAATGAGGAGGAACGAGTGCCTGAATGAATTTTTGGGAGGCATAACAGATACACGCAATCAAATGGAGTTTTGTCCAAAAAATTACTTTGTTGTCAGATTGGAAATGCTTTTATTGACTTTATAAAAAGCCTTAGGGCTGTTTTAAGCCAATATATAACAAGTGATACCTTGTAAAAGTTTACAGGCTGCCAAAACAACAGACAGATTTCACAGCAGTTAAATTTCAAAAGCTGTAAAAATAGCATGTTTAAGAAATACGTGTAAACCTACCTATCAGCGTTGAGATAAGAAAGGAATAACTGAACATGTACAGTCCATGCTGCCTATACGCATAACATTTGACAAAATATTTTTATCAGATGGTGATGCTTTGGAAGAAAAGGAGTTGATAAGAAAAAATAATGAGACTTGTTTCTTTGTTCCAGAGGTGTAAAGACTTCAGATAGCAAAACAGCATTGCGAGGCAAACTGTAACTCTCTGCTGCTTTGCAGACATGTAAAATAACACAGACAACAACTCCTGCCACTACTTGGGGTGCTATAGACGTAGACAAATCATGATGGAACATGAACTCCTTCGTTCTCTGCCCCTGGGAAGAGGATCCTGTTCAAGACTTCTCTTTTAGGTCATTATCCAGCTGGTTCATAGGGCCTCAGAAACACCGGTGACAAGATCCAATTATTTTAGGAGCTGGGAAGCCTTTAGGGGTTTTTAGTGGAGACATTTTACAAATAGAGCCAGGTTTGTACCTCTGAGATTAACGTAAGCCCAGTTATTGTCTTGGATGGGAGATCAGGCTGCTAGAAGAGCAGGGAGAGAACCCTGATCCCCCAAAATTGCAAGGATTTGGCAGTCTTTCATTCCTGATACAGAAGGAAAATGGGATTTCAAAAAAATTAACTGAAAAGGTCTATTGCCCTAAAAACATGATTTTAGGACATCCAGTTATGTTTAGGTCCTTATTCTCTGCAATTTGGAGTTTTACTCCCATAGCTCAAGCAAACAACCTGACTGTAAGAAAGCTTGAAATTCTGATATGGGTTAACCCTTTATCTCTTTTCAACTTATTTTGAGCAAGAAACATCCTCAACCAAAACTAACATTTTAGCTTAATTGTTTCTTAAAAATATTTCAGACAATAAAAGATTTTTTTCAATGTATACAAAAAGGGTGTTTGAGCCTTTTTGCGTTATTTTTAGCATTCTAGTGAAATATTACTTTCTTTACCACACAAAATTTAATATCCAAAGCTCCACTGAAGGTTTGTGCAATCTCTATATATAACAGAAAACACAAAAGCATGGTATAACAGACTTAATCAGAATCTCTTTTCTCTTACATTCCTAAACAAATAATTTGTCCCATTGCTCACTTTTCTGTGAGTTCAAAAGCCTGTGTGAGGAATTTAAGAAATCACAGGGAACTGTTACATGACAAGCCAAGTATTAAGAAGGTGTTAGGTCTGAACAGTTTCCAAGTAATGCAGTTCTTTAAAAGAAAATAGTCTGATGTTTTTGCCAATGAAAGAGTTTGCCATGATTGCATTGTTTTTCAAGAAAAAAAACCCAGGCTCCTAGTTAATATCAATCCTCTGTTATTCAAATACAGTGCAGAATACAGGATCACTGTGATAGTTTGATGTGTGGGGGGGTGTTCTGGTGGCAGGGGAGGGGATTTGCTCCCTGTGCCGCCAGATCTGAGTCCCATCCCCCCCGGGGGAGGTTGAGCCAAATTGGCGCCTCTGTGAATTGCCCTATTTAAGTTGGGACAAAGGGGCAGGAAAGGGCTCTTTGCTCAGGAGCGAGGAGAGAGCAGGAGGGCGCTGCCCTCGCTCCCGGCCGAGCGGCTGCCCGGGCCCGGGCCGGCGCCATGTGCTCAAGATGGCGCCGGGGAGCCGCATGGGGGACTCGGTAAGCGCCCCACTCCCGGGGTGCCTGCCGGGCCGAGCTCCCCCAGAGAGGATTAATATCTAAGAGAAAACAACCACAACGACCGGGTCAGCCAAGATGGAGCAGGAGGAGGTGTACTGGAGCTGAGGTTTCCCTTGCAATCGGTGCGAAGATGGCGGGCGGCCCCCCTGCAGCCAGGGTGTACTCGGCGGAGCAGAAGCCCACTCGTGGCCCGTGGAGAAACCCACGTCGGAAAGGAGATGCCTGAGCCCGGGAGAGGTCGTGGAGCAGGGGATGCGCGACCAGGTACTGTTAACAATGGGGCATGGAATGCACGACGAGGTCGTGGAGGCATCTGGAATCCGTGGGACGGCCGACGCGAGTGGCAGCAGCTCCCTAAGAGGCCGAGACTGGTAAAGCCCAAACTGGTGCGATCCATGGGGAGGATTGCAATCCTGTGGGCAGGACTCATACTGGAAAAGTTTGGGGACTTTTTCTTCGTGAGTAGGGGATCCACCGAAGCAAGGGAAAAATGGTGTAAAGACTCCTCCTCCTTTAAGAAAGGCGCGGCAGTTAACAGCATGGATGAACTGACCTGCACTCCCCCATTCCCTGTCCCCCTGTGCCGCCGGGGGGGGGAGATAGAGCCAGGAAGGAAAGAAAATAGGGGGTGGGGAGGTTGTTGTTTTAAGATCTGGCCTTGTTTTCTCTTTTCTCCTCTCAAGTAACCGGTTTCGTTCCCTTGTCTCCTGTTAAGTAACTGTTAATAAATTGTTTTGTTTTATTAAGAAAGCCTGAGTCATGTTTTGCCCGGGACCATGGTTGGTGGGTGCTCCCTCTCGGTTCTTGTCTCGACCCTCAGTCCAAAAAACCACGACAATCACCAAACATATTGATTAGGAATTCCTAAAAATGAATACATTCAAAGTCATCTCAAACAGTTGTAAACTGAAAGGTTAAATTTGTATTGCTATTTATGATTAATATTTACAATCATGGCCAATGACAATGTTTGGGTGACTCTGAGTAAGGGGAAGAAACAGCATTGTTATCTTCTCTGGTCTCTTCTTTGGCAAAGTTGGATGTGCATTTTACAAGAGAGAAGGAATGCTCCTCCAGCTGCACAGAGAGGAGGCAGCAGTGGGTTAGCGGCAGAACTACCCTCACTCACGGAGAGGGGCTCGGGCAGGGGCTGGGGCAGGGGCAGGCACTGCCCTGCTGCGGTGATTCACACCCAGGGTGCTTAGAGGGCTGGTTAATCACAAGGCAGATGAAGAACAAAGGAGCCCTGAGCCAAGACTGCCTTGCATTAAGACATTGGCTGGTCAAGGAGCACTTTTCACCCTTCCACTTACACCGTACGCCAAAAGCACATGGCAAAGCTTGTCTCTTCCACCTCAGTCATGGTCGTTCTTTCACTAGGAAAGTTCTCTGACAAACTGCTGCCTTTGTTGGCACAGCCTAACCTATAGAAAGGGGACTGAAATGTGTCTTTTAACATGGAATCTGAGACTGCCTGTGGTAATTCTGAATCCTATGTTGTGGGAAAGTTCAAAGAGCAGCTCTGATCACTATGACATTGAATTTCTAAGAAACTTATAACAGAATTAAGGGAAATAAATATGAGTTATAGTATTTGAAGAAAAAGATCAAGAAGAAAATATCTGGAGGGCTTTTTTAGAGTGTTTGGATAAAGGTGATCTGAGAAGAGGATGATAAGGGAAGCAGCCGAATTTGTAACTAGGGACAGAGGTTAAAAGTTTCCTTTTAAAATACTTTCAAATTTCAGCTACAGCTTATAAGATATTTAAGGATTGGGGTAAAAACATTGAGCTCCAGCTGACTTCATTAGAGCTGCTCATGTGAGGAAAGTGAGCAGGATTTGGCCATAAAACAGAAAGGCATTTGGCCTTGTTTTCATTGCCAAATATTTTCTAATTGATACTGCATGTAAACTCTGCCCTCTGCTAATACACTAAATAATCAGTGCTATCCAAACCCACAGCTCATTTTCCCCCTAAGACATGATTTTGTTTGTATGACTGCCACAGCGATGATGAGAAGGGGTTTTGCCATTGGACTGCTCCTTCCTCATGCTGCGCCGTATTTGTGTTATTCCATGCTCGCTAATGCAGAGGTCGTAGCCCTCTTAGCTGTAGTCCCCTGGTAAATCCCCACCCAGATGTAATCCCCTGCACCTTGAAGAAGATGGGATTCCTCTGATTTCTCCAAACACTGCATTTTGTCCCTGCAACTACCAGCCAGCTTTAAAGACAGACTGATTATCTAAATCTTTACAAATTACATGTGACCTTTGGAAAGCCACCTAATTAAGAAGAAAGTACACCAGGGCTTGGAAATCCACAATGTCCCTGAAGAGAAATGGGAAATACTTTGGGCATCTCAGCTAATTTTGGTAAATTGTAGTATAAACTCCAAGACAGGATTTGATTTACTGGATATTTTGCTCAACTTTTTTGATTAATACTGTTGTTTTTCAGCATTAAAAGCTTACTAAGGAAACGTTCAACTTCACTGCATAATGAAAGACTTTCAGTATACAAAACCCATGACTTAAGACTAGTTTTTAAAGTCAAATTCTCTTTCCCAAGAGTTGCCTATTCTCTGATGATATTCTTATATGTTATGAGATCAGATCTATGAAAATAAGTTACGTTAATGAAACACTCATATCTCAGAAAATGTCCATATCATCTGTCAGTTGCACAATTCTTGGTGCTGGTCCTAGAATCTGAATCCATATTGATCTTTTTGTGTCTAGGAAATAGTGAAACTACTGAAGAACCTTACAGTAGCAGGTACTGATGATATCTAATGACTTATGACAACAGATCTTTCTATTAGATTTTCCTCACTTGTCTTGCACTATTATTGACTAATTTTGTAATATTTACATTGGTTTCATAGGTATTGTGGTTTAGGCCGGCTGGCAACTAAACACCATGCAGCCGCTCACTAACCCTCCCCATCCACAGGGAATGGGGAAGAGAATTAAAGGTGAAAAGGGAAGGAGACCTGTGGGTTAAGATAAGAACAATTTACTACTACTACTACTAATATATGCATATATATATGTATAATGATAATAATATATACAAACAAGTGATGCACAGTGTAATTACTCACCACCTAGTGACCAAGGCCCATCCTGTCCTGGATTAATGATCCTGAAATAGCTAAGTCCAGACACCACAATCATGGATGAGCGAGAGGCCCAAAAAGAGAGCGAGAGAGAGAGAGAGAGCACTCCGAAAATCCGAGAGTGAGAGCCCTGGAAGAGCAAAAGCCCTTCTTTCTGGCTGACCCTCAGTTTTATACTGGGCATGATGCTGGATGATGTGGAATACTCCATTGGCCAATTTAGTCCTCAGTCCTAAGTTCAGTCCTAAGTTCAAGTCATAAGGTGAGTTGTGGTCCCTCTGTCCCGACTGTGCTGCCCCCTCAGCCTGCCATGCACCTGCACACTGGCAAAACATGAGAAGCCGAAAAGTCCTTGAGGTCTGAGTGCCAACTATAAACATCAGTGCATTATCAGCATTCTTCTCATAATTAGTCCCAAACTAAAACCAGAACACAGAGCTCTAGCTGCTAAAAAGAACTAACTCTGTCCCAGCTGAAACCAGGACAATAGATGGATTCAAAATTTAAAGAATTATAATATCAGAAAGAGTTACTCAAATCTAACACAATCTCCTATGAAACAGAAGCAGTAGCACTCTTGAAACATATTTGAATTAATTTTTGTTTGAAGTGAGGAAGATCTTAAACACCTCAAATCATACAATGTCAGTGAAAAAAGCCCAGATACCGAGAATGTTGATGCATTTTTCCTACAAGTCATTCTTGTAACCCCAAATACTCACCTTATTTCTTACCTAATTGTGACTTTCAGCCATTACAGTTTCTTTATGTTTTTTTCTTGCTACATTTACCCCCACTTTGTGTTGCTCTTTGATAAGTGAAACGGGCTGAGCACTTTGAGTGCCGTGCAGTAACATCAGTTCATTTGTTTTCTAATCATTTTTCTATGAACACTCTTCAATGATAAACAGCCTGTACAGACTACACACTCCAAAACAGGACAGAGGGGGTGGGATTTCTCTCACTTAAATTACAACCCAGACAACTCCCTGCGAGGTAGTCGCATTAAGTTCTCCTTATAGTCAGTGGCAAGAAAGAACCTCTCTTCATGTGTGATTCACTGGGTACTTTGTACACTTGAGATGAGATGAATAATACCCTAGAAGTGCCTATTTGTAGATAATCACATCATTTCAATGAATTCCAATATTCCAGAAGTGGTAGCATTATTAAAAACTACATACGCACAGTTCTTTATCCTACTGAATTTCCTCAACTTATGTACTCAGCAGTTCTGGTTGCCTATTCGTCCAGAGCATTCCCAGAAGACTTCGTGTTCTGCTGTTCAGCCTCCAAAAACCAAAGTCAGGATGCAATTCCCTATCCATGTATATATGTTACATCTCTCACTGCAATATATACATCTTTACTATCCATATACATATGGATAAAATGTATAATATATTTAATATTGTTTGCAAGATTTAATATATTTGGCATAGTATTTGCTTGTCTCAGAGGACTAAGTGAGTCAAGTAGTACCATCCCAATGACTTTCATTTTGCTGTTACTGCTCCTCAGGCTTTTGTGTTATCTCTACAATCCCTTTGATAATTTTAGGTTTTGTTGCAAGTCACTGATAAAAACAGTCAACAGCCAGGTTTGGGAATTATATTCCCATTAGAAACTGAACTGAGATTCAACACCCAGTGTTAAACTGAAATCTCTCTGATAGATCTCAAAACATAAGGCTTTACAATATGTTACATGTATGTTATTCCTAGCTTGTTGATAGTAAATCCACTAATCACACATTCAGATAGGTGAATTTAAAGATACTACTGTAGTAGTACTGCTATTATCAGCAAATCTAGCAAGATAATGAAAAAAAGAGAAGAGAGAAACAGAGCAGAACTATTAAATGAGTTGTTCTGTCTCTTTTCCACAAATAACATCACGGTAGTCCTATGATTTTATAAATCATGAAAGGATTTATGGGTTTTGACAGTAAAAAAAAATTGGAATGAGGGTAAAGTGTAATCAGTACTCCTGAAGACAAGTCTACTGACTTCAGGGTAGCAGTGCCGGACGTTACTTGCTACTGTGAGAATGAATTATATTCTTTCACATATCAGAGCACAGAATGCATATGCATGCATGGGTAGACAAGCACACAGATGTTTTATATATGGGAATATATGCATTGAATTTAAAATCTCTTCACACAAGTTTGCTCTGAAACTTCAGCTAAGGGGAGAGATTCTCTCAATTACTCAAGTCTGGTACAGAAGATACTGATTTCCTCACACTGTTTATGGAGTCTCTGTAATTAATTTACATGGATAACACTGAATGCGCCTTATTAGTCATTTTATGGGTCCTATAGAATCTATTCTTTAAATAAGAAAATATCTCACATAGTCATTAGTGTTCTGATTTCTTATATAGGTAATCTAACAGCATTGGTGCATGACACAGCCGCATTTTGATACACAAAATGTCCTGAAGAGAAGGTGGTCTACCAACACCTATTACTAGTTTCAGTATGCTTTCATTAGAGCAAAAGGAGTTTTCTAAATTCAAATGAATTGCTAAAATATTAACAATTCCTCCAGAATCTAACCAAGACATTGTTTAGAATAATCTTGTTAGTATTTCTTTCCTTAGAAACATCAATTCACCTAAATTGATACAGTTTCTCAGAAAGGGAAACTTGTGACAAATTTCCACTACCAATTTGGGTTGGTTTTTGAAATTCTGAAATGCATTGTTACAATATTTTCTCAACAAAAGAGCACATGTTTTCCTTGTTAAGAGAACCATACTTATAACTGTCGAGAAAAATATTTCAAAGACCCCCTGAAATATTTTTTTTTTCAAAATTAACAGCAGGAAACAATTCAATTTGATGTCATTTTAATGTTCATCTGTGTGTGTGTGTGCATTTTACATATAATAAATATTAAAATACAGAAGTAAATGTCTGTGTTAAATCGGATTAAAGTTGTTGAATAGCAAATCCTTAGGAAAGAGTATAAAAACAAGCCAAGAGTTCTACCTCTTCAGACTGCCTTCTGAAATGCTCTAATTTATTGCTCAGTGGCTACCAAACACTTAATAAGCATGGATGACTTTTCTTCTAGGATGTATTCTCTGGTTTTGAACATAGATAAACTTTTAGCTTCTACAGCATTTTATAATGAAGCATTTCAAGTATAGCTATGCATTTTATGCCGCTTACAAGCTTCATTTCATGCTCCCAACACTTTTTGCACTTGAAACACTGAGCAATTGTCTATCTACCTTCTCAGCAGCTCTCATGATAGCCAGCCATACACGTTTCCTAGGCTGAAAAAATCTTGAAAACTATATTTACTGTTTCTAGTACAAAATCTGTTCTTTATCTTTTAATTTCATTTCTTAAACACTTTCTACAGTACAATTTTTCATCCTGGTTTAGTCTGGGAAAAATGTTTGAAATATAAAAAAAAAAATCTTTGGGGATGGGAAATTCATTTTCTGTCCAGCTCCAGCTTTCAATTCTTTTTATTATCAAGAACAAAGCATATAAAATCCACAAACATGTATAATACATCTGGAAGCAGGTACTTCAACATAGAGAGCGACTTGGACAATGAAATAAATTTACTCTCCCTGACTTCCTCAGGTGATTTGTTGCCACACAAAATTCTTCTATTTTATTTTCATTAAATGTATTTACCATTAATAATTATTACCATCTGTTTGAGTTGGGCTCCAATTTATAGTGCTATAAATTAGAAGTAGCTATGCAGAAATCAGTATGATTTTTGCTTTAGATGATAAACTTGGCTATATTCTGCTGGTTTCATTCATGCCTGTTAGAACTTTAAAGTCTGTAGAAAAAAAATCAGAAAACCTGAGCAGTCAAGTCGTTATCATTTGTCTCACAGTTTCCAAAAGCATTAACTTTTATTGACACCCAAATTAAAAGGTGTAATTTTAGAAAATATTTAGCACATCTTCAGAAGATGAGGTAATTTGCTAACAGTTTATGTGTACATATTAAAGAAAACCAGTAACAACTTTTGAAAATCAAATGGTCTCATGCATTGATACTGCAGGCTTACCATTCTGGATATACCAAAGCCTTTAATGCTAGCAACCATGATTCTGGATGTGTTATGTAACATCTGCATAAAAATTAAAAGTTTTTATACTCCTTTACTTAATGATGAAGTAAAATAAGTCAGATATCAGGCAAAGCCAATTGGTTGAGAGGGACCGTAGGAAAATAAACTGGGGGAAAAAAAAAGGTATATATTTTCTCCTGATACCTTCAAACCAAGGATATATGCTTCTCCAGAAGCTGTTTCACCAACAGTAGATAATAGGAGATCAATATAGCAGTGACTAATGATCACTGCTATATAAGACATTACACAGGAAAAGACATTGACCTCTTTTGCCTTACCTTTTTTTTTTTCAACTTTGAGGGCTTATCCACATGGTGAGTTGTCATGGGTGTCTTCATAAAAAACAATGGATTGAAATGCACCTCAGATACGGAGCCATAGAGTGAATGACAAAAGCAAGAATATGACATTTGAATTAAATGCATAAGAAAACTGGGAAAGAAACAATAAATTTATTCATGGGAGTGGCATTGAATAAATCAAAAAAAATTATATTGAGCAATTATTTTTTAGTTAAGCTCTATGCATCCACAGCTTGTTTAAAAATATCTTTTTTTTTTTTTTCCTGGTAATTTAGGACTACAAGACAGGTACTATCTAACAGATAAGACCTACAAAATCTAGTAGTTAAATATGTTATCAGGGATGTTAGTGATGGATACAACTTTCCAGTCTTGTTAGATTTTGTGTCATAAAAAATATTCAAGACAAAGTCCAACTCTGTAATTGTTGTTAAGACTGGTCAGCATAGAAAACAAATCATGCCTGATATGTTTATATACTGGCTTCCTTCTACAAGATAAAGAATGCAATTTCCAGTAGTCCTCTTAATCATTTGTCAAAGTTTACTATTACTCTATACCAAAAATGTAACATATATTGCAGAAAAGAAAAAAAAAAGAAAATATAGAACAAACTAGGCAGGTCAATGCAGAGACTGTGATAGTGATTTTACTGAATCAACTACCAAAGAATTCAATTAACTTTTTTACTGTGAAGCTCCAGAGAGAACAGAAGAAACATCTTACCAAAATACTGGGGGAAAGAGTCTATTGTTAGAATGAGTGTGCAAGGAAGGTTTTCATTCTGTCTAGCATTTCAAATACAATTGCAATGTTCCAGTGAGTGAGGGTGACATCATTCGGTGTGAGCACGTAGTTTAATGCTTTAAAGGTCTTCTCACACATTTGTCACTTACTTATTGAAAATGATTGGATGGGTGAGATGAGGACATCGGTGGACAGGCAAGATGAGAGGCAGATTCCTTAATTCAATTTCCCATCAAAGTCCTTTCAAAACAGCAGCAATGATCTTTAAAAGCCCTTGCATAGACTGTGCAACTACCTGTACCAGTTCTGCTTTTTCCAGTAGCTATCTTCTATATTCTCTCACAAGGCTCCTTTCAAATGTGTGTCTACTCTCAACTGGTCAAGAAATATTAGAACGTCATAGAATTTTATCAGGATAATGTGCTGAACTCTTTTCTCTGTAAAATAACCTCACTTAAAAGCCCCGTAATATTATTATTAATGTTTTCGGCTCCAAATACTTTAATCAGTGTACTCATCTTACAATGATGAGAAAAAACAAGGAGAGATGATTTAATAACTACAAGGGAAGAAAAAAAATGGAAATTTGAGTGGTAGATTTTGTGCTAGCATAGAGAGTGTGCAAGAGTATGAACAAGGATATATTTGCTGCTTTCAATATTTATTTATTTATTTATTTATTTCCTGGCAGTCACAATCAGGGGGTGAATAGATCCACTTTGTTATAGAAATATGTGTTATTTTAAGTGAGAAACCCAGGCTGAGGAATGAAGAAATAACTTGCACTTCAGGCTTTGAATTGCTACCAGTGCCTAACAGTTATGAGTAATTAAACCTTTCCCAGAGCTGTATCCACTGCTGCCATCCCAGACAGTATCGCTGAAGCTTGAAACTTGTGTTACATCCCACATTTTGTTTAATTCTGAGTGCTCAATCTTCTGTGCTTCCAACATGAAAATATGACCAGAAACACTCTAGGTTGGGGTCCATATTCTGTCATTTTGGAAGGTTTCTGTGTAGTCTGTGTGTGTGACAAAACTGCACAATATTTTAAAATTATACTAGATACACAAATAACTGACAATCTGTTCTCAGAAGTACAAAATCTGGACTTCTCCTCAGAGCAAAAGACACACTATTCAGCCTAATGAAAATGAAAGCAGCATGTCATAATGTGGAGGAGTAAAGCATCACTTAAAATTCACAAGGCCATCACTCTCTAAGCAGTCCCTTTTAGCCCTCTGTTTCTAGAGAGAGATGGCTATTTTCAAGGTTCCACTGGAATACTTTCTTCAGCAACATCTCATAAAAGACTTAGAAAATACAGCGTATGTGTCCTCGTGGAGTCTGCAGCTATTCAAGTCATGGCTCATAACAGACTGTGAAAACTAGAAGATTCCTGATAGTGATACCTTCATGCAAAAAAAACCTTGGGCTATTAACCAGCCTTCTGCTGAGTGGCCATTAAGGTGGCAAATCAGGTAGGCAAGAATTTGTAAGTGAATGCAGCTGAGACAGCTGTCCCCAACTGACCAAAGAGATATTCTACAACACCATGTCACACTCAGCAATAAAAAGCTCAGGGAAAGGAGGAAAAAGGGTATTGCTTGAGGTTATGACATTTGTGTTCCCAAGTAAATGTTACAGGTGCTAAGGCCCTGTTTTCCAAGATGGGGCTGGACATCTGCCAAAGGTAAGCTGTGAATTAATTCCTCTTTTTCTTTGTTTGCACACACTCCTTTTGTTTTTTCTATTAAAACATTACTATCTTGATCCATGAGTTTTCTTGCCTTCCTTTTATTTCCAATCTGTCCTGCAAGAGAGGGGAGTGAGCAGGAGGCTGGGTGGGTGTTTGGCTGGTAGCTAGTGTCAACTCATCATAAAAACTTAAGAGATTATCCATACTAATCATGCTTACTGTGCTTTTACTACTCAGCGCACAGAATTTTTATGCTATGAGAGATCAGCTCATAGCTTTAGCAGGCCTAAACCATCCTGCCACACTGACTGATGGCTGTTGCATGAAATTCAGAAGCCCTTCAGCTGATGAGATGAGAGTTTGATTGCTCATATGTAATCATGTTGATCTCAATCAGGATTCCAAATGCATATACATTTCTTTATTATCTATTTATCTTATATCTACTTAACTTCTTCAGCAATACAGAAGATCTAAAAATGAAACATGTATCTGTGTAAGATTACCAGAGGATTTAAGTTTGTTCTTGGATTTTTGTATCCTTTTCTTTCTTTGAGTAACAGAAGATATGGAATACTTGCCTGTGTTTTATATACTTTTTTCATTTTTTTTTCCAGCTTTCACTTCATATTTTTGCAAGTATTTTCACATAAAGAAGTAGATAACCTCTCCAGAGATAACTTACAGGCAGAGTTAAAATAATCAAGAAATTCTCAGTTGTTATAATATCCATCTGTAGTCCCAAAAAATAATTGTACCTATGCAGATTTTAGATATTTTTTTCCCAATAAGCTTTTAAAGAACTTTGATTTAGTAAATCCATTGTTTTGTAAGAACTGTCAATGTAAAACTGCATGCACTTCATTTGTAAGCATATGCCCCAAAAAACCCAGCTAGACTAGCTCCCTCAGTACTTCAAAACAGGCATAAAAAAAGTTCCTAAATTAGGTTGGTTAGGTCACACCTACAAATAATATCTTCATATGTGTTAGTTTTTAAAGTTATTTTGTTGATTGTTCATACAGTACAAATACCCAATGGCAAACAGAAAGCTCAGAAGTGTTTGTTGAAAGCATTCAAAAAGTACTTGGAAAGAGCACCTGACTGGCTCTCCACAGGTTCATCTGCCACAGGAAAACTAACCTTTGAACAAATATTATTAAGAATGAGCCATTTGATCAGGTGGAGCTTGGAGGCGGATTTCATTTCAGGTAACTGCCTCAAAGTGACGATAGTTATCTGTGCCTCAGCTGCCTGTCTAAACTTCTTTTAGTCTGCAGACAATATACAATCTAGAAAGAGCCATTGACACATTTGCAGTATTTTTTGCATTTACCAGGGGTGATTCATGTTTTAAGCACACTTGTATGTTGGGTCTAGTTTTACTTAATCTATTTAGTCATTCAAATTTACGTTTGCCTCTCAGTTACTCAGAGTGACAGGAATACACATAACATGGAGTCCTGAAATATGCTGCCTCCTTTTCCTCTACATTTCTCCTTAACCTTTTCTTTTTGGCCTTCCTACTTATTGACCTTTTTCCCTCTTGCCTTTTACTATTCTTTACAGGGCTTGATACTTGATTAATTTTTTTTGGTTATAGTTGTCTGTGAAAATTTCCCTTCTTTATCTTTTTTCTCATTTCCCAGTGAACTAACTCCTCTTTTTCTGTTTTTAAATCTTCTGTTTGTTTTCCCCACAATAGAGGTGCCTGCCTAGCTCCTTCCACTTTCAGATTTCCTCTGTACCTCTTCACTAGCCTTCCTCTTCTTTCCGCTTGAACCCAACCCTGCCATACTGAAATTTCTTGGAGGGCTGTGGGGTTTTTTGTTTGTTTCGGTTTTTTTGATTGTTGTTTTCAGATCAAGGAGGAGAAATGAGGTACCTTTCTGTGACATGTGGGCCGTGCAGAAAGTACATCCCTTTTTTCCTGTCCATTTCTCAGCAGATTAGCAAGAATAAAATCCTGTGTGTTGGGAAATGGAACACAAACCTGGGAATCATTTGCACAAGATATTAACAGACTTTTTCTTATAACACTCTTTCTACTTATCAGAAGGAACATAACTATTTGCCTGGTGGGAGCCATGTTGGGTAGCACTTTCACACCATGGGACTTTTTAGAAATATGATAGGATGTGTAGCCAGGTGGAAGAAAACCTTAAAGCAGGATGTCCTGCTGAATGTGTGTTATAGGAATTAGACTGAACTGAGCAGCTCCTTGGTGTGACTGGGAGAGTAAAGGCAGTCATTAAGACTGGCTGCTAAATGGGTCCCAGTTGTGCAATTACACAGATGAGTTGCTGGAATTCCCTTACGTCATTCTTACTGCTTCAGTCCATGGTATGAACAATTGGATGTCCTGGCAATCATTTATTTCATTTCCTGCTCAGCTTAGCTTCCAAACAGAAAAAAAAAAAAAATCTGCATTTTGAAGTGAAACAGAAGCATCAAAATGCAATGCAATGAATTGGCAGTCAGATGGGCTCTTTGCTGCCTCCCTCATCTACAGATAGAGAAGGCAGACTGGAAACTACAACTTATCAAATCTTAGCATCAGGATGTGTATAAGCCAAACATTCATTTTTCTGTCTATCCATTTTACTGTTGAGGTTCAGGCAAAGTACAGTACTATGACAAACTGGCTAGTAACAGCTGTGAAGTACAAAATCTTCCAAACAAACAAAGCATATATAAATACATGACATATGTTGCCTTCTGTGCAGACTTCAGATGGACATAGGAGAAAAAAAAAATTATCTTGGCCCCAAAACTAAGTGGCTTGTTTGTTTAAAACAAATTAATTCCAGATTTTCAATCAATCAAATTTTAATAGTCACAACAGGGACCAGATCTTGGTAGGGAATGAGAGTCACTTGATGTATTCTGGGAAAGTTGATGTTGAAAACTTTCTGTGTTATGAGCGGTGAGGCCAAAAATTTAAAAACAAAGAAGAATCTCACCCTCAAAAACAAACAAACAAAAAAGAAAGAGGTAGAAATAATAGAGTTATTCTTTCTGTTTGACAAACTAATCCTTCGGAGAAGAAAAAAATCCAGAAAGCTTGCTCAGTCTATGTATCAAGAAAAAGAAAGTTTGAATATCACTGGAGAAAATAACCTGGGATAATTCATATCCAAACTGTAAGTTTGATTGGTTATTTCCACTATAGGTTGTCATGCCTGAGGTCCTGGCAGAAGGAATGGAAGAGAAGGTACTTTGAAAAAACACAGTCAAAATAAAAGCTTGTGCTGAGTCATTTCCTTAAAATAAAAACGATAGACTTGTGCCGTGACTGATCAACCAGAGGGTTGTCTAATCATTGTCACAGTTATGCAGATAATTGTTAAGTTTGATGTTCACATCAAACCATATTGTGGTAGCTGCTTGGAATTCCTTCACTAGACCAGAAAAGGACTTATAGTATCTTGTCAGTTAAACTTTTGCTATCCTGCTTGTCCAACAGCGTTCAGATACATGTTGTTGCCTAGGACAAATACAAGAGAGAAAACAAAAGTAAACAAGCTGCCCACATACCTATCACAGGCCCAAATAACAATCGTTTTGTCAGGATCTTGAGCAACCTTTCACAATTCAGAGCTCAAACTTAATTTTTCTCTTTTGCTCTTCTCCCCAGAGGAGTACACCTCTTAAACCTGTTTTCTTCCTCTTTGTTCTTGGAATTTGGCCTTCTTTCACTAAAACAAATTTTATGGTCAGGCTGGAGAAACTGGGAAAAAAAAAAAAAAACAGTTTTAAAGTGAGCATTCACCTTTTATCATTCCTTTACTCTTTGCTGGTAGCTGCCTATTTTGCACCTATTTTTTATAGAAAGATCCACTCTTGATAGAAAACATTCCCAGCATATCTGATAAGGTGCTTTAATGAGTAGTTACGCTCATTGCCGAAAAGTCAACATCTTTACTTCTAAATCTGAATTCATGTAACTTTGGGAGTCGTCTCTGGTCCTTGTAACATTTCTCTGTGTTATACTGGAATGTCCTCCACCATCACATTTCTGTTCCTTATATAGTCATTTAGAAATGTGTGAGGGCAAGTTATCCTGTTTCATTGCCTTTAGTAAGCTAACCAAGCCAAAATTTGAAATTCCTTTTCTAGACACATTTTTTCAATTCATTGGTCATTCTCATAGCTTTCCAATTTCTAAAACCTATCCAAACAGGTTCAGTATGTTCTGAAGCCCACGTGTTAGAAAAATATTACCTTTATTGAGACACAAGTGAATTGTCTGGATAATGAGATACTGCTTTTGCAGTACATCTCTGCAAAACTGTGTGGGAAAATGAAGCCAATTAGACATTTTATTCTAAATACCAGAGTCACTATGGAAGGAGAGAACATGGGTAGATTCCTCAGAAGCTTCTTGGAAACCGTGTACAAAATGCAACTAAGCCAAACATGCTAATGTGGGAAAGATCCAAGAAGTTATAGCATGATTTTAAGAGAACCATTAGTCTGAAACTTCTAAACAATGTATTTGGATAATTGTCTATATATGGAGATGTTTCCAATTGACAGTTCCTGGTTAACTCTATGTGCTGGTGTTCACATCACGCAAAAATCACTGCCCACATATGGGGATAGCTAGAAACAGTTACAAAAACAACTCTAGTTTAAATGTGATGCCGAGACCAGAGCTTTCACTTTGCACTTGATAGTGCTAATTAAGAAGGTTCAACTTTTCCAGCAGCTTTCTCCACCTTGGAGAATGATACTTGTCTGATTTTGCATCAACTATATTTTGAAAAAGCTTGAGGAGCTCACACATCTATGAAAAAATGAAAAAAAAAAAAAAGAAAAAAAAAGAAGAAACATATGGAAAGAGTCTAATGCAATGTAAGTATTAAACTGTGGGAGTCTTTAAAGAAAATAAGTTTATGCCTATCATGACTGAGTTGCTAGGAAAGCTTTTAATGGCTTACAACTTAAAAGGTTTTAGCATAACAAATCAGAAAGATGGAACTTATTTACTGATTGAATTCTGTGGGAAAATACTGCAGAAATGTTATCCTTGGATGTGAAAGGTTAGCGTTTGTACAGAGTACCCAGAAAACCCGGAGGGAATTGCAGCACAAGGAATACAAGCCATCTTACTTATGATTTGAACTGAAAGAAACTCTGGAAAAGCACCCAGTGAATGCTCCGGACACTCTTGCCTGTGCTCTTCAACAAGAAAACCGAACAAAAACCTCAGCATTAGTGACACTAAAAAAGTTTCAAAGTAGTAACACCTGTTTCCTTTCATCTCACCATACTTTCCAGAAAGCTGTTATACTCAAAACTCTCAGTTTTCCCAGTCTCAAATTCTCAGTATCTGAGCATCTATCTGCTTAGATCAGATGGTGGCTTAACGTCTTCTCATGACTCCCAAGTCATTATTCGTTGCTTTTCACTGAAGCCTACAGTTAGGCTTCAGAAATATTTTGATTGCCTTGTGCAGAGCATGAGCAGATCTGAGGTGCTGTCAAGGTCAGTCTTCCAATGAAAGAGAATTAATGATGCAAGTCAGTTGCATTCCTAGGATTTTTTTTTCTCCATAATGTTTGACTGAAGTTATCTACACACAGGTTAACTTCTCTAGAGATAGCATAGGTTAAACTAGAGTGGTGACACATTGAAACAATGTTCGAGCCATGTAAAATTGTACATGTATCTTAAGTATGATGTATCACTTCAAGTAACACATTCTTGAGCATGTCGGATAAGAGGCAACACAAACAACATCCAAGAGTAACATAGCACTGAAAACAAGCCCTAGATGCTGGGTAAAATTCATCCTCTTCAACTTTACATGTTTACTGTATGACAAGAAGAGCTTCTTCTGGAAGTAGCATATTTTTTTTCTATTGAACATAAAAGGAGTTTAAAATTACTAGTTCAGACTTAGACAATCAATCTTAAGTGTCTCAGCTAATTAAAATAAATCTGACTCCCATATCATCATCTTCAAAGAAAAATGGTCATAGATTGTACTGTTATACATAGCTAGAATAATTCTGGCAGAATATGAAAACTTAATTCCAAAAGGTGTTTCCAGGAATTGGATCAAAACCCAAATCTGAAATACCCACAGAGTTGCTAACATCGAAGCCTTCTCATCACTATGGAAACAAATCCAGTGGGAAATGACTGCATATTTCTTTTACGTACCAGTAATTTCTAAGAACATAACTCCAACGAGTCCTCAGTTAGCGAAAACACTGTTCGCAATATTTTTAATCTGATGTCACACTCAGAATGTCTGGTCAGTTTACTCAAGGAAATATCTGTCTGCATACAGATTAATACCATAAATATAGCATAGGTTAACTTCATATAGACGTGACTGAGGATAAGCTATAAAGACACAAACACAGGGACAGAACCAAACAAGCTTACTAAAATATCAGTATAGCTGTTAAGACAAAAAGTGTTATCTTACTCTCTCCAAAACAAAAGACACAAAACCAGTCTCATATATGGCTAAAAAAAGGTGCATGAAATATATGACGAATTATAACCTGGAAGAGGCAACTGTGAATAAGTACACCCTATAAATGTTATAACAGATTTTGCCACTACAACACATACCAGAGAAAACCAGAACTAAAGCAGCCCTATGTAAATTTTAGTGGTGGCTATGTTGCCATGATAATCTGATTCTTATTTCCCATAATGTTCCTTAGCATAAATGAGGATCTGATCTAAGCAATTTACAAAACCCATACATAGAAGCAGACGCAGGCTGCTAACAATAGACTGGTTTGGCACCTTATCTGCTGTCTTTACATTACCCGTTTTATAGTTAATTCCAGATATCATGTGAAATAGTCTAACAATGCTTGAATGTATCACCCCTTCAAGGCATATCTAAACTCATATTTACCTGTGTTGACACTTGTTGCTACTGTCGAAAGGCACACAATTCTTGAAAAGTGTTAAATCCCAGTAACAAATCTGGTGGTCTATTTTACCATTCTTTGTTGACTTACTTCTGCATTCTAATGAGCCTCCTATTTATTTTAATTGTTGATCCTTTTGAAAGTGACAACATTATATCGTCTTCAAAAGTTGACTGGACTACAGCAAATGTAACATCACTAATTGACCAGTGAACAATATTCCCATTCTCAGTTTCTAAGAGGTCACTTTTACTCCCCACCTAACAGAAGATAAATTCAGCATAAATTTTTTCTTTTGTTTCATATTTGTGAATAGCGAGATGGCCACCTTGAGATTTACAGCAGGAACTTGGCTAATGCCAAGTACTCAGTACTGTACTCAGCCAGATTTTTGTGTATAATAATGGCCAAAGGTTCTTGCTGAAGGGAAGCGGATATTCCTCCCTTGAAATTCATATTTATTAATTAACTTATTGCAACCATAAGATATGGAGGGAGGAGGGACCAAAAAAACCTATAAGTTTTCAAAGAACGATGTACTAGTAAACTGACCACCAAATATCTAATCTATAATTTAAATTTTCACATCAATATTTTGTTTAAAATAGCATAGAATTCAGCTGCCCACAACAGCATAGCCACAATCAGTGTTGCCCTGTCTGTCAAAAAAATGGGTTACTCTTAATCCCTCATCATCTAACTGGCAGTATGGGAGGTATTTATTACTTATTATGCTTCCAGCAGAAGAGCATTACGTAAAGAATTCTTCATATTTTTGTCTGGCTGAGTATTGGATTGTTTTAAAATTATTTTAAAGTATATAACACAGTTAAGATTAATCATTAATTTAATATTAATCTTAAAGTTAGTAAATTAAAAAAAAAACATTTCTCCAATTTTATTTCTTTTTAAAGAGAGAGTGGAATATAACAACATTAACAAATATGAAAATTTGGAATAGATAAAACTTGTGCAGTGATGAGAAAAAAAGCTCATGACCAACTGACTAAACTAACCATAACACATGGTATGATGGCAAGTATTCACCATGTATTTTCAGAATAAATATTTATATTCAGATGAAGCTATTGCTGTCAGGGGATAAACTAATTTTTTTGAAGCAGAAGAATAAACAACATAAGTTTGTACAAATCCACAACATTAACTGCAAATGAATGATACCAAATATACAGAAGTTAAAAAACTTAATAAAAACAGAGTAAAGAAAAAGCAATTTGGACAGTTTTCCAAAGGAAAATAGAACTGTAAGAAAATATTGTCTCATATCAAAAATGCACCTGGTAATTCATTAAAAAAAGTATTGCAGAACAGTCTATTCTTAACTATATCCAGAAGTAGCTGCTGAGCATCTGTACCAATGACGTCCATTTCAATACATACTTTCCTTGGGGACAGCAGAGCACAGCAAAACAATGCTGTGAGAGCTACAATATCTTCCCATTGCAATACTAAGGTTTGTTTGTTTACTTGTTTTTAATAAAACTGCAGTAATTTCTTCCATTTTCTATGGGATCTCATAGACTCTTGGCAGTGGATACAATATTATCTTATAAGTAATTCAGTCTTGTCCAGGTTTTGAGGACGAATTTCATAGAAACATAACCATAAAAAGTAAATTCTTTTTAAGAAAGGCCAATTTAGAAGCTGGTATTTGATTGAATATAATTGATTTCATTTATTTGTATAGATATGCATACCTTCACTGTGCAGACTTCGGAGTGCTGATTCACAGATGAAACATACGTCCGTATTCACCTGAAGCTACACTACTTCCGTAAGTTTGTCACTATCTTTTAAATCACTTGATGTTACATTTTCTAAAATAAAGGCACCTGGCCAGGCCAGTTGGATCCAGCTCTCAGAATTGATGAAGAAACAGGTGGAACAGACAGGTACTCACAGATTTAATTCTCCAAGCTTATCAGAAAGCATCTTCATGAGAAACTAGTGTCTAAAACAACCCATTTTCTAATTAAAGTGAATTCATAATATATGCTTAGAAGTATAAAAAAATCTGTTCAATATTACAAAGTGACTACAAAGTCCTGACAGACCTCCTTATGAGACAAGAAGGCAGAGTTATGTAAATTCTAATTAAAGTTTTGTTGGCGTTAGAACTGAGTTAACCTGTTTATCAGAAAATGCTTGGCCTTGAACAGGCCAGGTGGTTTCTTGGAAACAGTTCCTGAAAAAGAACGTCACACACTGGCCTGTGCTTACATTACATGACATGCAAAGTTGTTAGACTAGAAAAACCCTCTAACAGTCTTCTGGGGATAGCTTTTGCTCTCCCTTAGGAAGCACTTACTCCTAGGATGCAAGTTTTCTAAACAGGCAAAAATATTGCCTTTTGTTTTGAGACCTGCAAAACACTTCAGTTTTTTTTTTAAAGAAGAAAATTATTTCTTTAAAATAGAAATTAGTTAATTTAGTGTTTATGAGAGCTGTCTGTGGTGGGTTGAACGTGGCTGCTTGCCAAGACACTACCCAGCCACTCTCTCACTCCCTCTCCTCAACAGGACAAGTGGGAAAATAAGATCAAAAACCTCATGGGTTGAGACAAAGATGAGGAGATAATTTATCTTCAACCATCATGTGCAAAACAGACTCAACTTGAGGAAAAAGTTCTTTAATTTCTTGGCAGTTAAAATAGATTTCGGTAGTGAGGATAAAAAAAAACAAAACTAAAAAACCTTCTCTCTATCCTCCCCTTCTTCCCAGGCTCGACTTCGCTCCTTCATTCTCAACCCCTCTACCTCCTCCCCAATCTCAATGGTGCAGTGTGAGTCTTTCGGGGAGTAACAAGGCTCACTTGCTGCCATCCTGCCCCCATTTCGGTCACAGAGCGGCTGCCTTCACCTTCTACATGCCGATCCACTGAGTCATCCAGTGAACCCGGCCTTGCTATTTTCAGACTCCATTGAGCATACGATGCGGCCATAAATAGAAACACGTCTGAAGACAAATAAATACAAAATAAATTGCTCATTTTAGCTCATTGCAAAAACTGTAGAAAATAACTGTCCTTCCGACGTGAAAGTCAAGGCAGTTTTTTTTGCCATTTTTAGCTGGCAGTTCATCTGTTTCCTTTGAATTAAGGAATATTTCTGTACTTCGAAAGCTCTGTAATCTGAATAAATTAGAATCTATTCTGTCACTTTCCAGTATCTTAACAATTTTCCCCTTTATTGATTTCAAATCATTTCCATTTTGATTCAAAATGGAAATTTCTGTCCAGCTGATAATATTCAAGTTTTGAATTTCTGTAAAAATTAGCCATCCTGTTTGGTTTCTAATGGCAGGAACTGATGAAATATGCAGTCAGTGGTAACACCTGCTGGTGCTGGCTTGTTTGAGGTTTCAGTCTCTGCTTTACCCCATATCAAACAGCTGTTTCTAACACCACGTGAGCATGGTTGTACCTGGAGACGACCGGGGCACAATGATGTTCAGCACAGATATCTGATCTACTGGGACCTTTGTATTTTGGGAAGACATCTATTGGTGCAGTTTAAAGATATCTCTCTTTATACAAAAAACACTTTCAGACCTCTAAAAATATGGAGAAATTGGTGGTTTATGGTAAAAATCCATAAGCTTTGGAAGGGTTAAACATTTGAATATTCAGTCACAAAGCTCTCACAGCTCCACTCTGTAGGTGTGACAGTTTATGAAAGCTGAAGCTCTTTTCCACAAAGAACAGCAGAAGGATTGTGCTCAAATTTAAAAGAAAACAGTGTAAATTATGACAGGCAAAATACAAGATCCAACATTACAGGGCATTTGAAAGGCAGTACTAGACGTCATATAAACAAATATTGATAGAATAGCAGACGTGAAAGCTCTAAAGTAATTCTAGCTTGGCTAGGCCCAAAGGAGCAAGTTGAATAATTCAGTTAGAAACCCGTCAGAAATATCCTTGTCTTGGTATCCCAAGGTATTTGTTCGCTCTACACCTACTAGTGACCCAAAGTTGTGCATTTTTTTTATGTGTCATCTTGATGAAGACTCTATAGGGAAGCATGCACATTCTTCTTGTGTGCTCGCTTGAGGTCTGATGATCACTCTATATGTTTACATGAATCACAGTTCTTAACATATAGAAGATTAGATGCCCAGGTTTGGGCATCCTCCTTCCAGTCAGGATAGGTCTTTTCCTTCTGAACATGTTAATGACTTTTTAAAGTTAAATGAAGTGCTGGGTATTTCAGTAAGCAGTTTTGTTTGCAGTCTGCCCTGGAGATGATTCACTCTAGCCCAGGGACACAGCATTGTCAACATCAGGTAAAAGCCATCTGTAATCCTTTAGGAGAAGTATTAGAATTAGGAATGCATAGTGAATTTGTGAATCTCTCAAAAAAATTGGGGAAAAGATTTGAACAAAATGGAAAAAAGAAGGAAATGACATGAAAGAAACTACTGATTTTATATCATGATTCTCTTTGTTGAAAGTGTGATACCCAGGATGGAGGCAAATCTTTTCACATAAATTTAAGGCCCTACTGAACACAGAAGCACCTGAAAAGACAGTTAAGGAACTAAATGATTAATTAATATTACAGCATAGAACATCCATGGCATAACATGCCAGCTTTCATCTGATAATTTTGAAAGAATTTAACAGCTAAGTAGTTGAGCTGCTTAGTTATAAAAATTGGTGACAAATTTGAAGGGTTATATCAGTGACAACCTTTAATGTACTATCAAAAATCAACACAGTAACTCTAAACAGGAGGCCTGAAAATATAATTGGAGTGACAATGATAAATCACTTTTTTAAAATCATATAGGTTTGTAGTGGGCAATAATGTTTGTAATATTTAGGCTAAACAGTCAGTAAAGGATATCTAACTAATTTATTTGGACTTCAGAGAGCCTTTCAAACCACCATTGAAACAAGCAATTAGAGAACTAAATAGACACTGGGTAAGAGATAGTGAATCTCCAAGGTAAGAAACTGGTTAACTTCTAGAAACAAGATACACTAGAACATGATTCACAGCCTTAGATGCCTTAAACAACCTTTTTGTATGCATCCACAAAATTCCTTTTCATCATAGAAGAAAAAAAGAAAGGAAAAACTATATAACCAAAGAATTAAAGTTAATCCACAACATTACAAAACTAGGCCAGTAGGCTGCAAGCTGTCAAAGAAACTTCATTTCTGAGGAAGTTAACATTGCTAAAACCAGACTCCACTCTTTGTGCAACCTCTTGCAGACTGCTTAAGTAACTACTTGGGAAAAGAAAAAAGATTTGAACCCTGACGTGGAAAATGGATCCGTGTGAATAAGTGTGACAAAATGTCTTAAATAATGCCATGCCTTAACAAGGAAGTCTGACCTGGTCACTTCAACCAAAATAATGAATAATATGGCAGTGGAGTTGTAAGGGGATGTGTGTGATAAAAATAAGAGTCATACAAACCCCTCTGTTAGAGGAGAGGCTGAAAGACTAGAACAGATATATAAAAAACAATAAGGTATTTTCTTTTTACTTATTTTGCATACTAGAAGGTATAATTGCATACAAGGGAACACAAGAAAATTTGTTTACATACTGTGTGAATAACCTATGTAAGGAATTGCCACATGATATGTAACAGTATAACCGTATCAAAAGCATGTTTATATGGAGTCACCACAGATAAAATAATTTATAAAAGGGAGTGACTATCGTGTTTTGGGGCATAATCAAACCAGAAACAATGGGGCTAGAGAAAAAGTTGCTGTTGGGGAAAAAATACTTATGTCTGCTAAGTATATCTGGGCTTCCTGCTTCACACATTCATAAGCTCTTGTGATATAATGTTGTATGATCTCTCACATCGTAAGCCAGAACCACTGTGTCTGGCTAGGTTTATTGCTTGCTCTGTTCCCAAGTGAAACATTTCTTTTTCTAACTCTTTAGTTTTCTACATTATTTTAGCAGCTCAAGTAGGCCCTGGAGATCCTACATCCTGTATCTCAGAACACCATCAGAGCTGTACAAAATTGGTCACTCTTATAGAAATTATCTGACTTCACAGGATTCCCTTCTTTTTTTCATTTTTTTTTCTTCTAGTTCAATATGTCATTGCTTGTATTTGGAACTATAAATCTACCAGTCATGTAATCTCTTACTCTAATGCATTTTAGCTCCCTGGGCTGTTTTGGGGATTTGAGAGGTTGGAGAGAGCTCAGGACAGCTTTCCACATGCATTTTTCGTGTTACGCAGCCCTATGCCAGCTGAAGATTGTCATCCCAGCTGGCCAGGACTGTAATTTGCAGTGAAGTTGAAATGTGAGCACCCTCAGACCCATCTAGAACAAACTATCTTGCTGGGCGGCTGATATTGAATGGAGTAGGTTAATGTCATTACAAACTGTAAATGGAAAAGAAGAGACAATCACTGAATCCTTCCCCATGAGACTATGTCCAAACTGGAGCCTCTGGTTTCCCTTTTCTCTTCTCCACAAGTATTAGAGATCTTGATCTGTAGACAGTGACAAAAAAGCTTTCTTGGTACTGGACTGCCGTCAGGTTGATTACTTAAGAATGGGCACATTAGGTGTCTGAAGTCTGGGTAGGACATAATTAGGGATTGAAGAAATTCTAAATCAACTACTTTAAAGTTCTTTGATCTTCTCTTGCTCAGAGTTAGCTGAGAAGTAGCTATCTGATAACTACTTTTTCTTTTTTAAGATGTTTTGTGCCAGGAGGTGCCGGTTATTTTTGGATCTCAACAAGAAAGCCTCACAGACTTTCAAGGAAGAGGATTATTTTACTAACATCCCAGAAAAGATATACAAAGTTACAAATTCTTAGGATGATTCTGGGAATGCTGTGACGGTGCAGCAATAGACACACCTCTGGTTGTGGCATGGCACATGGCACATATCCGGTCTGTGGTGAGTTTTGCTAGCATTACAGTCTTTATTGGGTTTTCCCACAAATAATCAACTCATTTCTGCTGTTGAGCAAAAGGAAGTTTATACGAAAACATTCTGCTTTCCTTCATGATAAAGACAAGGACATGCCGGTGGCGTCATCACTAGTGATCCTATGTCAAGGGATCTCTGCAGTACAGCACAGTCCTAAAGGCCAAATAATACATGCAGTGAAGCACATATCTGCACCTACTCAAGTCAACTGTTGTGTCAACCAATAACTCCTCATTGTACCACAGTCTTTGGTTAGAATCACTACAGAAGGCACAGTATCTCGGACTGAAAAACCAAGCACCCACTTTGACTTCTTGGAGATCCATTATAGGATTATAGTCCTCACCGGACTTGAGTATTTATTTATTTATTTATTTATCTATTTAGGTTCCCTCATCAGAAAGAGGCATTTTGTTTTAAGGTCTGAAGAACTGCAATGCCTTTTGATTTATTACACAATTCCCAGCTGACACTCTCCTTCCACAGTAAGACATACAGCTTATCTGTAAATTCACGGTTTCTTATATCTTTCCTCTCATATTCAATATGATATCTGAAATCGTAGTTATAGCCAGATGGAATACCATGGCAGTGATAACTCTCTACTGAGATCCTCTGAGCAATTCTTCCAACAGTGCTGAAATGACCCAGGGAATGGAAGAGTCCAGTACAAACTTGTTTTTTTTCTTGTGAGTCTTAGGCCACAACCCAAATGATGATCACAACCTTCTGATCAGTTTCACTTTAATCAGAAAATACGAATGCTAAGCTTTTGCCTCAGTTATTTAGAACCCTTTAAAATCCCATGGCAGGGGGGTTGGAACTAGATGATCTTTGAGGTCCCTTCCAACCCTAACCATTCTATGATTCTATGATTCTCTAAAACTAGAGGTCTTTGGGGTTAGTTTTCTGTTGTCTGTGCATATTGATCATGTATCATCTTTCTCCTCTAAAATAAACAACATGGAAAAAAGATGATGATGACTCTTTTGCATCCACATACTCTCTCTTTTTGTCCATCGTTGTATTAAATTAATGATATCCTTTCCCTTGATTGGAATTGTAGGATCATAGGATAACTAAAGATGAAGGGAATCTCAGGAGGTTTCTGATTGCACCTTTTGCTTAAAGCAGGGTCAGCTCTGAAATCAGGTCAGGTTGTTCAGAGCTTTGCCCATCCAGGTCTTGAAAAACTCCAAGGATGGAAGCAGCAAGTGTTAAGTAGAGAGGGATAGCCCCTTCGCTCAATTAGCTGTCTGTGCTCCCACTAATACAGCACAGGATGCTCTTGGCCATCACTGCTACTGATGCCCACTGCTGGCTCAGGCTCAGCTTGCTGCCCACCAGGACCCTCAGGACCTCTTCAGCAGAGCTGCTCCCTGGGCAGGCAGGTCCCAGCCGGGGTCGCTGCAAGGGGATTCATTTCATTTGAAGTACTGATCTGAAGAGTTGTTCTCATTGTGGAAAAGGGATGTTAACAACTTGCTGACTCGCTATGATACCATTATCTGTGACACTGAAGCCCGCAGAAGATAATTCATCTCCCCACAGTTCATCAGTCTGTGTTTGCATATCTTAGTGGTTGCCTCAAAATACATGGTGATAAATGGATTCCTATTTCAGCTCAACCTTTTCCAAAGGATTTCAAATCACTTTGCCACCACATCCAGTGTTACTTTAATAGCTAACATTCTTCAGTAAGTCTGGTATCCTACGCTGAGATGCACATTTTTACCACTCACTGGTAGGTAAGACGTCTATGTCCTTTAATGTTACACTCTATCACAGAAATGAATGCACAAAGTATTTTTTTCTTGTGTTTTTTTTTTTCTTTCACTTGCCATGGCAACTTCTCCTTTGATCCACCCTTCAGTCAAATTCTGGCACAGAGAGTACTGTCAGTGTTACTGTTAACTGTGAAGCCTTACTTGGTGTGAATTAGTTATCTTCAGAAAAATTTTCTTTATACACAGCTTTGCTTTGTATCCAGCACGATACCTGAAGATCCTTCCAACTGAGCATTTGCTAATGGCACTCTGAATGTTGCCTTGATTAACAAATCTACCTATTTACCAGATCTGTTTTGACACTCTTGTTTTACCTGATGACTCTGTCTACTTGATTACAGTTCTCTCGTTTCATTACTAATGACTGCTCTTGCACCTAGTGTTCTTTTAATCATTGTGGATTATTACTAGGCATGTAGCAGAGATCATGTCTTTCAGCTGAATTTCCCACTGACGCTTTTTGAAAAAAATCTGTAAACTCTTTTGCAATTCTCATCTCTAGTTCACAATGTTTGAGAAATGATTGTAAGTATTCTGTGAATTTATTATTTCTTCAACAGCAGACCATTTCTATTTCTAGCTATCGAGTTGCTTCATTTTTTGTCCATCCAAGGAGTTAATTTATTTTGCTTTGGTAATTTATTTTACTTCATGGTGGTAATATCTTGTTTCTTCCTCTTTATAATAAACAGATTGCACGATGTTTACTCAGATTGGCCTTAAGCATTTTGATTTTTCCTGGTTTTATTTGTTTTATTTTTTTATTATTGCTCCATTTCTACGCCACAGGCAAAGTTCGAGTTTTAAAACAAAAACTTTCTTCATATAAACTCATATCATGTAAGAATGGTTTTAGGTCAACTCCGATACTTTCATGGAACATATGAGAAAAAAAGAAAAGTGGAAAACTGTAGCAGAAGCAACTGAGCCTGATATTTTGGACCTAAATATGGATTGTGTATGCTGTGACGGAAACGTAAACTTCTCAGGGGATCCACTGGATATACTAGAAGATCTGGTTCAGTTCTTTTGGCTTCTTGAGCTTTTTTAAAAAATGGAGATGGATGGCTTTATGTTCAAAATAATAAAAGCTTAGGATTCTTCTAAATTTAAACAATGAGAGATCGTGTCTCTACCCAGTTTAGGTGTTCCAAAGTTGGACTGGTTTCCTCAATCACATGTATATTTCTGGCTTTCAGTAACCCCACTTGACTCTGTTTTGATTTAGGTATCCCAGCCTAGTATGCCTTGTGTAGAATCACCAAGCCACCTGTGATCCTCTAGTATTCTAAACAGGGCCTTACCAGGTTTGAAATTTTCCCAGGCTCTTTGTCTAGGGCTTCCATTTCAGTAGGCTGCACTAATTCAGTTTCTATAATCTTCGCTCCATAGTGTTCTGCTGTCACTTGTGATCATTCTACCTCACGTAGTCTGAAAAACAACAAAATTCTTCTTGTTAACAGGACTCACACTGCCTGTCCCTTGAGCTCTTTATAAGGTGCGTAGTTTGTGAGAACTACATCTGTCTTTGATGATCCAGGCAGAGAAACCTGGGTATTCTTTTCTTAACTTTTGTGGGAACAGGCTCAGACTGTTCCTGCTGCAAGTAATAGGAGATTAAATTGCTATAGCTTACAGTTGCTTGATCACACCTTGTGATATACAGGGATATAGTCAGTGGTAGGACAGCCTGCTCTCATCTCCAGCAACAAATTCTCGGTCTCCACCATTCTGTGGCTTGTTCAGCTGCATTCTTCTAAATGGCCTGGAACAAATAGTCTCACTGGAGCTCCCAGATTCGTTACACTCTTAATCACAAACTCAGCTATTTAAGGAGTACTTTGTTTATACTTGGAATCTTTTCTTTTTTTTTTTAACCAAGCTTCTCATGGATTGTGACTGCTGCGGTCCATAGCTACAAGCCAGCCCTCCTGCCAGCTGTCACTCACACCACAATACTTGACTCAGTAACGTTCTTCTCTTCTTAAAGGAACTGCTCCCAGTTCTCATGCTACATTGTACATATCACTATATTACTATTAAAAGAGAAGTCAATATGCTGATTGTCTCACTAAGATATAACAGTAAGAAAATCTTTGCAAAGACCTTCTGGAATTGGTTCGCTTTGACTTGCTGACATCTTTTTCCCTGAAACTGCTTTCAGTAGCAGATATGTTTGTAGGGGTTTAGGAACAATTACCTGTGCAAAGGTCAACCTCAGTTTATGTGTGCCAAACAGAAGTAATCTCAATTTATGCTGTTGCTGATAAAGGGACAGTTGCATCGATATATGGGCATTTCATCATGTAACAAATGCACAATGAAATTTCACTCTGGTGAAATCAAAGGTAAAATCATGTTTGTTTTACCAGCACCAGAATTTCAATCAAAATACCTCTTGCAGTTCAAGACCAAGAAGAGTATTCTTGCATTTACCAAGACAGAAATAGTATGAGGATATCCTTTCAGTATGTGAGTTATGGTGTGTTTGTTATCTAACAAAATGATCTCCATATCATGTCTTCACAACGGAGGAAAATTAATATGTTTGCTGACAAACCTCCTTTAGCAGAGAGCTGATCTATCACTTACAAAGAGTTTCCAACTTTCTGAACTGAACACAGAGGCTGAGTCATATGTAGTTGTAAACAGGTGCAATAGGTACGAGGGTGGGCAAACAAAATATCCGCTAAGAACCAGCTGTACCCTCTGTTACGTTCTTACTCGAAGTGTGGGATGTAATTGCTGCCAACTCACGAATATGAGGCACCTTTAAAAACTGCACCACCATTGCAAGAAGTTTTGGAGAGAAAACTTAAGGTATTCTCTATACAAAGCAACAGTGTTTGATGGCATCCATCTGTGAACAGTTTGATCAGTGCTATTTTAGGAACGTTTGATACTGATTTGTGAAGTGCCTGTGCATCTGTCTCCCCATCCAGACGTTAGACTTTTCTCCAGAGACTTTACAGGCTGAGAAGGAGACAGATAAACGAAAGATTCCCTGATAGCCCCAAAGGAAATAATATCACAGGTACCTGAAATCCTCTGAGACTGACTTACATGCTATTCATTCCAGACAATATATGCAAGATGGAAAAACACCTGGTACAATCTTAGATGTCACTGAGGTTTTGACTTTCTCAAATATTCCTACCTTCTGTCACCATTCCTGTTTATGTACTGCAACTGTGATTTGCGTTACTGTCATCCTCCAAAGCATGACTGCAAATCAACAGTTATTCAGTAAAATTATTCCAGTTCTTCTCCTAACAATGTGCCCACCTTTTCCTTCTCTTTCCTTGGTTTTAATCTTTCAACTCTAATCTCTCTGTCTCAATGATTTGATTCTATTTTCTCTTCACCTTTACTGTTTCTTTCCTCCATCCAGTCATCCCTACCACAAACGTCTTTGCTTTGCTTCTTGCCTGAGGAAAACCCAGTTCTGGATCCCATATACTAAGCACAACCTTATTGCCCCTGTATTGTTTGGCAGTGGTATTGAACTGGTTCCTGCCACTTTCTAGACATAATTTTGAGGCTGAACTGAGACAGAAGGAGCTATGGGAAAGGCATCAGAGATACAATGAAATCTTTTGTTTGTTTCCTCTGTTCCCCTTCAGAAATACAATGGAAAGAGTCAAAAGATAGAAATATATTTCCTAATTTTGAGGTCAGCAATAATCTATAAAAGATATGCATGTGGTATACAGAACATTCTTGTATTTTGATCCTTTTTTTGACAATAACTACCTGTAAAAAAGAAGCAGGGAACAAGGCAGGTGTTATTATTATCAGTTATTAGTTTACTGTGGGGTAAAAGAAACCAACAATGTAAGCATGTGGAAGCTGTAAAAAGTATCCACAATAGAGGTCAATTTAGGGAGATGTGCAAGGTGGAAAGAAGACTCTAGGTCTAAATGCAAGGCTGAAAGGAATATGCTAGTCCCACACAAAGTAGTATAGGCTCCTTCCAAACCAGAAGAGCCGGACCATTGCAAAGCAAGGACAAAAGCCCGTTTTCCTAAGTGACAATGAGTCACTATTATTGTTATAATAGAATGATGTACAAGAAAATTATGCATAAAGAGCAGACTTGTGATTTGAAGCTTGTAGGTGAGATGGTGGCCCCACCTTTACACTGTTTTGTGCACAGTATTTGTATAAAACATTGCAAAACCAGTAAGAAATAAAAGCAGCTACATCTGCTTAGTTTACCAAAAGGGAGGTCAAGATGTGGTTTTTATTTTGTAGTTTTGTTTTGGTACTTTGCCACATTCCAACTGAGGAAGCCAGTGATTTCATTGTGGTGGGAGGGCAAATTCTTAAATTAGCTGTGCCACAAAAAAAGTGTAACTATTACTTTAGTTAGCAACATGTTTTTCTCCTTAGTTTCTCATTGTCAGATATCAGTGCTTATGTCTTGCGACAGACAAGCTGTGAAGTAATGCCTGTGGTCTACCACAGACAGACCACAGCAACATTTCAGCTGTTGCTGCAGTCTAGGAACAGCTGAAATGATTCCTCTCAATTTTTGACCATAGCAAAAATTTTTGCCCATAGTAGCTTAAATTCCTGGTATATATATATAATTTTTCTTTAAACAACAGATGTTAAGTAAATGCCAAAATAGCAGCATCTGTATAAATAATTGTCTTGGTAAATGAAGATGTTACTTTATGTTTAGAAGTTTTGCATAGGAAATTAAAAGTTATTTTCTAGCAAGAAACCCAAAGGTTGTGGTTTTTTCCCCAAGAAACAAACACTAAGTGTTATAATCTTTTTAGGAGGGCATTAAATATTCTAAGGGCAAACATCCTCATATTACTTTTTACTACACGTTTTAAATGGAAAAGGTCCTGTGGCAAAGTAAAGGTATTCTACTAGAAACTGCAAAGCTTTTATCAAATATACTTGTGATACTCTGTCTCTGAAGAACAGAATCCCACTACTCATCATCCTTCAACTCCTGCAGTAACCCAGGGGGTCTCCCAACCTTAGAGCAGCCATCCACCCCTCCTATGGAAGCCTCAGGGTGTTGCTTAGCATATGTTTTCTCCAGAGACCAAATTGTTTAAAAGGTTCTTATTTTTTTTTCTGTCCCTGTATGATAATTTCCAAATAATTTTCCACCCTTTAGTTGTGCGTAGGCATACAACATAGGGTTCTGTTTGAAAGGCAATAGTGTCAGTTGAATCAGAAAATTAAATTGGATCAACCCAAATCAAGGGAGAAAAAATATATAACAAATGGGCAATTGCAAGCTTCTGGAATGGAAAAGAAATGTAAGAGAAACCATAACTTCAAACACTCAGATTGACCAAATAATAAGAGAATTAACTTGGTCTTCCATATTTCTACCTCTCCTGTATTTTTGTGGGAACATATTATTTAAGTCAGCAAACCGAGTTGTTGTGAACCATCAAGTACTAATTTGGTACTTGCTAGAGGGAGCAGTTTGGGACATATGGATCATCACATGCTGTTAACCAGTATTGAAATAGAAGTTATCTTCTGCCACCTTCTGAGCAAGGGGCAGGGTTGGTAGAGAAGCACATAAGACGACTTATATTGTTGAGGCTCAAGACTGCGTATGCAGTACAGTACAGAGCAGTCTGAGGGGTGCAGAACTGTGAATATGCAGAATAAACAGAAGGGTGTGATTGCCAGTAGAGATTAGATCGAGATGAAATGATGTTACACAATGCTCAACTGTTTAATGTTGTGCAGCCACCATGTGCTGGCTGACTGAGAATAATGCTAAAGTGGGTTAGACTGATACAGTACAGCTCTATGGTTGTACTGCCATGGATTGCCATGGAAACATCAGCAAGCAATGATTCAGAAGTGATGAAGTGACTGTCTCTTGGGTTGCAGTTCATAGCACAGTTGAGCATGCTCAGAGTTACTGTACCTTGCATGCTATGCAAGGTCAACATGTACAGTTTTTGTCACCCATCTTGCATAAAGTATAGAAAATCACACCAAAAGTCTTTGAGGGTTGGCAGGTCTGTCAAAAAAAAAAATTGAGTATAAACAGAAACCCTAGGAAAACTCCACCCTGTCTGCTAGTCCTTAATCCTCACTCTTTATTACTTTCATGCCAGTGAAAATAATGGCAATTAACTAGTGTATAATAACTAACAGAACGAAGTCCTGTGAGTTCTCAAATACTTAAAATATCAAGTGGGGTCTTCCCTGTGTCTAGCACTTACAGTAGAGCTTTGGATATCATGATAATTCAGTGCTGGTACTTGCATCAACATTTGAGAGAAAACTTCTTCCCCACCACCGTGTAGAGTTCGTTACTAGGATATAATCTGATACAAATACAGACATAATCTACATTGACAGAACAGACAAGGCACAATGCATGGGTGTTACACTTGGCACTAAGCACAAGACAAAGCAGAATAACTCCGCTTTCTGTGTCCAGCACCAGTGCATTTTTTTCCCCATCATGGTTTCAGTTTAACAACTTCAAGAGGTTTTCTAGGTTACAAAACACTTTCCAGACTCAGTTCTGAGTTCTGAGCATTATTTGTGATACCTGTTATTCCTCAGGCCAGGCTGTATGTCTGCTTCCTGCTCTCCCCTGCAATCCCTCTTGCCGAGACAACTCCTGCCCTTGCTGAAGACAGTTAATTTGCTGAGATTACTTTTATTTCTCCCTTTTCACTCTCCCTACCCAACCTCACAGTCTGAAGCAACCTTCCTATGAAGCACCCCTGTTACTGTCAGGGAAAAATTTGTGTCCCTCCTTGCAGATAGTTCCCGGTGCAACCCAGTGGGCAGGAGGCAGAACAAAATAAACAACCAGTCGTCCTCCCTGCAGCCTGGCCTACTCTTTTTGAAGGAATATCATGTACAGTAACTGTGAATAAACCCATTAAGCAGTTGCACAAGCCACCACAAATATCAAAGACCATTTGGTGACTTTTGATCTTTATGTAGCCGAAGTTTAAGATGCACAGTCATCCTTGCAGGACTGATTTGTAATACAGGCATCGATGAATCTCACGAACATATTGCCACGGTGTTTTTAAGAAGTCATCCATCCCCATGCAACTTTAATGAGAGTCGTATCACACCCTTAGTCCTTTGCTCTTTCATGTACCGTTGTGACTGCGTTTCCAGGAAATCTGAGCTGGGTAACTTTCACAAAAGCTTTGCATCAGGCATGTTCCTTGTGGGGTCCTAAGGTCTTCATAAGCCATCAGCAGCACATCAGACCCATCTGTGAGAACAGCCTTATTACAGGCAAAAAAAAGTGGAACTTTCAAAATACCTAAGGAATTCTGACTTCTACTGGGTTAGAGAAACCTGTCCTACATTACAAGAAAAAGAGCTTTTGTTGTGTACTGCTCTTCTGGTTCCAATTTTTTCTCTCTCATGATCCTTGATCCCGTTCCCTCTTTACCTTTCTTCATGAAATGGTCTTTCAGGTTTCGTTTCCTGATTGAAAGGGGAGAAAGGCAAAACCAAGAAGAATTAGAAAATACAGACACTAGCCATCTTATAAGTAGCATACAAACACCAGTTAAAACCATTTTGTGAACATGTACATGTATATATGGTCCCACTCAGGCAGCATTACTGTCTGTGGAAAGGCTGGCGTTGTCTTCAGTGGAAAATAGTTAGGAACTGTGTGTGCTTGTAAATGCATACATATATGTGGCACTTAGGGACTGGGCAAACTGCAAACCTCATGAAGTTCAACAAGGCCAAATGCAAGGTCCTGCACATGGCTTGGAGTAATTCCAAGTGCAAGTACAGTCTGGGCAGAGAATGGATTGAGAGCAGCTCTGAGGAGAAGTTGTGCCTTAAAAAGCGGCAGCATAGACCATCGCACTTAATGGAATAAAAAGTGGGGAAATGCCATACCTGTATCCAGAACATATAAGGTTACAGTCTTCTGAGGCTTAGAAATCTCCTTGTACATAACCCTATTGAGAATCTAACCTTCAGACAGATGATACTCCAGACCTTACTCTTTTCCTGGTGTGTATTAAAATGACACACCTCTGTGAGCCCCCTGAGCATGCGAAACACGTCCAGAGTAGAAGTGCTGGGAGTCGCAATGTAGCCTCTTGATAGTAACAGCTTTATTATAACACTCAGTGTTCTTCCAGTTTATACACTAGTATTGTAAAATGGCTGTCCAGAAGAAGTGTTTTTTAGAGCGTATTGCTAATGAGAAATAATGAAATGCTGAAATTTCTTCCTTCCTTCCGCAATTTCTTATTTAAGGCACCAAACTCCCAACATTAACTTATTCCCTTCAGAGTCATAGGATGGACTCTGACTTACTAACTTCCTGCCTAATGGATCTTTCTACACAAATTGGGCTTGTAGGGGTTTATTTTTCCCCAGAGAGAAGATAGCTGGGTTATACCTTTTTTTTTTGGTTGTTCTTTATCTATTATTTACATATCAACAACATTCCTTTTTTTTCTTGACGAAAATGTGCAGTTATTCCTGGCACCAATAAAAGGGGTTTTGTTAGTGTAATAAATGACCAGTTACTGTATTTTTTCTAAATTGATATATTACAGAAATACATGTCAAATGTACAGCAAGTCCAATTTTGACTGGTGTAATTGATACAGGAGTTGAGACATTGCATTCTGAAATAGAAAATATTCTTATGGGTGTACCCAGGATTTGGAGATATGCATGCATATTTTCTCTGATCCAAAAGAACTATTTCTTCATGATTTTTCCTTCTACACTTTTTCAACCTTAAGCTTAGCTTTAAAACACAAATAATTTGTAATATTTGTTAATAGCAGCTAATACGTACTCACAAAACACAATACATTTCCATTTAGCTAAAAGGAGATAAAATATAACTGTGTTTGAGTACTAAAAAGTGGGGGTTTTTTACTGACACAGAACATCCATAACATCAAGAATCAGAATATTTTTTTTAGACATTACTGTTCAAACTGCAAATTCCATTAGACCCATGGAATTTTCTCTGCTGACATTTAGCTGTTAGCAAGGATGACCTCAGAGTCTGACTAATGCGAATGTCATGATTAATGAAGGCGTTCAGTCATGTGCCCAAGGAGATGACGTGGTTCAGGTGAGGCTGTGTCACAAGAAATGATGAGACACAGAAATCTGTCAATCTGATGGTTAACAAGACACAAGATCTACCAGTCTAGAGGGAGCTATTTAAAGGTAGCAGCTTTGTCTAGAGAAAGGCTAAACTTAACCGGGCATGTATCACCTGTGTGAAAGAGGTAAGAATGCAGTAAGCAATTTAAATGTGAACAAAGTAAGGAACCAAACTTTATTGATTCAGTAAGGATTACGCAACAAACAAGATACAGACTGTGAGAAAAAGTCTGGTCCCACAGAAACTGAATAAAAAGTTCCACTGGACTTCAAAGGACCCAAAGTTTTACCTGTATTACTTGAAAATCAGGAGTTCATTCCTCCTGTTAAAAGTCATTACATTTAATATCAATAGTTTACCTGACTAGGCAGATACAGAAACATTTCATATGTTTCTAAAAGTCATATTGTCTGCTCTGAAGTTATGCACAAATGTAATACATACATGTTCAGGATGGTTTTTTTGAGTATAAGTTAAATATTCCAAGCAAAGTGCACGATTCTAGCATGGAATACATGTGTATTTTTATTAAGGATATACAATCAAAGTCAAAGATTAGTGACTACCTAGTAAAAATGTACTGTTTTCTGTAGCTGGTAGGGAAACTCATCCTTTGGAACAAGGTGAAGTGTAAGTGTGGAGGTCATTTAAAGACAGCTCATTTTTAATAACTGATCATCACTTGCATGGACAAACACCTCTTCTGTGTGATCCCCTTTGGCACTTGTACGTATTAGCTGAAACCATAGCAGCACACATCCAAAATATTGCATCACTGTTCTTGACTGCCTGGCCATAGAAACTCATGTAATAATTTTTACCTTGCACAGAAAATGCCTTATAGGATATGCTGTTTCACTATTTCACTGTTTCTAATATTTTCCTGTATAATAGAAAAACTTGTTCTTCATTGCTCCTCAAAACTACAAATTAATAGTTTTTATATGCCTTTATTATTTTAAAAGTTCAGTGCTTTTTAGAAGTTCTTAAAAAGTTTCCAAGAAAGAATTTTTCAGAGAAAAAGATATTAAACAATCTGGTAAATCAGGTTAATTCTTCAAGGTGTTAAAATGATGCATCAAAGAAAGAAAGAACACAAAATACAGCTTCAGAATAATGCCACCAAAATAGGTCCTGAGAACATACTGATAAACAGAAGATCATGAATACAATTTTCAGAAGAGTGATACACATTGCCAGTATCATAGCATGTATGGTTTCACTCATTTATTAACCACATGATCTGCAGACAAACATTTGACATCCCTTGATATTTTCTGTATTTTTCCCACATTTACAGATCTACCAGCAGGAGAGTTCTATCTGTTTCGTGAAGGCAGAGGAAAAACAATGACTATACTTTGGTAAAATCTTTCACAGTGAAAAACATGTTCAGGTAATAAGTTAACTCTCATCATTAAAATCTTATATAATCATTGGCTATTTACATTGTCAATACTGCAGTTATTTTGTTAAGGTCTACCAAGGAATAGTCCAACTCTAAGCCTCCCAACAACCAAAATATTTTGATAAGTAGCTCATTATTACATTCCCTCAGATACTTTTTCTGACCCTAATTTTTTAATATGGATCACCTGTTGCTGAAGTAAATCTACAGTTCATGTTTTGTGTGCTGTAATTTGTATACCAAATAAACAGGCTTTAGCCTCTCCTGATAGACTTAATTCTTCTAGAAGCTCTACCAACACTTTCTGCAGTGACTACTGTTTTTAAACAGACTAAAATGCCTCTACTATTTAATATCAGAAACGTCACCAGGTAACAACACATCTTTATTACAGATGGCTAGGATGGAGAATGTATAGCTGTCCTTGCCAAAAAAAAAACACAAGTAACTTTAGTTAGAACTCATGAAATTTGAGTCAACCTTCCCTATATTCTACGTTGGTAATAATGAGGTCAGTGGTTCTTAGTCAGTTACAGAATGTAACTAGGGGAGCAAGTTCCTTATAGGTAGTACAGGAGTCCATATCTACGGTATTTCAAAAGAGAAAGCTAAAAAAGTAAACCCTTAGGATAAAAAAGTTTGAAACTACTGTATCAGGCATTTATGATAAAAAATTCCCTGACTTTTAAGTTCTAAAAATAGAGTAATTGGGACAATTTTCACTCACTGAAAGTGAAAGGAATCGAGTTGAGATCTGTTTCACTGAAGCAGGCAGGTAAGATCAAATTACATGGTGTCAAATAAAACTTACACAATTCGTCTTAGTGACAATCCCAAATCCTCAGAAACACAGTAAAATGGAAGGTAAACTCAGTGTGACTTCTGGGGAAGATTTCTGGTCTTCCATTTCTATCTACTATCATGTGATTCTCATTCTCTGCTGCAGATATTTTGATAAAACTTCATATTATTAGATAAAACGGTTTTAATTAAAAATACAAAAAAACCCCAAACAAACAAACAAGATAATTACAAAAATGAAAAGGCCTTTTTTTTTTTTTTAATATGAAAAAAAAAATCAACCCAGCATCATTGGATTTACTCCAGCATCAGTTCCTCAGCTGGATACAACTGTTTTATGCAGTTTGTATTAGTGTGAAATGTAATAAATTTTCCTAGGATTACCTGTCGTTATCCAAAATGACTTAACATAGACTTCTCTTCCCACTATAGGTTTCTGTTTACTCATTCCGTACTAGAACCCATTGAATGAGTTATGTTGATACATTTGTAATCTTCTACAATTGATTTCAATCATCTGTATGAATTGGAGTAATCTGGATGACTAGAATTTTTCCGATTTCTATTTTTGAAAAGGTATTCAAAGCTGGGCAATATCTTCACAAAAGTAGCTGCTGCTAGATGGAGAAAACCCCCTGAAAGTATATGTCAGTTGATTGCAATTTTGTTTCTCTTTTGAATTTCAAAACTTCTTGAAAAAGTAAATGACCCAGAAAAATAAAAGTGTTTTGGGGGAGCTTTGACTGTGATTCCTGCTTAAAATTAATAACCAGGCCCATTTTCCCATAAGGAGTGTTTCTTCCTTGCCAGAAAATTGCCTCTTGTTATTTACAGGAAGAAGTGTGGACCTAGGTTCTGCTGCACTCTCAAGTCATATTAAAAAAACAGCAAACTTTATCATTTTAAAAACCCTAATTTTCTAATTTTCCCTTTTTCCCATAAGGAAAATATCCTTATGAACACCTGGTGAACTCTCACTAATGAGATACTTTGGCTGCCAAGGCAGTTCCCACCATTACTAGCTCTAAAATATGTAATTCCCTTAAAACATAAGGTACATTTGTGTTGAAGTCCCAGTGATGAGGCTCATAAGAATTGCTGACAAACATGTGATATTTTCTGATGAGAAAGTGTATTTCATTAAAACAGTAAACAGATTTTTTTTTTTTTTTTTTTCCCCGAAGGAACTTTTCTTAAAGAATAAAAAAAGATAATAAAGGAGTAAGACATATTGAAGGTGTACTCATAAAAAAAAATCTTGACTTCTTAATGGAAAGTGAACTAAATATTAATTTTGTAATTGAAAGAGAAAATCTTTCTAAAGTGTGTCTATAGCTGAAGGGTATCTAAAATTATCTACAGTTGTAACATTGTACTTTTATGACTACTTACAGGAAAATTAGTTTTTAGATGGAAGAAATTTCTAAATGAAGTGACTCAAAGTAATTCCATTAAAAATAAAAAACTGAAGGAGCAGACTGCATTAAAATACACCAGAAAAGCTTGAACTGATTAATTTAAAAAATTGGACCTCAAAATACAGGAGTAACATTGACAGAGTAAGAAAGATGAATGATACAGTTGGAGACAATAAAAACATTTGAAAAATATAATGATGTGTACATGCTTCTGTATGTAATGCTACTACCAGTGAAGCCCTTCCTGATTACCTATCTCATTCATAGATGCGACAAAAATATAAGGTAATCAGCATAAAATGGGAACATGCTGTGATGTTTCATTTTTCCACTTCTTTGCACCTCAAAATTAGCTATTCAAGAGCACAAAGGCCAAGTTTCTTATAACGCTCAAATTGTTTTAAAACTACCCAAAATAATCCTAGTGAAGATGCTCGGGGTGAAGTCTAGCACAAAGGGCAGGGTGCAGTTCACACACTAGCCTATATGCTTGGTCTGAGAGCACGAACAGTCAGTTAGATTTTTGTAAGTGACTAATAATTTGTAAATTTGCCCTTCAAAGTCAATGGCACTTGTCAGTCTAAACCCACAAGGAACGTTTGGGAATCAGAATCTCACAGAACCAATCAGGGTGGAAGGGACCTCAGGAGGCATTTAGTTTAGCTCCTCTGCTCAAGGCAGGGTCAGTTGTGAGACCACACCAGGTTTCTCAGTACTTCATCCCTTTGAACCTTGAAAACATCGCAGGATGAAGACTGCACAGCCTCTCTGGGCAACCTGCTCTGCTACTTGATTGCCCTCACTATGAAAATTAATTTCCTTTCACTCAATCTGAACTGACTCTGTTTTAATTTAAGATCATTGTCTGGAGTTATCCCACCCCGCACTTTAGTATAGACAGCCTGACTCTCTCCTCAGAAATTTCCTTTTGGATATACAGCCTTCAGGCACTCTCTTCGCAGTCCCCCCTGAAGTGGTCTCTTCTCAAGGATGCACAAAGCCAGCCTCTCTTCACTAAACAAGTCCTTCAGCCGCCTTCTATTTTGGTGGCCTCTGTTGAACTCACTCCAGTTTATCTTCCATTGGTGGGGCCTAAAACAGATTGGAGTTTTCCAGATGCAGTCTAATGTGTATTTGGAGTGTACCTGATGTACATTTGAAAAGTGCTGAATAAAAACTACACTGCACTGCCTCCTCCAGGTCATGGATAAAAATGCTAAAGAGAGTGCATCCCAGGACAAAACCTCATGGTAGTCCACTTGTGACCAGCATCCAGGCAGGATATGAATCATTACCCATGACCATATGAACCTGACATCTCACCAATACACCCCAATCTAGACTGTAACATGCTAACTTGGATACAAGGATACTGTGGGACACCATGTCAAAAGCCTTGCTAAAGTCAGAATAGACAACACCCACATCTCCCCCCCTTCATCCACAGATTAACAGATCCACAGATTATTTCATCATAGGAGGCAATTGGTTTTACTCTTGATCAATTCATGCTGGTTAACCACCCAATCAGCCAGTCATCTCCTTTGTGTGCTTATAAATGATCTTGTGGGGGATGTACTCTGGGATTTTTCCAAGGCAGAAGTGAGGCTGGCTATTGAGTAGTTCCTCATTTCCTTGCCTTCTTTGAAGATGGATGCAACATTCTCCTTCCACTACTTTATAGGTATATCCCCCAAACACTAAGGCTTGGAAAGCATCACTTTATCTTCACCTGTTGTCGCTAGAGGATCTACCTTATTCAGCCATGGCCCCATGTTTTTCCTGCTCACATTTTAGTTTAATGCAGTGGTAGATGTTCTTGTTGTCCTTGACAAACCTTGACAGTTTCAAATGCAAAAAACCTTTGACTTTCCTAACACCATCCCTGCATGCCCCTTCTTTGTAGCCTGTTCTCACTTCCATGTTGTTAGCTCCCTGTTTACCCAAGCTGATGTCCTCACACATATAGTCATCTTCCCGAGTATCAGGATGGACGATTCTTTTACTAAAACAAGGTTGTCCTTAAAGATGCTAATCTAATGGAGAAAGGAAACATTCCCTTCCTTGAAGAGAAAAAAGGAGAACATTTACGGATCCAACCAAAATGGTTATTCAGTTCCTTCTGTCTGTCATCCAATATAAAGTAAGAGTTATGTTCAAGGTATCAACATAATGCACAATTAAATTAATGAATGGTAAGTAATAGAAATCTGAAAATTCTGTAATTCCTTTACAAGTTGCTAAACTGAGCTGTACTTGAAATTAATTATGAACTATCCCATTGGTAATCACCAAGTCCTTTAGCTATTCTGTCTCATTATAAAGAAAGAAATCCACCTGCTTGCTAAAAAAGCAATTAAAATTGAAAAGTGGTGTAGAGTTGGATCTATGAAAAAGTCTATATGACTTTTGGCCCTATAGTCTATATGACTATAGGCCCCCAGAATATGAGGCGTAAATGCAAATCAGATAATTTTAGATGTGAGCAGTTTTTATTCTTCACATATGGAATGTTATAAATTATATGTTGTAGGACAGACACAAAATATGATCTCCAAAGAAATAACAGTTCAAACTAGTTAAATTACAATTTATCAAACGAAATTGAAGTGATTCTTCAAATACATTTGAATTCACATACTCTTACTTTTACTTTTGTATTGTGTCAAATACCTTCAGCCCAAAACCAAAAGATTACACACAATTAAGTCTAGACCAATATGGTCTTTTTCCCATGGCAAAGTAATAAATAAAGATTAGCAAAAACAACCAAACACCCCAAATATTCTTTACACTCAAAGAAATTATGAAATTCCATAATGTCTGTACACAATAACCTACCCATTTCATTGAAGCAGATCTTTCTAGATTGTGTGGTAAATAAAATCTGCCCAAAGAATTGCCTGATCAATTTCAAAATAAAGAACAATAACAAAATCACATTGGCATTAGCTGACATTACCAAAGTTCAATATTTTAACACTGAGTTTGATGTCAGGGGACAAAATTCAGTTAATTAACATAACAATATGAATAATTAGAAGAATATAAACTATTTTTTCAATAATGTGTGAGCATCTTTAGGAGGATTTTGATTTAGATTTTCCTTCAGACATTTCATTCTCTTTTGGTCAACAATATAAAAAATAATTCAATATTTACCAGGCCACTCTCAAACAAAAAGACGAAAAATTGGATGGTGCTGATATTTTCGGCTAGACTTCTATTGTGGGAAAGCTTGTGGAAATTGGATACTTTTGGTACCTTGCCCACCAATTATCTCTGAAAATATTGTTTTCCAGTGCCCAGTTCTGTGGAACCCCACTCTTTTTTTCCGCTCTCTGCTCACTCACATAGAACCCCACAAACTATTTCCCAACTTCCTGAGTAAAACAAGGAAATGCATTTATAAATATATTCTGCCATTTTCTATCTCAGCATTTCCTTACAGGGGTATTGTCCTTTCTGCTGAAGTGAAAAAGAGACCTTACAAATGCTGTTAAAGATTCTTCATGCTGCAATTTAATTCAGTTTCACCATTGTCATTTCTGATAGAAGGGACAGGAGAGAAAATCTCTTGCAATTTAATGAGGGAGAATGTTACCTTTTCTTCTAAAAGTTTTGGTAAAAAATAACCTTTAACTCCTCTTAAAGTATTTACTTTTCCATTTTTGTTTGAAAGGCTTTTACAAAATAGCAGAAATCCACACAATTCAGTTGTCCTTTACTTTTGCTAGTCTGCTTACAAGTCAGAGCATTACGCAGAAACATCACAATCTGAATTTTGTGACCTTTTCCGAATAACATGCTAAAATTATCACCCGGATTCGTTAGATAATGCACATGCTGAGATGTTGATCCACCTACTATCCACAGGAGCTGCTGCTCAGTGACTGCGTTTGTTACTGGTAGAATAAAGACCTTTGGGACAAAGACACTTCTTTCTCAACAGTAACATTCCTCACTGTGGTGCCAAGGGAAGGCCAGTACAAAGTTATTTTGATTATGAATCTTGCAATAGTAGCTACAGAAAGGAGAGCAGGAACTGAGAGCATAGTACTTATGATTGACACTGAGTGTCATGATCAGTATATAAAAGGGTTTGTCCTTATGTTGCTCTTAAAACATCATGGTTTGTGGTTTTCTTGGAAGCGTATGCTTTCTCGAGCAACTGATGTCTTGCTAAAAGATGTTCAAGATTTATCCAACCAGATCAACTAAAATGAATGCTATACTGTTAAGATATCACTAAGGTTGTGAGAGTATTCATGTCAAGAAAGTTAACAAAAAAAATTAAAGCGATCTTACCTTATATGAATTAATAACATGTTAAAGTCTATGTTCAACACTAAGGCCACTGTGGCAGCAGATGGGTCAAATTTTCAGCTGGTTTTAATCAGTAAAATTCTCCGTGTTCCAGTAGAGTTCTTCTGATTAAAAGCATCTGAAAATCTGGACCAATTATTTCCAGATAAATTATTCATGAAATAATGGGCAAAATTGCAAATAATTAATGTTATTAATATGGCCTGACCATCTATAGAGTTGACTGAGTAAGGGAAAACATTTTTGTGAAAATATTATTTGATAATTAATTTACAAAAAAAATAAGTTGTCATCATTATTCATTCCATGTAAAATTAACATGGAATACTGTAATAAAGTGATGACAGTGACTGCAGGATTGCTTATTGGATAATTACAAGCTATAGTAGTGGAGTGCATATGTATAACTTGCTCTGAAATAATTGAGCTTTATTGCTCAATTATATTACAATTACATGTCTATTAATCAAGCTAATATGAAACAGAGATCAGTTTGACTCCAAACACCCAAAGTATTTCAGAGGAGTATGTGGGACAAATCTTGGTATACTGCAAGTGGTGTAACTGAATGTCTGGATTTGAACTCTTGTCTCTGAAAGAGCCTGTTTACATCTGAGGATAGTGAACGAAAATAAAGTAGAAGTACACAAGTATCAAATACATAATCTATTATTGGGTTCCAAGAATAACATAGTACATTACGCCTAACATCAGGCTGAGTGTCAACAGAGGAAATAAAATGGAAATTTGAAATTAATTAAACTTGCCATGTTTCCACTGCATCCTGGCTATGTCCCAAGTAAGTATAAACAAATTTAAATATATGGAATAAACATCTGGACCATTAATATTATCATATATAATCAAATTATAAAACAGTTACTTAGACTCAGTCAACTTTCCCAGGTACTAGAAACACAAGTAAAAAAGTCTTAATTGTGCAAGCCAACATGTGTTAGACATTACTATATCACAGAATTGCTCAACATAGCAATTAAAGATTCTCCTACAGAAAATCCCTATTAAAAGTGAAAGCTTTAGATTTCGTAACTATTTCTACTTCAGTACCCAGGTAATTTATTTTTGAGATTTCATCAGCTTCTGTATGCATCAGTAAGCTCGCTAACCTGGAAGACTCACAGAGCATTAGGCCCACAAATTTTTGTTCAGTCAAATATTCAGACAAAACATTAAAAGTCTTCTGGCTTCTACTAATATACTAACAGGGATGACTGAGCCCTAGCATCAGCAGAATCTAATATTTTTGTAACTAACTTCTTCACACTAAAGAGTACTGAAAGCTATTGCTCTGTATGTCACTGTGTTCAGCTCCTCCTCTTCTCTCTGCCCTGTTCTAGCTCCAGATCTACTACTGTCTTCTCACACTCTGCCATAAAGTCAGCACAGCTCAGGCTATAATTGTTAGCTTCTGCTACACGTTACCAAGGCTTTCATTTTCTGGGGAATCACAATTCTAGAATATAAGAAGTCTGGAAAAATGGGTTTGTGTTGTTTCCTTCCACTCCTGGGCCTACATTTATAACATCCTTTTATCAAACACTCTCTGTGAAATTACCATGAAAAGGAAACCAGAAACGTCTGTCCCAAACTACCTGGTAATTTCTTTCCTTACCTGAATAGCCTTCAAAGGTCTGCACTGATACAGTGAGATGCTAACAGAAATCCAGGACTCATGCCTCATGGTTAAGTTTGAAAAATGAGAGAGTAATCTTGTTTGAAATTGTTTGTTGCCTGCATTTCTTCTTTTTGGATTACAATTTTGCTGTGATTTCTCTTTAAATCTCAGAAAGCATATTTGAAAATATTTTTGTGGAGAGGAAAACATTGCTCTGCCAGAAGTCTCTTTCTTATTCAGTTCTGCCATGATAAGTGCAGAATTCAATCAGCTAATCCTGACTATGAAACAATGAACGGTAACTACTCTTCCTCTTCCTCTTCCTTTTCTATCCTGTCAAATACTAAATACTAAAACTGTGGTTGTCTGAAGGCTGCAACACCACTCTTTGTGCTTTACAGCAACCCACATACTGAGAACAACTCATTTGATTTCAATGGAATTATTTTTTATCTTCATTGGTGCAAATAACATTGCAATCCAGGGTAGGATTAGAAAGGTGCTTATACGCTGAATGCGCTTTCTGTCACTTTGGCATTACATAATTCTAATTCTGTTACAAATCACTTTTGGTTAAACCGGGAAAAAATATACATCATTGTAGTTCTATCCTTGCTCAAACTGAGTAGCAGCTCGGTGTTTTGACTGTAGTTAGAGTAACTCACTGCATATTAATTGCACTAAACATAAATGCCCATGGCATTTAAGGCAGAACAAAAGCATAATTCAACGAACGCGAGATCAAAGATGAGACCCATAAAATTCTAATAAGCTCTTAGACACCTGAAAGTTCGTAGGGCCTGTGTTTCCCTGTTTAAAAGGTTAAACTTCTCTGCAGATATTGAGCTGCCACCTTAAAACTCAGTGTGGTAAACATACACTAATGATGACTATCAAATACACATATAGACCATTTTATTTACAAACTTATCTGGAAGAGATGACAATGCTAATTTGTGGTATCAGAGCTCAGAGGGTTCAGGATTCAGATTTTCCTCAGTGGGGTCTGCAGATTGCTGGGAGTCCACAGAAGTCAGGGGGAAAAAAAAAAAGTCACATCTCACTTGCTGAAACTAAACGTTCTACAGAGAAGGATGCAAAATTTTCAACAGGAGAGGGGGAGTGGGAAGAAGAAAAGTCCACAAATGTGCACGGCTTCCTAATGCAATCGTATGTAGCTGTTCACTCAAAAACAGACTTTCGGGGAACCTGTTCTCTACAAACTTGTTCATGCCTTTTGTCACTTTAAAAGTGATTATATAAAATGTTGCTGAAATAAAACAATGTTAGTAAACCCTAGGATGTGTGTTCACTCCACTACTCAGAGTTAAAGGTGGCAGAGCTGGGGCCTCTATAAGGAAAAGCATTTCCCTGCCACATACTGTATATAGCCAGCAGCTCCCAAACCACAGCTCTTTGCTTCCAAAGACCAAATAGGATTTTACCAGGGAGACTGTGTCGTGTTTTCTCAGCTGTTTTGATTATTTCACACTTTTTTTTTGGTGGCTAATTCTGCCCAACTGAGGGAGCAGGGAGTCTGGCTCATAGCCTTTCTCGGTGTGTTCCAGCAAATCAAATTGCTATGACCACTGCTGTAAAAAGAGGCTTTAGGTGGTCAAGAGACTATGATGACAGAGAAGTAAACATTAAGATTCATGTCTTTTTAGTTTGGACTGGAAGTGACATTAGAGAGCTGTTCCCAGGGCTTGTGAAGAAAGCTGGTCATGTGGAAAGGTTGTGTTTATGTTTAATGTGGTCAAAATCTTTAAAAGAGCTAATTTTATACCTCAGGAGTTGTCTACATAGGAACTAAATCTGTATTCTTTTAGCATGACTTATACTCCAAAAATATCTGTTGTAATACGATTCTTCTCTTTTTCATAACATGTGATATCATAGTACAATTTTTATCACTGTATCATGATTCTGAGCCTTATAAGACTTCTGCTATCTAGACTTATATTTGCATTTTCAATGTAAATATAGTTTCATTCTTTGTAATGGAAATTTTCCAATAAGCTAATTTGTTTTCTAACCGATGTTGTCATTCTCTGTCACCGTTTGATATTTCCTCATTTGTGAGCAATTCACACAAAATATTCCTCTGGTCTTTTTTTTTAGGTATTCAAATGATTAATTGGAAAGCTGAGCCACTCTGTGGGAAGTAAAAAAGACACTCTCAAGGTCATCTGGTCCAAATGACAACCTTTTTTTTCTCTCCTAAGCTGGTTGCAAATGCCTTGCACATGTTTGTCGTAAAGTCAAAGCCACTGTTTACATGAGAAAGTAGAAGTTGGAGTTGGTGTTGTTTTGCACCTGTTGTTATTCTAGTCCAGTAAGAAAAACTATGTGTGAAATACATTACTGTATTTGCCTAACTATTTGCGGAAGAATGAAAGTAACAACATGGCTTGAAAATGCCTGGGTTTTTTTTCTTCCAAGCAAGACTTCTGACAACATCCTAAAGCCTTTATGGACATAAATCTTTAAGAACATTAAAAGTTTATGGGGAACCAGGACCGTAGAGATAGAATCCATGAATTTTGTGAAAGTAGTAAAAAAAAAAGGGTACCGCAAGTAAAAAAAAATCAGGGTATAGCAAGTACCAGAGGCTGCAGGCTGACTAACATAGATCCCATATATATAGTAGGAAATAATACCAAGAGGAAACTGAATGGACTAATTAAATGAAGGTCGTACTTGATTAATGTTCCTGATGGCACTGGAATAATGCAGTCAAATGAAGCAGTACTGACAGGGATCTTGATTTTAGAAAGGCTTCCTATACTATGTAAACAGTACAAACAAATCAGATTCTGTAACCTTACTGCTGAGGTAATAGTGTGCAGCTGCCAACAACAAACTGCTAATTATTTTTTTTAATGACTAGAATTGGAAAAAAAAGTAATAATGCAGAAAGGTATATAGGATCATCACTACAATTTAGGTGCATCACTTCTATATCAGTCGAAATTCAGGAGACTGAGAAATGAGTCATCTAAATGACTCTACATGTTGGCTCAGAGGCTTACCTTAGTTGGGGCAAAACTCAGCACCTGGTGACTGAGGGCCACATAAATATTTCCCATTGTTTCAGTCTTGTAAATCTGGATTATAACTGTTTGATTTACAGAAAACTGTTCTATATTAATCGGACACAAATATTCCAGCAGAAATGTTTTGATAAGATCAACATGATGTAGATTTGGGTAGCCTGGTCCACCTGTATTGGATTGGATTTGCATAGCAAGGTTTTGGTAGCAGTGGGGCTACAGGGGTGGCTTCTGTGAGAAGCTGCTAGCTGCCCTATGGCCAATGGAGCTGATGCCAGATGGCTCCAAGATGGACTTTCTGCTAGCCAAGGCTGACCCCATCAGCAAAAGTGGTAGCACCTCTGGGATAACATATTTAAGAAAGGGACAAAAAAACCCACGCAATTGCAGCCAAAGAGAGGAGTGAGAATATGTAAGAGAAACAACTCTGCAGACACCAAGGCCAGTGAAGAAGGAAGGGGAGGAGATGCCCCAGGTACCGGAGCAGAGATTCCCCTTCAGCCCCTGGTGAAGACTATGGTGAGGCAGCGGAGCAGAGATCCACCTGCAGCCTGTGGAGGACCCCACACCGGAGCAGGTGGATGCCCAAAGGAGGCTGTGACCCCATGAGAAGCCTGAGCTGGAGCAGGCTCCCGGCCGGACCTATGGACCCATGGAGAGAGGAGCCCACTCTGAAGCAGGTTTGCTGGCAGAACTTGTGACCTTGTGGAGGATCCACACTGGAGCAGTTCATGAAGAACTGCAGCCTGTGGGAAGGACTCACATTGGAGAAGTTATTGGAGAAGTTCTTGGAGGACTATCTCTCGTGGGAGGGATCCCACACTGGAGCAGAAGAAAAGTGTGAGGAGTCCTCCCCCTGAGGAGGAAGGAGCGGCAGAGACAACTTGTGATGAACCGACTGTAACCCTATTCCCCATCCCCCTGTGCTGCTGCAGGAGGTAGAGAAAAACAGGAGTAAAGTTAAGCCCAGGAAGAAAGGAAGGGTAGAGGGAAGATATTTTAAGATTTGGTTTTATTTCTCATTATCTTACTCTGATTTGGTTGATAATAAATTAAACTGATTTCCCCAAGTCAACTCTGTTTTGTCCGTGACAGTAATTGGTGAGTGATCTCCCTGTCCTTATCTCGATCCTCGAGCCTTTTGTTACATTTTTCCTCCCCTACCCAGCTGAGGAGGGGGAGCGACAGAGCAGTTTTGGTGGGACCTGAGCCTCCAGCCAGCGTCAATCCACCACAGACATTTAGCTTTATCTGATAAACTTTTATTTTAGCAAATTCATTCATCTGTTGACTTATCTAAAGCTGTGCCGTGGTGTTTGTACTTCCCTTGGCACTTGAGGTTGACTAAAAAAAACATAATGGCATAACACTGAGGCCCTACTCAAAAACAACGTGAGAAAAAGCCTCCTGCAAAAGTGATGAAACAAAATCATTTCTGAAGTATTACTCTGCTGAAAGCCCACCGTCAAGAACAACTCCATATACGACAGAAGAGTCAACCCCACACTCTGATGAAAAAATTCAGAGACCTGTCTCTTTTAGCCTTCATGTAATCACAATCTTTGGTCATAAGGCCTCCCATGTTCTCCAGTATCCTTTTCAAGGCTTTTTGATGCTATAAGAAACACTTGTAAGGAATCAGACAATGCATTGGAGAATATGCTTTTACTTACAGGACTCAAAAAGTAAATAAAAGATACACGAATGCCACATGAAGAAATTACCTGAACATTTCATATTGTTGTGATTTAACCCCAGCCAGCAACTAAATACCACTCAGCTGCTCACTCACTCCCCTCCTGGCAGGATTGGAGAACTGAAAGGATTAAAGTGAGAAAACTCATGATAAAAAATTTAATAATTGAAATGAAATAAAATAATAATGAAAATAATCAAATAATAGTAATAATAATATAATTGTATGAAAAGAAAAATAACAGAGACAAATAAAACCCAAGGAAAACAAATGGTGCAAATGAAAACAATTGTTCTCCACTAATCGACTGATGCCCAGCCAGTCTCCAAGCAGTGGCCTCCCTCCCAAACTCCCTCCTAGTCTTATTGCTGAGCACAATGTCATATGGTGTGCGATAGCCCTTTGGTCAGTTGGAGTCAGCTGTCCCACCTGTGTCCCCTCCCAACTGCTTGTGCACCCCCAGCCTACTCGCTGGTGGGGTGGGGAGAGAAGCAGAAAAGGCTTTGGCTCTGTGTAAGCACTGCTCAGCAATAACAAAAACATCTCTATTAATCAACACTGTTTTCAGCACAAATCCAAAACGTAGCCCCATACTAGCTACTGTGAAGAAAATTAACTCTATCCAAGACAAAACCAGCACATATATGTGTGTGGCTGTTTGCCTCTTCTCCATTGCTTCTTTAAAAGCTGTGATGCCTAGTGCAAGTGTAACAGGCAAAGGCTCAGGAGACCAATGTGTGTTTTTCAGTTCCACTTTCTAATTGATTCATCCAGAAATGAAACACTAGAGCTTGAGGCCTTTCTCTGTCTGTGAGTCAGCTGTACTCTCCTCTCCCAGCAGGCAGCTGGGATCAGCAGATACCAGGTGATCAGCAATACTGGAAGAAAACCTGATGAAGTTGGACAACCGCACAGTAGGAAACCTGAGGTCCTCAGAGAGAAAGTGATTCCTAACTGTAACAGGATGAACACAAAGCTGTTCCTAGCATCTTCCTCTGCAGAATATGCTAGAAACAACACTTGTCTTTTGCATTAAGGAATACTTGTGAAAAATACAGTGGCAGTCAGACCTAGTTCCTAAGAAATTTTTTTTCAGAGGACTCTCTGGCTGCGTTGATTTCTGCGGAGATCCATGTCAGCTTCAGTACAGAAAATAGGAAGAGTGCTCAAGCACTTCGGTCTGGCCTGATATAACCAAGACATCATGGTCCCACATGGGTTTCAGCCTCAGAGATTTGAGCCAAAGGTAGCCGAGAATCCAGACCTCCAAATTCCCAGTATAAAAGAGCACCCTTCCTCCTCCTCGGGATGCTGGATAAACTGATCACAACCATGCTGCTGGTACGAACATCATTCGGAAATCAGTGATATCAGTGTCTTCTAGGAGACTTTGAGTATGTGCATCAGAAAAAGCCCCTTCAGGGAGAGCCATGATGATAACTATTTTGTGACTCCTGAAGAGCCCTGATGTCCCTTGTCAGACAAAGTGGAGATGCACAAAACTGTAGACACCAAAAGGTACTAGAGGAGGTAGGCATGGAGCATGCATTTTATTCCTTTGTTAAAAGTCAGTATTTAAAACATGCCTAAAGTAGTCCTAAAGCACTTCTGTTCTTTCACTCTTGCTTCAAAATATAGTGAAAATAATAGGCAAAGAAATACATACTTGGGCCTGAAAAGACATTTGGGGGAAGTTAAAACCGTGCTCTTGGTCAGTTTTCCTCATAGTCCTATATCTCCTACATGTCTTTAACTTCTCCTTTCATAATATACGTTAGCAGAACTATGTGGTGATTTTGTTCTGCTCCTTATTACTCCACTGCCAAAATCTATGAAGTGAGCTAAATAATTTAGTAATCTTGCCCTTTAAACTAAGAGATGTTAAAAGGTCCAATGCAGCCAGGAATTTCTTCAATTATTTAATTCACTCACCTGCAAATATAATACAGCCAAGTAATAGGGCCACCATTCAAACACTCATCTAAATTATATCTTTTTATTTAAAATGTTTTGCCATCAAGCAGTATTAAAAGCAGTATGGACCTTATTAAAACACTTTTATCCTGGCAATCTTCCTCCTCTGCTAACAGTCTTTAATTATTTATTGAAGAGTTTCCCTCATCAGGCAAAAAAAATAATCCCAAGGTTACCTATATTTCGTCCTTCCTCTCCCATATATTTTCATCAACCATACTAAACAATGCAAGCATCATAAATTGTATGAATCAATGCACAGCAGAGACTGCAACCCAGCTCTGAAGCTGAGACAGTATGCCAGTCCCTAAAGCTGTCAAACTGCAAGCAAACAGTTTCAGTATAGGAGAACTTTCGGCTGATGCACGACTGTCCATTTTCATACTATGATCTTCATACTCGTACTCTCCTTCACCTAACAGTGGTTGACACTGTAGACGTCTATACTGTAACTTAGTGGTTTTGTGGATGGTTTTGACAAACTCTGCCAACTTAAATACTCTTTACATGAGTTATAGCAGTAAATAAAATGTCATACGTAACCTTTTCCCCTTCTCTGGAGCTTATTGTATGCTCCTTTGGTACAGATAGGATTAATACGTATATTCATATCCTCTTTGTAACATGGTGCCATGAGTGTTTTAGAGAGGATTGGTTTATCTAGCTGAAATATCTGCAGGCATTATACCATAGTGTCAGATCTAACACAGGGTCACCAGAATTTGGTGCACTTAGTACACAGCTGTTCACTCACTAGAGCTGAGTACAAGTTTGTGGTTTGGCACTTTCAGTGTAGAACATGCAGAGTTGGAACCCCTGAGCAGGATATCCTCAAGCTCCTGAAGGAGGGACGTAGCTAGCCTCCCACTTACTTCTGGCATTTGAGCACTTCGAGGGTCAAAGAGGGCAGGTCTGTCCACCTTTGTACCCCTCCTGATGAAACTAGGCCACCCTGAAGAGAAAATTGAAAGTCACAGAGACAGAAGATCAAAGAAAGGAGAGCATGGCACCGTAGTGTAATGAATAATGCAGTTGGCTAAAGGGTAGGGAGCATGGCTACCGTTCCCTGCTACAGAAATCTTTCAGATGGTGTTATTTTTTTACCTGAAATGCAGTCTTGGAACTAGGACAAAAAACCTGGACATTCTGGTAGAGTTTTCCAGTCACTAAGCTACAAAATCCTGCTCGTTCATGTTTTCTGTCATTTGATCTTTGTCTTGAAGAAACAGGAGCAAAGTCTCAACTATCATTTGAAAGTTAAAAGATGAAAGCTGTCCTGGCCTCTGCTGCTCTTTGATTATTTTTCTAACAAGAACTTGCCACCTGCCAGGCCCTTCTAATGGAAGTGCAAAGAGCAACAACTCCCGAGACTGTTAAGGAATACTGTGTTTGCTCTGCACCTATGGGAATCAAAGGAATTGGTCAAGAAAAAACAAAGACGTAAAATTTTCAACACTTCAAAGATGTTGAATTTCATAAATTTTTTTAATTTAAAAAATCTTTTAAATATTTTTGTTGAATCTTTTGTTTTCCTTTAACAGAGACAGCAAGGACAGCCTTCACCAAACAGTATTCAATATATTTTTAAAAAAAAATCCAAGGCAACAATATGCAGGTCTGCAATATATACATTATTCCTTTCAGAAAAAAAAAAGGAAGAAAAGATACTGTTTTCTAAGACGAAATAAAAATGTTTAACTTTTCATTGTCCTTTTCCACAAATCTGTAATGTCGTATTGAATGCTTGTGTATTTCAGTGTAGAAATTGTGCCTGTGGTAGCATGACCAGAAAAATAAAGAAACATGAGAAATCAGTAAGTTTAGGCTGCTCTTCTACAATATGATAATATGGATAATCGAAATAATAATTTTTTACTTAAAATCATTAATCTGACATTTAAAAAAGTGAATGTTTGTATGTGCACGAAAGGAAAACTAAAGCACGTTCTTCCTAATGCCTGGCTACTTTATCAGAATAGCACTTCACATCTTCTAAGAAGCTAGCAGGCTATTACATATGACTAATATATCAAGTTTCAATGTAGCTTTTATTCAAAATTTAATAGAGATAATAGTAACATAAAAGCTACCCTCTGCATCTTATAATTAAAAGGACAAGAGCTGAGAGTCAGAAGAAGGGAATGTGAAGTTAATTACTTACTTGCGTGCGGAATAAGAAGTCTATAATCTTAAGTAGTAGTCAATTTATAGGTTTGAGTTCCTGAACACTAACATATTAGGAGAAACATTCCAACTTCTGATAATTTCTTCATATAATTATGATTAGACTCTTAGCTATAGTTTAATTTACGGTGCCACTTCCCAACACGTCCTTTCTCTATGGTTCTGTTTACCAGAGCAAGATTTCAGGCACTAATATTGTCTGAAAGCTTACAGTAAATCTGAACAATAAAGACGTTTTACAGTCAGTGGAAGAAGAAAATAAAAAGTGATACTGCTGAGATATTTGTTAGTAAATCTAAAATTCAGTGGGGAAAAAATAATTCTGAAATATTAGCTCTACTTTGTTTATGGGTAAAATTAAGGTTTAATTTAAAAATAAATACTTGTGTTTTCTATGGAAATAATTTTCAGCTAAATTTTGGTGTCTATGGCAGTTTTCCAAGTTTCATCTTCATTATCTTCTCTCCTGGGAGATTAAAAAGAGTAAAGAGATGTAATGCTGTAGACGCAGAACCAGCAAACATTTCCAAATTGCTCTTGAGGCTTTTAATTTTTTTATCTTCTATACTTCTTCATTTACAACTCTATTTCTTTCCTATTGCTGCTGAATCACAAGTCGAATACGGAAAAACTAACTGCACCTTCCTCATACGTGGAAAATTAGTGTAGTACATGAGATCTGGAGGAATTAAAATTTATTTGAAAATATATTTTAGGAATAAACCAAGAGCACAAACAGGTAGTGTTTAGTTGCTGTCTGGGTTAAACCACGACAGTATGATGGCCAAACTGTCAAAGTAAATAAAATGTTTTAACAGTCATATTATGGACAGTTAGACTGAGAGGTGCTAACATTTATGCTGACCAAGTTTTTGTAGTGTTTTTTTTTTAGAACAGCAGTACTTTCTGCATCTACACGAATGAAAGAAAGAGAGAGAGAAAGAAAGAGATTAAAAGAGAAAGAAAGAAAGAAAGAGAAAGAAAGAAAGAAAGAAAGAAAGAAAGAAAGAAAGAGAGAAATAAAGAGAGAAAGAAAATTATCTTAATGACGTAGACACCAAAGGTAATCTAGGCAGAATCCAAAAATTAATTGAATACTTTACTTCTGTATTCAAGAAAGACAAGCACATTGTACATGACAACAAAGGCTGGGCTGTTAACTGGAAGGGCGTTGTGTAAACAGTAATTATTATACACGAAGTGGGAAGAAATTTTAAATCAAACATTTTAAATCAATTCTGAAATGATAGATACGAAATTTGAGAAGGAAGGAAGTGGTTTTACTGCAATCAGAAAAAGGAGAATGTAGTAATCTCATATTTCAGAAGGCATGAAAGAGGTTATGAAAAACTGCAAGGCTATAAATTCGATATCAGGAGGCGAGACCTTGCCATATTTTAATTATATGCTTAAAATTAATTCAGATAGAGAAATGTTGCATGCCTTTTACATAATCCTGAATAATAATAAAATAGAAACATGTTTATCTGTGAGATGTACTCATATTTCTGCTTGATTTTTGCAACACAGATATGCTTGTTATGTATTTCAACAAGACTAGCTGAGCTTTCTTGCTATTACACGTAATCTAAAACTTTCTTTCTTATGTTTGCCAGTAGTCAAAAAACTACAGTAAGCATCACTAAATTTGCAGGACAAATTGAATCTAAAATATGTATTTGTCCATTATGGTTATGTGACTTCAGTAACACACTTGCAAAATCCTCATGTAAGTATGGATGTTACCTTACATTGCCAGAAAATAAAAAAGATTAATCAAAAAATATCGTTATATTGAAGTCATATAGATCTTAAATTCTAATTCACTAAGTCAGTTTCTCTTGTCTTTTAAATTTGCTCCCTACAAATTTTTTAAAACTAAATGGCTATTGGTAGATGAGATATTCCCTGCATTTTTACATTGCTAAGTTGTTGTGGTTTAGGCCACTCTGGCAACCAAACCCTACACAGTTGCTCACTCACCCTCCCCCACCCCCAGGGATGAGGGAGAGAATCAAAGGAGAAAAAGAAAAGAGACCTGTGGGTTGAGATACGAACAATTTACTACTACCACTACCAATACATATATGTACGGATATGTACAAAGATAAATATATGTAAACAAGTGATGTACAGTGCAATTGCTCACCACCCCTTGACCGAGGCCTGTCTCGTCCCGAAGCTGCAATCCCGAAACAGATAAATCCCGATACTGCAGTCCCGGATGAACGAGAGGCCCGAAATAGAGATCGAAAGAGAGAGAAAGCACTCTGAGAGTCCGAAAGTGAGAGTCCCGGAAGGGCAAAAGCCCTTCTTTCCGGCTGACCCTCACTTTTATACTGCGCATGACACTGCATGATATGGAATACTAATTGGCCAGTTTGGCCTCAATCCTAAATCCAAGTACAAATCGTAAGGAGAGTCATGGACTCCCCGTCCCAGCCATGCTCCCGTCTATCCTGTTGTGCTCCTGCACACTGGCAAGAACACGGCAGCTGAAAAGTCCTTGACACCTCAGTGCCAACTACAAACATCAGCTTGCTATCAACATTCTTCTCAGAGCAAGCCTCTGAGTAAAACCGAAACACGGAGCTCTTCTAGCTGCTAAAAAGAAGAGCCAACTCTGTCCCAGCTAAAACCAGGACATACGTATTGGGTTTTTAAAATACTATATATTATCTTATTACGTCTATTAACATAATAGATAGATCTATCTGGCCACTTCCACTTTCACTGCCATGTATTTTGTATGTATAATACTAATTAAACTGTTCTCTCTGCCTCCTAAAATAAAGTGTAGCCATGGCATATAGTTCAAGTTAAAATGGTGATACAATCAAATCTGCATGACATCTGGGATTAAAGTCAAATTAAATAAAATAATTTCCCAGAAGTAACATAATTCTTTGGTGGATCTGTGTACAATACTAAGTTACGGGGGCTTAATTGTAGAGTGCATGCTGCCTAACATACAGGGAAAATTCACATGACGGTGTGAAAATAGTTACTGAAATAACATCTCATTTCCCTGAAATATACTATCACATAAAAAATAATTAATGTATGAAAGTTGCATTTTCATAAATCATTTAACAATTTGCTTTCACTATTCTACAAATGTATACGTTACCCACTTAAACAAAATTAGATATATACATAAATGCTTGTAGGCATCCTTTTGCAAAAAGTAGGTATATAGTGAAGAGGATAGAGCTTTATAAGGGATCCCACTTAAATTCAGTAGAATTACTATTTCACAGGACTTCAAAAAGTTCTTGATCATGATTTGTAGTGTGGTTATTGATTGATTATAATGGACTAACAAGTAGTTAATATGATTTCAACTAATAGTCAAAGAGTTAGAATACGATATGGAGACCAAACCTACTGTCTTGCATATGGGTATGGCTTAACCATATAGAAAGTGAATATTTGCTCTTCTATTGACGGCACATATTTGTTACAGGTTTGTAATATGAACATGAATCTGTTGGAGTGAGTCCAGAGAAGGGCCATGAAAATTATTAGAGGGATGGAACACATCTCTTATGAAGAAGGCTGAGAGAGTTGGGGTTGTTTAGCCTGGAGAAGAGAAGGCTCCTCTGGGAAGAACTTATTGCAATCTTTCAACACTTAAAGGGGGCCTATAAGAAAGGTGGGGAAAAACTTTATAGCAAGGTCTGTTGCAATAGGACAAGGGGAAATGTATTTAAACTATGAGAGGGCAGATTCAGACTAGACAGATGGAAGAAATTTGTTACTGTGAGGATGGTGAACTACTGGAACAGGTTGCCCAGAGAGTTAATAGATGCCTCATCTCTGGAAGCATTCAAGGCCAGGTTGGACAGGGTTCTGAGCAGACTGATCTAGTTAAAGATAGAATCATAGAATCATAGAATGGTTAGGGTTGGAAGGGACCTTGATGATCATCTAGTTCCAACCCCCCTGACATGGGCAGGGAAACCCTCCACTATCCACTACACCAGGTTGCCCAAAGCCTCATCCAACCTGGCCTTGAACACCACCAGGGATGGGGCATCCACAACTTCTCTGGGCAACCTGTTCCACTGCCTCACCACCCTCAATGCAAAAAATTTCTTCTTCTTCTAATCTAAATCTCCCCTCCTTCAGTTTAAATCCATTGCCCCTTGTCCTATCACTACACACCCTTGTAAAAAGTCCCTCTCCAGCTTTCCTGTAGGCCCCCTTTAGGTACTGGAAAGCTGCAATAAGATCACCCTGGAGCCTTCTCTTCTCCAGGCTGAACAGCCCCAACTTTCTCAGCCTGTCTTCATAGCAGAGGTGCTCCAGCCCTCGAATCATCTTCATGGCCCTCCTCTGGACTCGTTCCAGTAGCTCCATGTCCTTGTTATGCTGGGGACTCCAGAGCTGAACACAGTATTCTAGGTGGGGTCTCAAGAGAGCTGAGTAGAGGGGCAGAATCACTTCCCTCGACCTGCTGGCCACACTTCTTTTCATACAGCCCAGGATACGATTTGCTTTCTGGGCTGCCAGCGCACGTTGCCGGCTCATGTTGAGCTTCTCATCCACCAGCACTCCCAAGTCCTTTTCCTCAGTGCTACTCTCGATCCATTCTCCACCCAGCCTGTGCTTGTGCTTGGCATTGCTCCGACCCATGTGCAGGACCTTGCACTTGGCCTTGTTGAACTTCATGAGGTTGAACTTGTTGAACTTCAAGAGATGTCCCTGCTCACTGCAAGGCATTGGACTAGATGACCTCTAATGGTCATTTCCAATCCAAACCATTCTATGATTCTATGATAATAAGTTTGTAATAAATATTGATATATTTAGATTTATAACTGGTTTTATAACTTTAATACAGATCACAGACAGAGGATTGGTTTTCTTTTTTTAGAAGAATCATTGCATTTAATACATAGATTTGTAAAAATTTATGAATTGGATTTCATTTAAAGGTATATTGAAGTAGAATTTTAAGTCATAAATTGAAGACTTAAGATCTGTAGACCTTGATTTGCATCTCACTTTGTAATAAAGATGGTGTAATGGCCACTTTCTGGTATCAGAAAGGAAATAGTTTTCCAAATAAAAGATCTGTCATCAGAGAAACATGCACAAATATAGAATTGCACTTTAGTTTATATTCTCTGAAACATAGTAATAATGATAACAGAAAGTTTTTCACTTTAAAATACCTGTTTAAAAACTAACTGGATTCATATAAATGTGGATTATTACACTTTGTCATTAGTGTGAGTATTAAAATATCTTGGAACGATTTGCAATAGGATGTTCTTGCAGCGCTACATCACAAAGTCACTCATGTAAATTCTGTCTTCCAAAGGACACGATGAACATCTGAGTAGGTGCTATAGCCACATAGCTCTCTTATCATCACTTCCCTCCAAATCAATCAATACCTGTCTTAATCATGACAGTCCACCAGTTTATCACTCCAGAGTTATCACACTTGTGGTGCGATATTTTCAGTAGTCCTGTTTCTATCTTCCTTAGGTACAATTCCACTGCTGTCACCTACTGTTCATTCACAAGTATCTCTCCTTTATTTTATCTGGCATTCAGTTTACAATTCAGCAGGGTTCATTTCTCAGCAAAAGCAGTGGAAGGAGCTGTGAATCAGGTAGCAGGGGCCAAGTTCAACCACCCACTGCCCAGTCATCCCAGAATCAAGCAGGAAACAGTATAGTAAATAAAGTATACCTTATCTTGGAGTAATTGATTGTGTGGTTATGTAATGCAATGAAACATATTTACTGTACATATCCAATAATGTACTTTCTGAAGACACTACCACATGATCTTCTGGATTATATTTTCATTGATTCTGAAACCAGATTTGTATCATCATCTGGATTGCCAGTTCGGGATCTGAATACATATTTCTAATTGTGTATAGTCCGCTTGTATTTGGATCTAAGGGCTTGGATCCATCCCTTTTAAAGTCGTCTTTTATTCAGGTTAAGATCCAGATCTGAAACACTCTTACTATTAAACTCTTAACATTCTTAAATCTTGTATGTTCAGCTCTAGGATGTTAACCAACCTCATACAGCCTTCTACAAAGAGGTGGATAGTTTGGTGGACAAGGGGAGAACAGCAGAGAAACTGCTACTGTCTGCAGCCTGGAGAACAGAAGGCTCAGGAGGTGGAGATCTTATCAATGCACAAAAATACGTGATAGGAGGGAATGAAGAAAAGAGTCAGACTCTTCTCAGTAGCTCTCACTGACAGGACAAGAGGCAATGGACACAAACTGAAACATAGGACATTGTGTATAAACAGAAGAAAAGCTTTTTTACAGTGAGGATGATTAAACACTGGTACAGGTTGCCCAGAGACGTTGTGGAGTCTCCATTCTTGGAAATATTCAGAGCCAGACTGGACATGGTCCTCGGCATCCAGTTCTAAGTGACCCTGCTCTAAGCAGAGACAGACTTAATGGTCTCCAGAGGCCCCTTCTAACCTCAGCACTTCTGCAATCTATATTTCCATCCTTCTTTGTTGGTTCACTCACATCTTTTGTTGGCTTGTACTAAAGTCCATCCCAAGCAGATTAATTTTAGGAGACTATCACTGTTCTTAGAGTCAATTAAATTAAAGCATTACTGACTAAAACCAATTCTCCAATTTATATGCAAAATACATATGTTGAAAAGGACCACAGGCATAACTGAGGGCATAAACTGCTCCAGGTACTGTACATTATTTATGATGGAGTTCAACAGCTGTTTGTTTTCTCCTTCACCATTTGGGCCAGAGTGCCACTACTAAAGACAAATGAAAATATTTACAGTAGAAGATCAGGAGAGGTATTTTTTTTAGGCTCATGATAAAAAAATAATGCACAGTTTTATGCTTTGGGAATTCATTTCCCATGTCCTGCAAAATACAGTACTGAGATGGGTTATAATGGATCTAGCTTATCTGGTGCAAATACCGTAAGATATGATTTCCCCTTCAGCTGACAAGAATTTGCTAATTATTAGCGTGGAAGATTAAGTGTTTTGAAAGAACAGTGAGAAGGAAATTGCGGTGAAAAAAAATCATATTACAAACTTGCAGCAACACTTATTATTCCCATTAAATATGAATCATTTATTAAGAAAAGTGACTGTAAGTGATACACATGCATTCACAGATAACTCAGTGTGAGGCTTATGAAATTAATGGGAAATAGAGCAATCTTTGTAATGTCCTGTTTAATGGCTAGTCCCTGCTAATATAGCATGAAGCACTTTGAAGGGTCATGGCCTTATATCCTGACTCACTTCTGGTTATTGTACAGCAAACTTGGTACCGTGAATGGCGCAGAAGTACTCAGGATGTGTGTCTTTTCCTTGATTAGATACATTCTCTAGAAAAAGCGCAGTCAGATCTGGTTAAGAATGAAGGAAGTTAGAACAAGTAAAAATTGAATCAGTTACCCCTAGAAACAAACATAAATGCTAATGACTAAGGTCTATATCTCAGCAGACATTTGGGTTCCTTAATTTTTATTTAAAGAAACTGGTGTAACAAACTCAAGTCAAGAAAAAGGAACTACTTTATTCAGAGCCTATTATTAAAGAAGAAGATCTTTAAATCATAGAAGGATTTGGGTTGGAAAGGACCTTTAAAGATCATCTAGTCCAACCTCTCTGCAATAAGGCAGGGACATCTTCAACTAGATCAGGTTTCTCAGGGCCCCATCCAATCTGATCTTAAGTGGGATAGCATATGTACAGATAGATGTACAATGGAGATGGTAAATATAGAGATTTTAAAAGGAAGCAGTGTCAAACTACTCCCTATGTTTCTAATAGAGGGTGGACATATATCTGTGATACTGATGTTGAAATTGTTTAAAAGGATTATGCACCTGTTTGCTATATGAAATTATAAAGGAGATGTTTTGCCTAAACTTTTAACCACTGCACTGAGGCTTTCTCCTCAAAAAAGGCAGATGAACATCAAGATATTTGATGATTCCTTGGAGAGAAACTTTACATATGCTGAAACCCTTCAACTATTTTCTTGCCTTGGATCTCCTATTGTCTGTATAATTCCTGAGCAGATCCAGTAATAGACCTAAAGATGACCTTATGTTCTCATGGAATACTTAATAGTTTTTCATGGAGAAAACAGTATGAAGGACAAAAATAAAATGAAGAATAAAAAAATAGCAAGGTGATCTGATTTGAGCTTGTTCTAGTATTTGTCACAGAAGTTGCAATTAGCCGGTTGAATGTGTCTGTATGTATGTGCAGGGGTGCAGTGTTCAGGTGCTGGCTGCGGGGGCTGCAGGGCAGCCCCTGTGAGGAGAGGCAGAAGGAAAAGGAAAGAAAGAGTGAGACACAATCGCGTGAATGCCAAAGTGAGAGCAGAGGGAGGGGGAGAAGGTGCTTCACGCATCAGAGCAGAGATTCCCCTGCAGCCTGTGGAGCGAACCATGGTGGAGCAGATATCCACACTATAGTCTGTGAAGGACCCCATGTTGGAGCAAGGGGATGTTCCCTGAAGGAACTGCAGCCCCTGGAGACCCTAGGCCAGAGCAGACTTATCCTAAGCAATTGCAGCCCATGGAAAGGACCCACGCTAGCAAGGGGAGAAGTGTGAGCAGGAAGGAGTGGCAGAGAGGAACCACTGTATGCTGAACGTAGCTCCCTGTTCCCCATGTCCCCGGTGCCTCTCAGGGGGGTGTTAGAGGAGCTGGGAGAGGGAGGAGGAAAAATGTTGCTTTAATGTATGTTTCTTATTATCCGAATCTATTTTAATTGGCAACAAATTAAATTATTTTTCCCAAAGTCAAGTCTCTTTTGCCTGTGATGGTCATTGGTAAGTGATCTCCCTGAACTTATCTGAACCTACGAGCTCTATCATTCTATTTCCCTCCCCTGTCCCATTGAGGATGGGAAGTGAGGGACGAGCTGGGCAGGAGTTTGACTGCTAGCCAAAGCTAACTTGCCATTAAATGTGAGTCTTATGCATCTTTAGATTTAGCTGACAGATGAGCAATCATCTAATAAAAAATATTCCCACAAAGATTTCTCTGAGAAATCCTCATTAGAACATAAATACTTTTCCTTGTGACAAAAAAAAAAAAAAGGTAGACCTTTTATGTCCAACTTAGATGCCTTTCTGCAATTCAATTCATTTTAGATTTCACTAGAGCTTTCTGAAAGGCTTTAGTTTAAGAAATAACAGGGTTGATGTTATGGTGTCTAAAGAAGACATTTCTAGCATGAGTATTTTGTTATTAGTAAAGCTTATCCTTGGCTGGTCATTCATTTGTAATCCCAGTTACAAAAACTGCCTTCTTTCCTTCTCTTTCATTTATAATATTCGGATTCTTTGAAAGCAGGAGTTATCATACTATATTTTATACTTATTAGTCTATATTCTGTATCTAACGTTTTTCTTCTTAATTGTCTGTTTGTACTGGTTTTCCTTTTAGTGTTACAGACCATTTGTCCAATTTATCAAAATCATTGTGAGTCCTTTAAGATGCTTGTAAGCCCTGCAAGACTTGCCTTATCAGGAAATGTTATCAAGTACTTCGATCTTTAATTCCCTAAACACAAAGTTTCTATGTAAAAATGTGTATAAACTCAGAGCTTACAGCTGGGAATTCTTCTGTGATAATGTAAGGAAGAGACTTCTGTTTCCCGTAAAACCAAACATACATTTTTAGATTTAATTAGAGTCAAAATTTTAATAAAAGTGTAATGTAGTTTATTAGAACTATAAACATAAATCAAAAAGTGGTGAGGTATGTCCAATTTTCCAATTTTTAAAAGCCACTTGAAATAAAAGAATTATACCATACCATACTAATCTTGTATATTCCATCTTGTGTATTCCATCATCTGATTCTTCATTAGTGCTTCAAGACTGCATTGAATCCTTTAATAGACTTAATCATAAAACAAACAAAACAAAATAAATGAAAAACTGTATTTTATTATAAATTGTGATTCTTTAGTAAATACAAAACATCTTGGATTCCCTCACCAGGAATTTGGGCAACAAATTACCTTCCATGGCTCTTTTTATCAAGCGATACTTCTCAATAACCCAGCAATGAGTAAATTGACATGTCCATTGTTAGGGAAGCTTCTCACTCTAAGAAGTCTCAAATTATGGTAAAATGCAATTTCCTTCAGCAGTAGGGCTAGTGCTTGCGGATGACGTACCCCTTTCCCTCCTCTCTTACCAGTTGTTCCTTTCTACCCCTGTACTGTCTCACAACCAGATTATACAGCTGTTTGTGAGTTTCATCATATAGAAGCTAAAAAACTGGCACTGATGAAAAATAATCCTTTAGAGATGACTAATTCAGGAAAAAAATACTTCTAGCATTATCTTCTATCTTTCACTCACTTTGCTCACCATTTGACATTCAGGATTTGTGGAATCAAAAGTCCATCAAAATGTCCAAAGAAAAGCTATCTCAGCTGAATAAATCATATTCACATATGCAACAGCTAAGGAAGTCTTCTATAGAGAAGTTAAAACCAGGTCTCAGTTCTCAGCAACCAATCTTGCCTCTGCACAGTCTACCACTTCAGAACTCCACAGATCCATCCACCAAAAGCTGAGATACTCAGTATTCAAAGAAATTAAATTTTCCCATTATATATATATATATATACATATATATATAAAAAAATTTCTACCTCTTTTCTACTGTAGGCAATTCAGCTCCACCAGAATAAACAATTCAAGGGCACATCATTCAATAATCAATACTCTATCAATATTATTAGGCATGAGAAATTTTAATGATGTAATTATTTTCTTCATTTTCATATTGCCCAATTTCCATGTATGTTTTTAGGGAGAGGTTTTTCACCTCTTATTCCCCTGAATATGGGTTATTTATTTCCATTTCCTCCTCCTTACCTTCCAATATTGCATTTTCTTCCTCTACCTCTGTATTAACCCCATTCTCCAGTTCATTGTACATGCAACAGGGCGACTACTTCTACTGAAGCCCCAAATAACCTGCTTAAAACATGTACTTTGCTACAAACGAAATTCAATGACTGAAGCTTCCTCTCTTGATAAAGCAAAGCTAGCTTTGCTAGAGGACAATAATTTTTATTGTCCCTCTTGGATGAAGGAAGATGACTGCACTTGCAGTACAATTACTTGCTTCTACTTTCATTCAGATAAAAGCAGTACTGTTTTTCTTTAAGTCTATGACAAATCTATATTATGAGTCACTCTCTGTAAGGTCACTGTAGGTGCATTACATCACAGGGAGAGGCACAACTCAGTGTTGCATTTCTGTATTATATCACTGAAATACTTCTGCCAAGTTTTGTCAGCAGCAGCAAGGGTCAGGTTCAAAATCTATGAGTTCTTTGTAAAATTACAAAATAAAAACAGATGAGTATTCAATCAAGCACCTGGGAAAATTAAACCCTTCCTCTGAAGGCCAAAGGTAGTCAATACTTTCCTGTTCTCAAGGAGTATGTAACTCTGTGCATATAAAAAACAACACAAAACAACCCCAAATCCCATATATTAAGGTGAGAGAGAGCACAAGCAAGAAGGAATTAGAAAAATGTATATAATGTATAAAACATATAGCCTAAAATTAATTTGGGCAATAAACTTTTTCTTTTGCTTCTTTATGTGCTGATGCAAGTACTCATTGGATAAATGTCCCTTTGGCACATGTGTCTCTTGTCACCTGCATTTATTTTCTCTTAGCAAAGATTCAGACTCGGGAATCCGCTTGGATGGGTCCATTTCTAGCCCTTGATAGAAATACTCAGTGGCTTCTTTGGACATGAATACACAGACTAGGGCTCTTCTGCTGTCATTAACAGAGGTTTAGTACTGAAGTACCTAATATATTATCAGGTCAGAGACATCTTGTACATGGTTTGCTCAGGCAATGAACAAAGGATCATAAATCTTTCTAAATCCACCCAGTAGATGGAGGACATCCATGAAATGACCTCTTGCAGGCACTTTCAAGCATCTTTGCAATAGCCTGGTGTGATGACCAGCTACCTTCAGAAGTGTAAATGCTGTGCAGAAAAGCCTTCGCATTTTTCCTCAGGTCAACTACCGTAGACAACAATCTATAACAATCTGCAGCAAAGAAGCGTTGCCATCTTTTTAATGCCAGGTTCCTCTGTAACATTCTCCAAAGCTATGCTGATTTTAGCTCTGTGGTTGTTTGAGAAAAGAGGGCTATCACAAGATCTAATTCAGCTCTTGATATAATCTACAGCTTCAGCATAAAGCTCCCATTACCTTTCAGGAAGATCTTGGAATATGCATTTGACGTCTAGACTGCATTATGGATATGGTTAAATGGAACACAAGTTCCCTGAACTGATCCTATACCTTAATGTACATGCTCTACCAAGATAGGTCAGACAAAGATGGGCTTGAAAGGCTGCAGCAGGTGGAGCCACACTTGTCTCAATATTCCCTCATAAATCTTCAACGTGTCTGAGTGTTACTATGCAGAGGCACCCTACAGAGAGTTCTGTCTCAGTCATACAACACATAGTAACACAGTATTCCTATATTTGAAGCTTATTTGAATTTTAACTTCTGTTAACAAAATATTTGGACTGACAATGACAAAATTGTCCATTGCAAGTTATGTCCTCCATGTCATTTCTCCTCCTGGTTCAGCTGTAAATTGCAGAGTATTCACTCATTTTTGATCCATGAAAATGAATGGAGCAACATAATCCTCGAACACCGCACATTTGTTCTTTCTCAGTTCTTTCAGCTGTGTTTAGAAGCTAGAGGACAGTGAACCTAGTTTCTTTGTTTAATGTGGGAGAATGTCTAATGAAAGCTGAAACAGGACCAGACTTTCAGCCCTTTAAATTGAAAATGTAGAATCATTTCTAAGGTTTCGTGTTTGCATTTATTGGTTCATATCCCAGTTGAGGATCTGGACCATAATTCCTAAATTAAACAAATGTGATGCTATCATCTGATAGGCTTAGCAAAAGAAGGAGAAACTGAAAGATCATTAGTTCAAGTTTCTGCTGAGCCATAACTCATACAACCCCTGATACTAGAAACGTACATGACAGTTTTCCATCATAGAATGTTGTTTGTCCAAGTCAGAAACAAAACTACAGTTGATTTCAGTTGTAGAAGACCAAACCATAGATGTCTAAATCTTAAGAGTAAAGTTCTTTTGTTTCTTTTGGGCCTCCTAGGTGACCTAAGGTTACAGATGATTTAAAACAGATGATGCAGAAAGAAAAACAGCTATACCACCAACAGTTAAAGTTTGAGAATGAATTGAGATTTTTGTCCATATGTTCTTCAGAAGGTAGAGGCAAGGCTTTTGGACTGACTAGTTAGCAAATTTATTCTACTTGGTGTACACTTTAATTCTTCATCCGTTACTTGCCTTCATTTGGTGGTTCATTGTTTCTAGTGTGATAATTCTTTTTCAGTTTGTGAATAAAATTAAATAGAGTAAGGTAAAAAAAAAATAGGGAAACTTTAAGGAAATTATTTTCCTAAAAGTTCACATTTTATACTTTTTGCTGTTTTGTAGCACTCAAATTCAATGCATGTTTTCCCCAAGATACCTCATGAACTTGCACATAGAAATGGGAAATAAATTATTTTCAAATCTTGAGAAAGATTCCACTCCTGAAAGACAATGGGTCTCTTTCTCAAAGTAGGAGCACAAAAAACAAGACTAACATAAATGAAACAGTATGCATGATTTTTGGCTAAAATATGTTAACGAAATATCGACTTAAAATCAGAAAAGTCAGGAAATGGTAAAGGTGTTCATAGTTTCATTAAGTTTCCAAAAGTCAAAGAAGCTGTGTGTAAAAAAAAAAAAAAAAAGTGCCTGAAATGTGTCCAACAATAGAATAAAACAAGTTAACAAGTTCAGTCCTGCCTGCATCTGTACTCAGCAAAGGGCATAAGAGACAAATCACATGTCTTAAGCAGTTATATCTGACTTTGATGTATTAGAAACATAGTTCTGCATTCATTCTTCCTGAAAATTGCCAATATAAAAAGACAAGAGAGAGAGGTAGGTCAATGCCATTCAAGGTATTCCGTAAGGCTTTTGTTCGTAAAATGATCCAAAGTTGAATATTCTGTTTTGAAATAATAAAAGGGAGGTTTCTGTTAGACAGCAAACAGTATTTATTCCCTTATTGCTGATAATCCCCAAAAGCCTGCCTGGTATGTTCTTGCTCTTTTTCTGCAGGGTACAGATGTGTCACATTTCCTAGGACTTCTATCCATTTCCCTCTTTACTAAATAAGCATAAAGATATGGCAAGAAGATTAATAGGGAGACATGGACTACAACAAAGTATATTTAACGTTGTATCTCTTCTACCAGGTCTATCCAGAACTTCTGAGTAAATGACTCAGAATGTGGATGAGACTGGAAATTTATGAAACCTATCTAACAAGGGATCACCTGTATGAGACATTAGAAAGCTGAAAGAATTGACATGTTCTGTCCCATGTACCACTTTACAGGTAAGTCTGTGAGTATCTTCAAGTCTCAGGCTAGGGCACACTGGCTCTTCAGCTCCTGGTAGATGATGGTTTATCAACTGTTCTGCATAAATGGTATTTTGGAAAAAAAAAACACCAACAAACAAATAAACAACGGAAACAAAAAAACAAGCAAAACACACCACAAAAAAATTTTAATCCACGTTTAAACATTTAAATTAAGTTTAATATTTATGGCTAATATTTTCTGTGGTTAGCTGATTTAACAGGACAGTAAGTATGGATTTCATGCCCTCCAACTTTAGCCTAGGTGCCTAGTCTAATCAAGTCATGAGGAACTGGAGCATCACGCATGAGAGGAAAGGCTGAGAGAGCTGGGACTGTTTAGCCTAGAGAAGAGAAGGCTCAGGAAGACCTCATCAATGTCTATAAATACCTGAAGGAAGGGTATAAAGAAGATGGAGTCAGGCTCTTTTCAGTGATGCCTAGTGATAGGACAAGAGGCAACGGGCACAAATTGATCACAGGAGGTGTCACCTGAACATGGGGAAACACTTTTTTATCGTGAGAGTGACTGAGCACTGGCACAGGTTTCCCAGAGAGGTTGTGGAGTTTTCATCCTTAGAGATATTCAAAAGCCATCTAGACACAGTCCCGAGAAGTCTGCTGTCAGTGGCCCTGCTTGAACAGACAGGCTGGACAAGATGAGCCACAGAGATCCATTTCAAGCTCAACTATTCCATGTTTCTGTGATGCTGTGAAGTCCTCAAGGTAATCCATACACTTAGTGAAGAGAGACAGGCAACTTCAGAGGATGATCCATCCAACCCGTGTTAGGCATCAGTCTCAGTAATTGCACCTTTGAGGCACCATTTTGTCTCTACTAATTACACTGAGAGTCTAGACGACTGGTTTTGGTTTCATGTCTAAGCAAGGGATGGCAAGCCAAATGTAACAAACCTGCTTGTCCATTTCCCAGAGGTTATCTGCATCTTTAAACATCTTTGAAAAATCTCAGCTAAAAAAACCTGAAGTCATCAATCACTTCTTGAACTAATAGCTAATTTTCTCTTTGTTTATAAAATTGATTGTATCTAAAAGCTTTAAATTTGTAAAATAAATTTACTAAGTACTTCATGAAGCTTGACATAGATCACTTCAATTCTTCTAAAAAGTTTAAAACACTGATTTTATATATGTTTTATTGAATTCCAGTTCCCTTACAAATGCATTTTAACCTAAATCTCAAATGGAAAATAGTGATCATTAAGCATTCGTAGTCACTGTATCAGAATTAACAAACCTCTAGAAAAAAATATTGTCAGTAACCTCCCCTTCCCAAAAACACTCTGAATACAACTATTCTATTGAAGACCATAACTCCATAGTAATTGAAATAATTTTGGATAAGAGAGGACTGTTTCATCTAATAGGGCTTCATGTCTTTCTGCTGTCTTGACATTGCCTTCATGCATGAGAGAAGGCTAATTTTGTTTTTTAAATGTATGCAGCCTGTTGGAGCTAGTTTTTAAGAAAATTCTCAAAAGCCTAAAAATTCTGAAAGAACTATTGAATTATGTACAACATTCTAAACTGTAATTTTGACTTTGAAGGGGTTTTTTTTAGTTACTACATGAGTTAAAGCTGTAGTTTATATTGACTCTTCTATGTACCTTTATATCTGTTTTCAGGTAACTAAAGAGAAACGCAAATCTTGCTGTTGTTGATTTGTATCTTAGTTATTCAGCTGATCACACACTTCTCCAACTCTCACCTGTCTTTGCCAATAACAAGTTACAGAATTTTAAATGTTGAAGCCTGGTCTAAATTTTCAAGAGTGGATAGTGATTTAGGATTGTTGAAACAGTTGGGGATCAAGGATATGAAGTTTTATAGACACAAGAGCTAGCTTTTGGTCAGTGAATTGTTGAATGCCTTCTGGAAAATAAGCTTAAAAACAACACAAGAACTGAATCATTCAAATGATGCACTAGCAAATTCTGAAATGCAATTGAGCTAATCTTTTCTATTCTTTATTCTTGTTCTGAATTGCTGTGCAGTTGAAATTTGCCATACTGACAGTAGTGGCAATACCAGGATATAGGCAGAACAACAATAGGCTTCATCTTTGTGTTGAAAGAACCTATAGTAATAATTAGAGATCTGCATAGTTAGCAGGTCCAATCTGATCCCTGCAGAGATTCACTTACCTTAAAGATGGAGTTTTATAACGACAGGAAACCACAAGGGAGGGAGGGTAAGGTAAAGCTCGCAAAGAATTTTTTAAGAAAGTACTTTTTTCATAATAAATGTTGTATGGTCAAAGCAAAAAAAATGTTCACAAGGAAGGCAATTATAACTATTTTCTTTTTTGGAATTTTTTTCTCTATAGCTTTGAAATTGCCATTGCCTCTGTTTGATACCTGTTCCAGACCTTAAACATAAACAAATTAGAGTAATGGTCTTTTTAAAGCACAAAACAAAATGACATACGGAAACATTAGAGAAAAAAAGACATTTCAAGTGATAGGGTACTAATTTTCATTAGCTAAATGAAAACTTGAAGAGTTAGTTGTAATTTGTGACAGTAATATTTTTTTAATTTCTATTTTGCCAGCATGGAAAAAATATTTCCTGCCTATCTCCAGCAACAGGAAAAATCGTGGCATTTTGTCAGTGCAGAAAATAAAGACAGAGTAGAGCTACATCAGTCCCTCGGAGCCGTGGAGAAAGCACTGTACTTCTGGACACTAGAAGGAATGTAAACTGATCTGTCCTTTGTAAGGCTTCCCCTGCTCTTTTCTTAGATCAGTTTGGCAGGAGGAATGCTTGGGGGCTATGACTCCCTTTTGAAACCTATCTAGATTGCCATCCCAAAGATGGATGCAGGCAAAAACCAATTGCATTTGTTTCTGACCCTTCACTGGTAGAATTTGAGGAACAATTTTAGTTTCAGTGAAAATTCAGCTCCACAGCTAAGCCAAAATTGGGAGCAAATTAGATTCTTTATATTTATATACTCAGCTAAGATAGCTAAGTTATCTAATCACCCAGGACTTCCGTTCTCGATGATGAAAAGAAATAGATGTCTTCAGTAATTCAATCTATCTATCTGAGAACACAGATCTGAGTGAATTACCTTCTGGAAATACCTGTCATTTCCTTTCTTCATTGAACAACAAAGTTCCTCAGTTAAGCAGCTAAAATTAGGAGAGATACATCTAGGCTTATGAGTCCTAATTGCACTACACCTTAAAAATTGCTAAAAGGGTCTGCTTTAAAGTCCTGCTGGAAAGATGTGTGCTACACTGCTGGAGGAGTATCCTGGGTTTGCTGTTCTCTTTGTACACATTTATATTGCCTATCTTTATTGTCAATAAAATTATAGTTTAAAATTTTATTCACTTTTCACATTTGCTGCGCTTATGCTTTATACTGAATACTGCCCACGTGTGTTACGTTGAAATCCAATACTCTGAAAAAGCAATGGTTACACTTAGGATAGGATTTTCATTTTATTGGACAAAGCGCTGAATAAAAGCGCCCTGTTTTACTAGCTGAGATAATGAGTAAATAATCATAACTGCTCTTGTTAATAGAGAGCAAAGATAATTCTTTGACAGTTAGGACTAAAGTATTCGCATCAAATTGTAGTAGACTGCTTTTTGAAAGTTGAACTCCAGTGAAATAAGGTAGGTGACTGGAAAAATTCAGAACTCAAATTCAGTTATCAAGGTTTCTCTTGATAATCTTAAAACTCAATCCAAAGAGTTGTCAACCTATTTCAGAAGGAAAACTCAGTTCTTGGAACAATTCTACTGAATCCAATGACTGTAATATTTCTCACACTAATCTGGTCTATCCTGATTTACAACATCCATTATTCTGTAATCATAACAGCTTATGGGTGATGATAATCAATTGGGCAAGTGGTGAGAATACATTTAGATTTTCCCAATTCACAACATCATTGCTGATAAAGAGCCTCATCAAATAACTTTAGTTATCTCCTCATGTGAGCAAGTGACATATTTTCAGTTTTTTAAACAGGCTGTATGAAATCATTCAAAGTTGAAACAAGAAAATATTTTTCACTAATATATTCCACAACCTATTGCAAATAGTAATCAATAAAAAAATTTATAGTTCTCAATTTGTGGATGGCATGTTTGTTTAGGCATTTTCACAATTTTATCCCTGGATTGAAAAAAGAGACACCACTGAATAATACGCCCCTTTAATTTGTCACTTTCCAAAATTATGATTATGGAGTCACCAAATCACAAAAGTGTTAAGTTTGGATGGCACCTCTGCAGATAGCCTAGTCCAACTTCCCACTCGAAGTAGGGTGCCCAGGACAAGTCGGTGTCTTTCTATAATGGAGTGACATGGCAGATGGAGCCAAACATTTTGGAGTGATGACCCATAGACGAAGGGAATGGTATCTATGTACGTATGTGAGACTTAAGCATGACTTGGATGGTATATATTATTATTATCATTATTATCATAATCAACATATTAACATTATCTATTCATGTATTATTATTTTATCATTATTATTACTTTTAATTGTATATGATTGTTATTAAAAATTGCAGTTATCTCAACCGCGAGTCTCCTTCCCCTTTCCCCTTTAATTCTCTTTCCTATTCCCTTGGGGTGGAGGAGGGTGAGTGAGCAGCTGTGTGGCGTTTAGTATCTAGCGGGGCTGGACCACAACACTCTAATGAGGATGGATTTGATGGACGGACTATTTGATGTATAATGAATTGGCTGAATGGCTGTACACAATGTTGCAGTCAATGATTCAATGTCCAAATGGAAAACTATATCAAGTGATGTCCCTCTATATTGGGACCAGTACTGTTCAAGATTTTCATTCATGATGTAGACAATGATCAATAAAATCTCTTTAATTAGAAGCCTTGAGAACAGTATCTGTTTTCGTTTTTTTTTTCAGAAATATCTGGAGAATGATATATTAACAACAATATTCTACTTGCACTGCAAATACTGCAAATCTATGTGCACCTATGCACTTGCACTTAGCTGTATAAACTTAAAAGATTAATAAACAGGTTAACATATGCTAATCTTGACTGGAACTAGATTTCTGACCCTCAGTAACTCTTTGCATTCAGAAAACATCACTGAGACTTGCTAACAAAGCACACATACTTCACTCACCTCGTGCTAGCCTGCCTAAAGATGAGTATTCTGCTATTGCCTGGTGTTGCTGAAGAAGACTTACTACTTCTATTTTACATAGCTTCCAAAATGTAGTCTTGTCCCTAATATCAAAGAAGTGAGTTTGTGTTTCATCTTTTTTTTTTCCTACTTAAAGTGACAGAAGATTAGAAAGTAATCTGTGTTCAAACTCAGCTATTAAAAACACGTGGTTGTCCATATAATACCATAAAAGCACTTTTCATTTAGGAGAAGTTTGCCTAGGTCCATTCACGTTTGCTAACAAATTCCTGCTTAGCTTTTTCTCTCAATAAATCGGCTGGGTAAATAAGACCTTTGTGGGCTTTGTGATCACTTCTCACTTGTCCTTTATGGTAGGTCTAGTAGTAAAGTCCTCCAACTGTGCAATCTCTATCTGTAATGTCATAGAATCATAGAATCATCTGGTTGGAAGAGACCTTCAAGATCATCGAGTCCAACCATTCACCCTGCACTGTCAGGGTCCCTAAACCATATTGCTCAACACCAAATCTACACGGTTTTTAAACACCTCCAGGGATGGGGACTCCACTACCTCCCTTGGCAGCCTGTTCCAATACTTCACAATCCTCTCTGTAAAGAAATTTTTCCTGATACCTATCCTAAATTTCCCCTGGCGCAACTTGAAGCCATTCCCTCTCATCCTGTCATTCATAACGTGAGAGAAGAGACCGACCTCCATGTCCCTACAACTTCCTTTCAGGTAATTGTAGAGAGCGATAAGGTCCTCCCTGAGCCTCCTCTTCTCCAGACTAAACAGTCCCAGCTCCCTCAGCTGCTCCTCATAGGACAAGTTCTCTAAACCCTTCACTGGTTTTGTTGCCCTTCTCTGAACCCGCTACAAACACATCTTTATGTGAAAAACATATATCCAAAAAATATTACCAACAGGCAAATCTAGTATGCACTGACCTCGTGAATTTAGTAGACATTATAAAGTAAATGAAGAAAGAATTATATATACATTGCAATGCATTTTTATGGCATTTTTCAAAGTGCGCTCATAGATCCATGTCTGCCTAGTGGTGGAGAACTTCCAGTTTAGTAGTGAACATGACAGTTAATAATTTAAAGCTGAATTTCCAGAATGCTTCCCACAAATCATTCTTACCAATAAGTCTTTCTATCAGATTGGCAGTGTAACTTGCAACAACAAAGCCAGATAGAGTCAGGAGGCCATAGAAGCCACATGGCCTTTTCTAGCTGCACCAGGGCTGGAGTGCATGGCCATGTAAAGAGCTAAAGATTTCTGACACTCAGGCTCTGAAGAGATTTCATTTTGTTCCTGTTGCTGTCAAGACTTGATATAAAAAGAAAAGGCAGGGGACAGAACCAGGATAAATCTAAAGTGGAGCAGACTTTTCCTGGTAGCAAGCAAGCAAGGAAGGAGTCAGCTGAGTAGAATGATTTTACATCAAGCTAGCATGAGCTGCTTGAGATATCAAGTGTACCAGAGTTTAACAAACACTTAAGATTGTGGCTTATTCAGCTTTGAACAAGAATTGCTTTTCTTCTACAAGAAACTTGAGGAGAACATCACTTTAATATGATTATTATCATGTAATCCCCAGAGAGGTTTGAATAAATACTGAAGATATAGTTTTCTTTTGGATTCATAGCTCTTGTCATTCAGCAAATGAGTCCCATAGAGAAGAAGCAATGTCTGCTATCAGGATCAGCAATGGCCCTGTTGGATACTTTTTCTATTTCAGTCACCATGTAATTTCTGGATGTAGAGAGTCCAAGATTGAGAATGTCACTGTGGTTCTCTGCTCTAATCTCTTGCATATCAGTGACCACCAGGTTTCCTGAATTTTCATGTTTTCTTTATCTAAAGTATTTCTAGTACCTAATTCACTCATGCCTTAAATCATAATCCAAATTTTACTTAACTCAGGCTCTAATATTTTGATTTTGTTTTAACCTTGCCTGCTAGATTTAGAGAACTTTCTATTAGCAGATTTCTGTTGCTTATCTTGGTGTTTATAAATGAGGGTTAAGTCTCTCTTTTGCCTTTTCTTTGGGTAAGTCATTGCAGCATAGATCAGAAACAGCTGAGAAGGCTTTACTGTAGTTAGTTAGAGCTCATTCTTCTACTCTCTGTTGTGGAATCATGACCCAATTTTCCTGTACAGACTTCTGTTGTTGGAGTGTAAACATGTGTTGTCCATGATTTTTTCAGAATCTCTTGTTGACAGCACAATATCAAACATGGAGGCACTGCAAAAATTTTAGAAGAAACAAACACTTTCTATTCTAGAATTATGAAATTTAGGACTGCAAACCCAAACAATTACTGTAGAAATGCATTTTATTTTTGGTGTTTTGTTTTTCCTTTTTTCATTTACAAAACCATTCTCCTTTCTCAGAATTTTATTCTTTTTTCCCAGAGTTTTCAGTCTAGGATTGATTCAACAGTTATTAAAATCACTTGAAAAACTAAGCTTATCTTTAGAAGGCTTTAGAGCAAAAATAAAAGCCAACATAATTTACACTATGATGCTAAGTTAAAGTGTTAGTTGTGAGTAAAGAAAAGATTCATTTCACCTACCAAACATGTCTAAAAATTTTGATGTCTAGGTCTAACTCAGTCACTCCCTTTATATTATATACATATAATGAAGTATAAGAGGCATCTTCACCAAATGATTCATAGCATCATAAAATAGGTGTCCAAGATGAATTAGTTACCTGAGTCACCGTCTGTAAGTATATTTTTCTCTCCACTGATTGTAAAAAGTATAATTATCCTAGATTTAGAAGGACAGCTTTTAGATATTTCAGGAATGATTCAGGTGCCTATACAGAATCGTTGAAGATTATCTGAGGTATTCTCATGGAGCCAAGATGACACAGAAGTTAAGAGAACCACATCCACCTGCAGCAGCAGCTGGAAGCCAAACAGAATACTCTGAGTATCTAATATAGCAGCAAATGTTTAGGCAACTGAATTTTAGCCCTACATTCAGGTGAGGTAAAATTTCCAGGATTACATTATTAAATACTGTACTCAGCATAGGCTTTTACCCAGTTATTGTAAATATTTCGTAAACCAAAATTCTGAATGATGCATCAACATATTTGTTAGTGTGCATTGAAATATCACAATTGTCAAAGATTTTGCTTCTATCAACAAACGCAGAGTTACATGAAAGAACACACAGTTCAATAAATGTTTTACTTATACTTTTTCTCCCTAATGATGGATTTTTTTATAGAAAAATAACTCAGCTGTATAACCTCACTAAAGCTGCAACATATGAATAAAACTTTTACGTGCCTGTTAAAGGGTCAGCACAAAGAGACTGAATTTTGAAAACTCTTCATTAGTAAAATTTCAAATTGGCTTATTTGATAGCTTGGGGTTTTTTTCAATATGCACTATGTTCTACCCAGGTTCCTGAGCAACTATAAAGATCTCCATGAATGGGATACAGATATTGAAGGAGAGATGATCTTGCTGAAGAGCAGGGCTGATATGGTGGTTTTGAATAACTCAGAACTGCAGCTCTCAAGAAGCATCATAACAGTTATTCTTTCTTCTGAATTCAGTCCTGTCAAATAGTTAAATAAGGATTGAAATGATCTGCTGTCTTAGTCTTCCTAAAATATATGTGGGCACTTAGATATCCCACGTATGCAGCTCTTGGAAGAAGACAGGTGCTCAGGTTTCCGGTCAACCCAAAATGTAGAATCCTGGGATGGTGATAGTAGCAGAACTTGAGATATCCAAGCCAATAAATTGTAAAAGTTTAGACTCTAACAGATCCTTATTTGTGCAAGCTCTAGGTGTCAGCTTTACTACTTTATAAATTATTTTGCTAAACTTTGATGCCTATGTTCCCTTTGGGAATGTCTTTCACCCAAATTCGCAACCTCACTGTGTTCAAACATCAATTTTTCAATATCATTTCTCTCATGTAAACAGGATGATGTGCATCCAAAAATGATCATGAAACAAATATTAAAGCAATAACATAATCTGAAAAATGTCTCCTAAAAGAAGAATTTATGACTGTGAAAAATTATACTTGATGCAAACTTTTCCCTGAGCTGATAATGAAAAAACCATGAAAAACCACTTGAAACAGATGTGGCCATTGATCCTAATGTGACACTGGAGGGAGCCCAGAGGTGGTACTGAGGACAGTTTAGGTATCTATAGAGAAATGAGAGGTGCTTTCTAGTCAAGATAAAACTAATTTCTTATCTTACTTATACAATAGATTAGTACCTATTTATTGTTCCCATGCTTTTTTTTTTTGTATCCGTGTTTTTATAGTACCCATGCTTTGAAACAGCATGTTACATTTGAGCCTATAAAATCTTTCTTTTTTAATAACTAAACGTTTTACATTCAAAAAATGTTTGAATTGAGACCTAAACAGGAGATTTAGTTCTCCATTTTCATCTATGAAATTAAAGTTAAGAGAAGATTGATGAATCTAATTTGTCTTTAAAGCACATGGATTCTTTGCATCTTTTTAACATGCAGGCAGAGCCTAGTAAATTCAAGGTTTTTGTGAGTCCAAGCGATTTTTCAGGATAAACAGAAAAAATATTTCTCTATTACAATTAGTCAGATTTTTTTTTTAAAAGGGTATAGTACATATTTGCATTCAAAAAAATTACTAGCAATGCATGCACAAAATATACAAATTGTTCTCAGATTATTGGTTCTAACACATTCAACTCTCTCTTTGCTAACTTGGGAAACTGAATTTTCTGATATCCCTGTTCCTTGCAGGGGAGTTGGACTAGATGACCTTTGAAGGTCCCTTCCAGCCCTAACGATTCTACGATTCTACGATTCTATGATTCTATGAAAACAGAACAGGGGCAGATCATGCAATGCAAGCACTATTCCCATATATCTGCTGTTATAAATCCAATATACAGAGTTATAACTATACTCTAAAGCAAAAACAACCAGTATTTCCAAGTCCTTCTCCACAGGGCTGCTCTCAATCTATTATCCATTCACTGCTCAGTCTGTACCGATACTGGTGATTGTCCAAACCCAGGTGCAAGGCCTTGCCCTTGACCTTGCTGAACTTCATGAGGTCAACATGGGCCCACTTCTCAAGCCTGTCATGGTCTCTCTGGGTGGTGTAATGTTAATAATGTTAATATTAAACAGAATACTTATCTGTAGTATCTAGAATTGTACTTCATTTTCTATTCTGTGCATTTCTTTAACCTAATGTAAGCATTTATATAATTACAAATAGAATTTATGGGCATATATATAAGATATATAATGTATTTAATAGTTGTAGTTTTGATATGTGTAGAACAAATTTCAACATGACCATTCTGATGCTTCTGAAACAAAGTATTAGGTTATTTTTCTCCATAATATATTTTGAAATGTTGGTCTTTTCTTAAAACTTATTTTCCAGTGAGCTTGATATGCTGTCCTCTCCTGCTTTGACATTCAAAGCTTATCAAAATAAACAAAAAAAAAAACATTCAGTAGACGCTGGCTTACTGATGTATTTTTTAAAGGCCAAGGTAAGAGAGGGGATATTAGATTACCTACAGATGGATCCTCCAAATCACCTTCTAGATAAAGCAAATTAAGTTTTTCTTCTGAATCTCTGTAGACTTTCTTTATTGATTATGGGTATTAAGGTATTAAAGATAAGGCAAACTGTATCTTGAAAGTTAGCTCTTATTAATAGCTACTTTTGAAACTATATTATTATTCTTTGATTATGCTACTATTTCTTTTGTTATTTTGTGCCCTTTCTTTTTCTTCTGTCTTTCTTCTTTGCCCCTAGTGAAGCATAGGTTTCATTAAATGCTTACCTTTCAGCTTGGTTTTCTGACAAAGTCCAGGACTTTGAAGTCCTGAAATGTGTAAATCCACAGTGTTTATCACATTCCTAGTGTATCAGAACAACAGCTTAGCTTAGAAATGTTGAAGGTGATGATAGAACTCGTCAACATGATTCTTTCCACCACTAACGAGATGGTAGTGCAATAGAAAAAAAAAGTTTGTCTAAAAGTAAACAAGCACAACACAAATTTAATACAGCTATTATGAGTCATCTAATAAAGCATTCAACCATAGTGGCATTCATATACTTCCTAAATCAAACATCTGCTAGAGTTTTTAATCTTTTATATCATCACACTGTTTTCACCCAAGAACTATTTTACTTGTTATGGCTTGACTGAAAGTAAAAAAAATTGGACATCTCAAAGGTGCTCAGAGACACATGGCTCTTGATTTTTTGGGAGAGTAACTTGACCAGATCCATGAAGGCCATGAGCATACTGAGTGTATTGAGATGCAGATTGGTATGTCCAACCAGTCATTGAGCCTGGAAATGCAAAGGAGTGCAAGTTAAAGCAGCTTTATTAAGTGGATGAGAATGAGGGCATATTTCCTCAAGTTTAGTGCTATACAAACACAGTTGTCCTTTATCTGAGCAGTGATACTCCACTGTGCTGTGCTCTTCAGATTTATCAGTCTCTAAGACTATGCAGTACATATTAGTTCAAGTTTAGGCACAAATATTCAAACCTTAGAAGCTCACAAGCTCTGCCATATAGAATCATAGAATCATAGAATGGTTAGGGTTGAAAGGGACCTCAAAGATCATCCACTTCCAAACCCCCTGCCATGGGCAGAGAAATCCTCCACTACACCAGGTTTCCCAAAGCCTCATCCAGCCTGGCCTTGAACACTTCCAGGGATGGGGCAGCCACAACTTCTCTGGGCAACCTGTTCCAGTATCTCACCACCTTCAATGTAAAAAATTTCTTCCTTATATCTAACCTAAATCTGCCCTCTTTCACTTTAAATCCATTGCCCCTTGTCCTATCACTACACGCCCTTGTAAAAAGTCCCTCTCCAGCTTTCCTGTAGGCCCCCTTTAAGTACTGGAAAGCTGCAATAAGATCACCCCGGAGCTTTCTCTTCTCCAGGCTGAACAGCCCCATCTCTCTCAGCCTGTCTTCATAGCAGAGGCGCTCCAGCCCTCTGATCATCTTCGTGGCCCTCCTCTGGACTCGTTCCAGTAGCTCCATGTCCTTCTTATGTTGGGGACTCCAGAGCTGAACACAGTATTCCAGGTGGGGTCTCACGAGAGCAGAGTAGAGGGGCAGAATCACTTCCCTCGACCTGCTGGCCACACTCCTTTTGATACAGCCCAGGATATGGTTGGCTTTCTGGGCTGCCAGCGCACATTGCCAGCTCATGTTGAGCTTCTCATCCACCAGCACTCCCAAGTCCTTTCCTTAAGGGCTGCTCTCAATCCATTCTCCGCCCTCCTGATTAAACTCTTGAGGCACCTACATTTATTTTAATCAACATTTCTTGGACTCAATCTCCAGAACAGTGAAGCAAGAACTAAAATAAATTCTCTCATAGTTCAGATAAATTATCTCATTGCTAGGATAATGAATCAGTTTTTCTTTTTCCTCCTTCCTTTCTGTTCAATAAATAGTAATTATATAATGCAAAGTAGAAGAGCTTTGCATTTTCTTCTATAACACTCCTGGCAACAAGAAGAACAATCTTAATTGGCATGTTTCTGTCTCTTCTCACTCAGGGATGACCTGTTCTAGTTTAGGCACTTAAATCAGGAGACCAATGAATAAAAATCAGCACTAACTTAGCATTATTGCTTAAAGTCAGATAGAGATAACATGGCTTGATGGGTCAGAGTAAATCTATTGCGCTGTGTGTATTATCCTGCATGTATTCCTAGCCTGTCTCAAATGTGTTTAACGTGTATTGGATTAAACTTCTTCCGTTGAAACTTAAGATAATACATTTGTCTTGCATTTATGGTGAATTAAGAGCATGTAGATAGTGCACAACAGGTCAGTTGACAATGGGGGTCTCTGAGGTGATTCTCTCTACCTGCTACGCAGTCTTGAAGGAATTCAGTTCATAACTGAGACACTCAAATGCAGGTATTTACACATACATGTCTACAGGTATGCTGTTGCTTAAACTTTCATTATTATCAATGGACTATTATTCAACAGAATCAACAGAAATAAAAGAGTCATTCAGGTACCATAAAACAGATATCTGGTGGTGTGATCTGGAGCTGAGTTGTTGAACGCTATCACTAATTATCAAAGATTCAACCACCCCCATGAGGTAATATTTGTCCCTTCTGACTATAGAAAGAGCCTATACAAATATATTAGCTCAGAAGCCTAATTCTTACATGGCTGGAATTAAGTGAGATCAATCTCACTGGTTTTATTGCAAGCTTTTATCTCTGTCTCCCTCTCATATTCATCCTTTGGTCACTATTTCTGCAAATTTCTCTGCTACATTGTGAATTTTCTGCCAACATTGTTAGCAGTGGCTAAAAAAAAAAAAAAGAATAAATGGAGGTATATCCTGATTGTCTAAAATTTTTCTGAAGTTTCTGTAGACCATTTTCAAAAAGAAATAGATAAACAGGTCTTGATTTCTCAATGGAGAAATAATTTGATAAAGTGCTGTTCTCCTAAAGTGTGTATTTTTGGTTGCTTGAGACAGTAAGATTAGGGGAAAAAAACCTCTGAGAGCAAAACAACTTGTAATGATGAATCACAGCTGAGAAGGGGGATATTCCGAATCATCCTCTCAGCTGTATTGATTACAGTGTACAGACAGCTCAATCTCTGATGTAATGGGAAGCACTGTCCATGGCACTTCCCCAAAGACTAGGAGGCTTTATGTTATTACATGCCTGTCTCCTAAATGAGGATGAGGATTAATTTTCAGAACTCTGAAACAAAAATTAAAAATAAGTTTTGCACTATCACACTCAGTTGGATTTATTACATAGCAACTCCCACTACTTAATTCTCCAAATCGTAACAAATTGGCCCTGACTTTTTTGAGAGTTGGCCTTATCTCATGCAACCCCCACATACACTCCTTTTTTATTTTGTATTGCTTTTCTAAATTAAAATAACAAAATATACAAATTGAAGTCCCTCCAAAGTGTTCTGTTGAAATATGCACCTAGACATGACAAGTTGGGAAAAATATGAACTCATGATCTTTTTATCAAAATCCAACATAGAGACCTGAATTCAACTAATTTTATTTTCAAGTGATACAGGGTTGTGTCTTTACTGTTGGAAAATGATTGATTAAATTAAATACAGTGAAACCTGAGGTCTAGCCAAATATGAACAAGCACAAATCTTCTCCACAAAGAAATTCTGAGTCCACAATATCCTTAATGAGGTTAGTGTTCAAATATATACATACTATGTATAGTATCTACATGCTGACATTCACAATTTCCATTTCCTCTCTTGTCTTGCTTCTTAATTTGTATATAGTTCAGGGGATGCAATACATGATCTACTGAGAGCATTGATTCTCCTAGGAAAATGCTTCAATCGATATCGTTCTTTATTGTTTTAGCACTATTTAAAACTGAGTTAGATGTCCATACAAACATAGGCTGCTAAATTATAGATTCATATTTAATATTGTTAATGGAAATATATTTTTATGTGTGCACACATACAGACCAATGGAACCCTAAAAAAAACCAAAAGCCATATATAAGGGAGAAGACTACTCAGATTAAGCATTGATCTGTGTTAAAATCATTGTGTTATCCTGAAACTTACTCATGTTTCTTTTGACTGAAACATGGAATTTTTGCTCCTTGTTGAATGCTTTTGGTAGATGTCTCGTTAGAGAGACTGACAGAGCAGTCTCTCACACAGTAAATTAAAAACACAGAGTAGTGGTCATCTTAATAGACACAGATAATGTTAAAATAAGATATCAACAGAGCTGTTACTGTGAGTCTTTCAGGAATAGTGTGTCAGAGCTCTTTCAGTATTACTGTAAATACAGCTCAAATTAATTCAACAAGCAACAAGAGCCTGATGTTTCTATTACGCCACAGGAATCACAGAATCATAGAATCATAGAATGGTTAGGATTGGAAGGGACCTCAAAGATCATCCACTTCCAAACCCCCTGACATGGGCAGAGAAATCCTCCACTACACCAGGTTGCCCAAAGCCTCATCCAGCCTGGCCTTGAACACTTCCAGGGATGGGGCAGCCACAACTTCTCTGGGCAACCTGTTCCACTGCCTCACCACCTTCAATGTAAAAAATTTCTTCCTTATATCTAATCGAAATCTACCCTCTTTCACTTTAAAGCCACTGCCCCTTGTCCTATCACTACACGCCCTTGTAAAAAGTCCCTCTCCAGCTTTCCTGTAGGCCCCCTTTAAGTACTGGAAGGCTGCAATAAGATCACCCCGGAGCCTTCTCTTCTCCAGGCTGAACAGCCCCAACTCTCTCAGCCTGTCTTCATAGCAGAGGCGTTCCAGTCCTCTGATCATCTTCGTGGCCCTGCTCTGGACTCGTTCCAGCAGCTCCATGTCCTTCTTATGTTGGGAACTCCAGAGCTGAACACAGTATTCCAGGTGGGGTCTCACGAGAGCTGAGTAGAGGGGCAGAATCACTTCCCTCGACCTGCTGGCCATGCTCCTTTTGATACAGCCCAGGATACGATTTGCTTTCTGGGCTACCAGTGCACATTGCCGGCTCATGTTGAGCTTCTCATCCACCAGCACTCCCAAGTCCTTTCCTTAAGGGCTGCTCTCAATCCATTCTCCGCCCAGCCTGTGCTTGTGCTTGGGATTGCCCTGACCCATGTGCAGGACCTTGCACTTGGCATTGTTGAACTTCATGAGGTTCACACAGGCCCACCTCTCCAGCCTGTCAAGGTCCCTCTGGATCGCATCCCTTCCCTCCAGCGTGTCCACAACACCACACAACTTGGTGTCATCTGCAAACTTGCTGAAGGTGCACTCGATCCCACTGTCCATGTCTCCAACAAAGATGTTAAATAGCACTGGTCCCAGTACTGACCCCTGAGGAACACCACTGGTCACAGGCCTCCATGTGGACATTGTACCATTGACCACAACTCTTTGAGTGCGACCATCCAGCCAATTCCTTATCCACCGAGTGGTTCATCCATCAAAACCATGTCTTTCCAGTTTAGAGACAAGGATGAATCATGATGAAGTTTCAGAATTGCATATTGCTTTATATATTTATCTTACTAAATCATTCCTTTAAGATAGAAGTTTAATCTTCATAGGCATCTTCCTTTTTAAGCAGGCTGGCAAACTCAAATGAATGCGCTTTGGAGAACAGATCAAGAATACACTAGGAAATCCCAGGTGAACTTCTGATCACGCATGACATACTGCATGACTGACAGACTTGTTCTTTCTTCATGTATGATGCATATAAAAGATCATGTCAGGTGACTTCAAGCAGTAGACAAAATTCATTCAGAAGTTAGGACATACATATCTGTATGAGTTTCTATATTTATGGCACTGTAAAGAGACCATGCTTAGCTGTGCTTGGTGTGGGCATGGAATTTATATTTTCATTAAAAATCTGTCATATTAAAAATGTACAACTAGGAAAATATATCATATTAAAGTCATGCACTGGCCAACATCTGACAACATTTAAACCTAAAAATAGTGCTGCACTGCCACTTTGCATGCATATCATACAGGACGGCGAGAAAGCGACATTCTTGTCTGACTAGTGTTTGAAAATATTCTAAGACAATCTTTCTTGAAATCTAGCATGGAAGACCACCCATATTTACATCATCAGGAGACCTTTTCTCCCCACGTTCAGTGTGCTATGCACTTTTACTCTAAGACAGTCAAAAGTGCTTGCAAGGAAGCTGCCCCTTACATAAATTTTCTTAAAGATAGTTGAAGAAAACGAAGAAATTCCACAGTGATCAGTTTACATTCATTTCATCTTCATTTGAATGCCACAGGAATCCACTATTGCTAGTTAGATTGATTAGTCTCTTAGGAATTTTCTCTTCTGTATCATCACAAACACTCAGACTGAATAAAGGAACTTTGGGAGAAAAGACTATCTAAGTATCTTCACCCTGCTACAAATGATCATGCTGCTACAATATTTTGGCATTGCCTATTCAGTTACTTAGATTCTTCAATATTTTAACTTCTATCTTCTTTCCCACTGAGATTCCTAAAGCGTTTATTTCCAGTCCTTGATGTAAAAAGCAGGTAATAGTTATAATAGTTTCTCTAAACTTCTGTTAAATATTCAGATGTTGCATATCAGAAAACCCTCAAATCAGAAAGGAAGTAACCAATGTTTAAAATTTTCCAAGAAATAACTTCCACATGCACTGTGTTGAACTTTTGTCTACCATTTATTTCAGCTACCCCACAATATTAATTGTGAAATTGAAATATTTCAATTTCCAGAATCAGCTTGGCCTGGTTTTAGGACTTGTGTGAGGATGAGCTAAGACTGTAGGAGAGAAAAGGGGAAAGACCAAGCATGACCAGGGCTTTGTTTTGGGAACTCCAGATTCAGATATCATGCCATTGGACAGGTAGAAGCTAGAGGAACTCATGAGATATGATAGTAACACAAAAAATATCAGATGGAGATGACAACACAATAGCAACAGTACAGATGGTCAAGGGAATGACACAGGTATGGAAACAGAACAAGACCTGAAACAAGGAACGGATGGGTGAGGCCAAGGCAGGCAGGTTCAGGTCAGGAGAGGCTGGAGAAAAGTAGTTAAACCATGCCATTATGTTTTTGTCAGTGCACAATGTCCTTGCACACAGATTTGAGAGCCAACTGAACAGGATAGTATGTGACTATCTCAATACCAAATCTCCGAACTTTTAAAGATGTCTTGGACTCACGAAAAGACTCGTATTTCCAGCTTGTCCCATACATCTTTCAAAACGTATCTGAGCATCACTGTGAATATCCTAATCGATTCTTATTATTGCATCCCCAGACTGCCTACTGGCATAACAGCTGCAAAGACTAGCCCTACATATGAGTCAATATTCCTGGGTCTTGACATCCTGACATTATGTACTCCAAACTTAACTACCTTCTTATTGCTGATAACGAGCTGCTTTAAAGGGGAGCACATCTAACAGTCTGTCCCACAGGCCACATATCTCTTTCCTTTATATGAGCATCAGGATTGTCTTTCATTCTCAGAAGAAATATTGTTCTTTAATAAGGAGTCAACAAAGGTCTTGCTGCTGATATATCTTGCTGTCTGAATATCAGTACCATGCTTCAGAAACATTCTCTGGCATCTAGTGACAAATTAGACAGGTAGGGAAAGATTTGTCCTAAGTTATAACACTGCAGTCTTCTAGACTATGCAGAAATGCCCAGAACATAGCCAGGATGTGCGACTGCCTATAAAAGGAGATGTTCATTTGCTATTGATGAAAAGGATTTCAAAAGACCATGAAATAAGCATCTAATTATCTTAAATTGAGGACTGCCTGCTCATGAGCAGAACTAAGAAATCATTAGAAATGGTTTTATTACAGAAGTTCTGCTTGAAAGAAACATATTGAAAGTTTTGCCCACAAGTCATCTGAGATGAATAAAATGAGATCTGTTGTTTAATTAAAGTAAACATCCTCAATAAAACCAAGTGCACTGTCAAAAGAGATTGTATACACCTACAATACATCTACACCAGTTTCTCCATATGAAAATAGAAAGATGTAGGCAGTATTACATAATTAATTCTTCTCAAATTTCAGTAGTAATCTACAAAGATCTATGAACAGTAGCTGACCTTCTTATGTCTTAACATGTACAATAACATTCTGGTTATTTTATATAACCTTTTCTCCAAACCTCATAAACCTATAAAATCCTTATGCATCTCATCAGTTTGTTAGACTGAGGAGGGGATAGAAAATCATTGTTTCTAGCAAATTATCATTTCAGGAATAATGATACTCTGTCAATCAGTAGGGCATACCATTTATTTTTAACCCTGTAATTTTGGTTTTTAATCATGTGCCAAAGAGGATAATAATATTCAGAGTAGAATTAGAATCACCAAGTTACAGAATGGATGACATTGGAAGTGACCTGTGGACTGTCTAGTACAGCACTCAGCTCAAAGTAGGGTCAACTAGTGCAATTAACTCAGAACTATGTCCGGTCTGACTTTGAATATCTCCAAGAATGAAGCCTGCATCACCTTTCTGGGCAACATGTTCCAGTATTTGACTACTCTCACTACAGAAAGAGTTTTTCTTACATTTAAACAGCTTTTTCTGTGTTTCAGTTTGTGCCCATTGTCTCTTGTGCTGTCAGCGGGCAACAATGAGAACAGTCTACCTCTCTCTTCTTCATTCCCTTCCAGGTATTTATACACATTGATAAGATCCCCCTGAGCCTTCCTTTCTTTAAGATGAGAAGTCCCAGCTTTCTCAGACTCTCCTTTCCATCTGACAGATACATCAAGTCCTTAATCATCTTTGCGGACCTTCACTGGACTTACTCCAATAAGTCCGTGTCTCTCTGGCACTAGGGAGCTTAGAACTGAACACTATACTCCAGGAATAGCCCCAGCAGTACTGAGTGGAGAGGAAGCATTGCCATTCTCAACATGTCAGCAGTGCTCTTCCCTGAATCCTGTTGGCCTTTGCCATAAATGTTGATTACTGTTTCACGATCAGCTTCTTGTCCACCAGGACTCGCAGTCATAGTATTCCAATAGCACTATTCTCCAGCTTGCTGAGATCCATTTGAAGGGCAGCATAACCACCTAGTCAAATAACCACTCTTCTCAGTTTTGTATTGTCTGCAAACTTGCAGAGGGTGCAGTTTGCTACACCATTTATGTTACTAATGAAGATGTTAAACAACAGTGAACCAATATCAACCCATGGGGTACAACACTACTGACTGGCCTCCAGCCCAACTTCATGTCGCTGATTACAAGACCTTTGAGCCCAACAGTGCAGTTTTCAGTTGTCCATTTATCTAGCTTATGTCTCATCAGTTTGTCTATGAGGATGTGATGGAGACAGTGTCAACAGCCTCACTAAAGTTAAGCAATAGTCACTATGCTCCCCTTATCTACTGAGCCAGTCATCTCATTGTGGAAGAGCTATGAGGTTGGACAGGTATTATTTCCCCTTTGTAAATCCATTCTGACTACTCCAAATCACCTTTCTGTGTCTCATATGTTTGGTAATGGTTTCCAGGAGGGTTTTCTGCCACATCTTCTAAGGTATAGAAATGAGATTGACTGTCCTGTAATTCTGTGGATCCTCCCTCTTGGCCTTCTTGAAGAAAGGAGTGACATTTGCTCTCCTTCGGTCCTCAGGAATCTACCCCAATCACCATGGCCTTTTTTAAGACAATTCATAGTGACCTACAAGGGCATCATGTTAACTCATTTAGCACTTGTAGGCACATGCCATCAGATCCTGTGGACATGTGCAGGTCCAGTTTTTTAAATGTTCCCTAACCTGATCCTTCTGTATCAGAGGTGAGTGTACCTTGATCCAGACTTTATCCTAGGTCTGAGAGTCCTGGAATTGCTGACACCTGGTCTTATAATTAAAAAACAAAGCAAGAAAAGCATTGGGTATTTTGACTCATTGTCCTCAACCTTGTTCTTTGTCACCATTGTGACAAGAATGCCTTATTGTCTTGGTTTTAGCTGGGACAGAGTTAGCTCTTCTTTTTAGCAGCTAGAAGAGCTCCGTGTTTTGGTTTTACTCAGAGACTTGCTCTGAGAAGAATGTTGATAGCAAGCTGATGTTTGTAGTTGGCCAAGGACTTTTCAGTGTGCCATGTCCTGGCCAGAGTGCAGAAGCACGGCGGGATAAGAGGGGAGCATAGCCAGGACAAGAGGGCCACGATTCCTCTTGTGATTTGTGGTGGAACTTAAGACTGAGGGCCAAACTGGCCAATTAGTATTCCATATCATGCAGCATCATGCCCAGTATAAAAGTGAGGGACAGCTGGAAAGAAGGGCTTTTGCGCTTTGGCTCTTTCGCCGCTTCCGCTCTTTTGCGCTTCTGCGCTTTCGCTCTATTGCCATTTTTCCTCTCTCTCCCAGTATTCCTACTCTCGGAGTACTATCTCTCTCTCTCTTTGCGCCTCTCTATTTCGGGGCCTCGCGTTCGTCTGGGATTGCAGCTTCGGGATGAGATGGGTTTCGCATACGAGGGGGTGGTGAGCATCTACCCTGTGTATTAAATCATCTGTATTAAATTGTTCTTATCTCAACCCACGGGTATCCCGTTTATCCTTTAATTCTCTCCCTCATCCCTGGGGCTGGGGGAGGGTGAGTGAATGACTTGGGGAGGGAGGGGGAGGGTTGGTTGCCGGAGCGGCCTAACCCATGACACTTATTCATCAGGAGGCCCACATTTTTCATTCTTCCTTTTGCTACTGATACATCTGCAGAAGCTTTTGTTGTCCTTCACATCCCCCACCAGATTCAGATGGGCTTCAGCCTTCTTACCCTTGTATACCCCTGTATTACTCCTGAGTGATCTGTCCCTGCTTCCACCTCCTGTATGCCTCCTTTTTGTGTCAGATTTTAATGAGGAGCTCCTTGTGCATCCATGCAGGCCTCCTGCTACCTTTGCTTCTTTACTGACCTAAACTTTTTGTTTTCAGGGTTCTATTGTGTGAAAAGTTCCTCTCTTTGTTCTGTTGTGTTTTGTAAGTATATGCACCATTGGCTAGCTACCCTCTACAACATTACAGATTCATCGAAAATAGACTTGGTAAGGGCTGAAAGAACTAACATTTCTAACAGCTGTTTAATCTGCTTCTTTAAAGACTCCATGTTCTTCATCGCCATTGCTGCGATAGCGATAGTTAGCAGTGTAGAAATACTACTTCCATATATACAAAATTGTGATGTAGCATGGTTGTAAAAGAGATCATGACACTAACCTGTGTGACCACAAAAACTAAGAATGTGTGTATGAGATCAGTCATCTCCTTAAGATTAATTTAACAATATGAAGAAACTGCCTTGTCTACTGGAACGTGAGAATACTACTTATCTATAACATATCTTCTAAATAGGCTGAATAAAAGGAACTGCATGTTCAACTGTGTATTACAAATTGGTGTTCATGGATTAATCTTCAGACGTATTCTTTTAGGAACAGTCCCTTAAAAAGTTCATTTGTATATTTTCCATATTAGACATTTATTCAGACACAAATTTATAAAGGACAGTTAAATTAACCAACTAATAATTTTAAATAACATCTTTGCAAAATATGTGACATACCACCAAAATAATTCATTGAGAATTATAATTTTACTTAAAAAACCCCAAAAATACTTTGAACAAAAACCACCATTCAAATATTCTTTCATTTAATTAAGTACCTCTTCTACAATATCCATATGACCCCTTAGCAGCTATCATCTTGGAAGAGCTGCTATGGCCAGGCTTCCTATCAGGACCTTATAACTCTTGTGACTGGATCAGCACTTCAGAACAAAGTGGGATATTTTTTAATATGTGTTACTAGGTATTACTACATTCCAGAAAACTGCAGAATGGTAACATAATGATTAACTGTGCAATATTTGTTTAACACATTCTTTTCTAGAGAGAAATCTTGGAATGCTTAGTTTTGATTTTGTCATTTTCATACATAGTTTTTTAATTTAATTGTAATTATTAATTTTTGTCATAACAGGAAAATTCAGCTTGGGTAATTAATCAGCATTTTAATTTCATTATACTGAAAAACATAAATTAATGGCTAATTTTTGCAAAGAATGAGGGTCAAGATTTTGATAAGTAACTAGAGTTGAGTTCTTTGAAAGTATATTAGGTGCATGTTTTCACTGAAATAATCTGTTGGCTGAAGAGCTTTGATCATCTGGTTTGTGCGGCACTATCTTTAATGCCCTAATTTTTTATATCATAAAGTAATCCAGCAATCAGATTAAAAATACTCTGTAGTTTCAAAAAAAAAAATGTGTTTGAGACTGAATATCGAAACTGAAACTGGTACAAACAAGATATTTAATTACTTCCAAAATATCTTCCAAAAAAAAAGTTCAGGAAATACATTCTACTTTGCAAAATGTCAGTGATAGAATTGGATTGAGCCACTATTGGTTAAAATAGTCTTGTTCAGTATTTCCACATTACAAATCGAGATCCACAGGCCTTGCTTCCCATCAGGTATTCTACTCTGCCATTTTGACCTCTAGGCTATCATTGCCTGGCCACACAAGGTTTCTGTTACTCACATTTTCATACGTAGCAGCACTGTTAAACCAAAATAGATTTCTGAATATCATAACCCATCAAAAAGTGCCATAGATTTCAAATTCCAAATTTCTCCACAATTACAATCAATAATAGTTGATGCAATGTTATGACACCAGAAATGCTTACAGAAAGAGCTAACTTTCCACTTAATGTTTTAGTGAAAATAATTATTTTAGTTTTCCAATGCTCAAGTATTTTTTAATAATTTTCAGATTATTTTCACACTTGGGTTATAGGAATAAGATTTCCATCATTCCTTGACCTTGAAGTTTCATATTAAGGTTTTAAAAATTACTAATAACATTATAAATAAACAAAAAATAATATCATTTCACCATTGCAAGTTTATTAGTTAGTTCTATAGTGAATTAGTCATTCATGGTCTAAGAGCAGCATGATTTCAAAACTGAAAGGCAGATATGCAGGAAAACCCACTATATAATAAAATTCCCTTCTCTCAGTGCTCATTTCTCATTTTTCCCCTAACTACGTTGTAAGCAGATAAAAAAAATCATTCTGGATCAAGCACGAATCACATTCCTGCTACTAAAGACAGTGAAAATAATAACAACTCTTCTTCTTCCTGAAATTGGCTTTACCTTTCCTTCTCTCAAACCAAGTTGATATCTTCTGCTTCTCCTAGAACTGTTCAGATAACTTTTCTCAGTCTTATTCCCTGTCCTTTATGTACTGCCTAGCACGCTGTTATCAGCAATGGATTTCACTATCCACATACTAGATGCCATCTGCCATTGAAACCCCCAACATCTGTCCTTTCTGTTATTGCAATAATGCATGTTGTCCTTTGAGTATTTGGGGGTAGAACTTCTAGAGATGTCTTCCCCCAAAATACATTAATAATATGTCTTAAACACCCTGAAGAAACTTAAGAAAGTAAGCAATACTGTCAGGTTACTCAGTAATTAATAGCATTTCCCCACTTGCAAAAGAAAAAAAAAAAAAAAAAGGGGGTGGAGAAGAAAGAAAAAGGACTTTATTGTGTTTAAATGAGCAAAATAACTAATCACTATGCATTTCTTTTAGACTATTCTTTACTTCTATTTTGTACTCTATGATAGAGGAGTCCACATGCTAGAAAGGCTTATCTCTTGCCCCAGTCATGATGTTACCATCATCACTACCTGTCTGTACTGTTGCACTTATCACCTTCTCCTCTGCTCACCTTTTCCAGCAAACTCAGCGAGGTTTCATCTCTTGCAGAGGAACCCAGGGGTCCTGACTAAATTCTTAGCAACAGGGAAAAGAAACTGGTGTCTCCTTGCAATTTTCTAAATTTTACTCTTTTTAAACTTGATCCTGTCACAGGCTGCAGTGTGGTTGCACGTTTTCCCAGGTAACACTGAATTGAGATTTCTTGCCACAGGTTTTCAGTTCTGCACAAAAACTCAAGCTTCAAAATGCATTGGAACAATTACAGTGCCTCAAATCCTTACATAACTGATTGCAAATGAGGATTAGCCTGCCCTGGCAGCTACCTTAACTTGCTAGCAGATGCTGGCAGAACACTTTTTCCCTGGGGAGCTTTCTCTCCATCTGCAGTTATAAACAGCTTTGGACTCCTCTTTAGATCCATTTATCAACAAAGGTCAAACGAAAATTTTTTGTTTATGTTTTCAAGCCAATATCCTACTAGGCAAAAGAGGAAGTGATGAAGACTCCCTTTTCCAAGCAAAAGGACCTTGTCACTGGGCAATAGAAAAGTGCTCACATATCCTTAGTGTCTCTCACTCTACAGGTTCTTGCTTTTTTTGTCCAACAAGTGTTACTTTTTCAGGAAGAATGGGTCTGTTCTCACATCTTCTCAGTCTTACTTATAGGCTGGCAATGTGGATATTCGTAGAGTCATTTAGGTTGAAAAAGACCTTTAAGATCATTAAGCCCAATTGTAAACCTAACACTGCCAAGTCTACCACTAAATCATGTCCCTAAGTACCACATCTACAAGTCTTTTAAATACCTCCAGGGATGATGACTGGAGGTATTTAAAATTCCTATTCTACTAGGAAACAGAAGGTTCCTATTCTACTAGGAAATTGAAGCAGGATGTTCAAAACACTGGGAAGGACAGAGAATCAGTTATTCCCATTGTAAAGGTGTGCACAAACCTCTTAACCTAGTTGTAACCCTTAGCCTGGGCACTCTTGTGCCAGGCTCCCATGCAACACGAGGATGGACCTTTTCCCCTCCTCACTTAGCATCTTCCTGAAGGACAAACACTAGCATTGTGAGTTCTGTGTTAGACTCTGGGCTGGGGTTACATGCTAAATGTAGATTTTTCCTATTGTGGAGCTAAAGATAGCCAACCCGAGCAGATGGTTCAGTTGAGTCAAGATAGGACAAGTAAGAAAATTACTGTGAAGCTGTTCTTCCTTATACCTTTTACCTCTTTACTACTTCCTCATTTAGAGGTATTATGAATATCAGCGTGAGCTGTTTCTTCTCCTTCCAGGTAAATAGCAAGGTAAATTTACAGCTCTGGCATCAGCTATATCATTTACAAGTATATTCTACAATAGCAGCTGTATTGTGACTGTGATCACTGTTTCTGTGTTCATAACATTCTTGCTGACAGATAATGCAATTGAACAGATCGGAAAAATATTGTGCCCTTAACAGTCTGGCTTATGCAATAAAATGATACATTAGATAAGCAACACACTATGTTTTGCACTGATGTCTCTGCACAGTTTTATATTTTCAGTATTATTGTTAGCTGAGCAGCCTTTACAGTATGCCATTATTTACACTCATGCAATATCTTCAAGGGTAGCATGCAAGAGCAGATGTCAGACATTCTAGCCTTGTAAGAAAAGCTTCTAGCCTATGACAAACATATAAAAGGAAATGTTCTTAAGAAGCCTGTCAGGTCTTTGCCCTTCTGGAGCCTGAAAGCCACGTGGCACCCAGTGGAGTCAACAGAAATGTTTTCATTAGCTTCAGTGAGCTTTGGATTAGTACTTCAAGTTTCTGTAAGCAGTCCTGATCAGCCACTGTACAAATGTTAATGAGTTGAACAATGCCCTTGGAAGCTAGAAAGACAGAAGATATTGTTTCATTCATCCATTTCTGACAAGGGTGAAGGGCCATGACAGAGGAATGTAAAGAGATATCACACAGTGTGTCAAGATAGGAAATGAAAATGTTCATTATACTCTTTAAAAATTCAGAGGGATTTAGATGGGTGAGTTTCCATTGGCTCCCTAATAATTCCTCTTAAGGATAAATCCAAGAGAGGAATTAGAAGGGAGATAACGACTGAGGTTGTGATACATTCACTGAAACTTCTTTCCTGTCTGTCAGGACCATGCCTATAGGCTTTTAAGCATTTCAGTGCCACTCCTTAACTGGAAAACCATCCATGAACTCTTAAAATTAGCTTCAATATAAATCATAACAAATCACTTTAAAGTGTAAAAGAAAATTGTTTTTTCACAATGCTAACTCATTGCCACAGCAAAGTCTGGATAATAAAGATCTAAAAATGGGTTCAAAAAGTAACTAGGCATATTTTTGGAAGAAATGTTCATCTAGCAGTATTAAAAATAAGGGTGTGGATACAACTAAGCCTCATGAATTGTCTATGAAAAATGTTCATGAGAGGACGTACTTAGGAATACTATTTCCCAAGCACCCACTCTTGGCCTCTATCATAGATAGTGGTTTAGATAAGCTAAATATCTTGGTTTTCAGTGCAAACCCAAAACTGTCTGCTACTAGGCCAAACATTGCTTTAAATGTTACGATTGGCACGTAGGGAGACAGAAAATTAGGAAGATAGAATAAGAACATATAAAGACATAAACAGATCAGTTGTGCATTAGATGGAGGTGTCTCACAGAGACACACATAGTTCATATTACTCATTCACGAAAGAAAAAAATACTTTGAAAAGATAGCAAAAAAAGAAGACTACTGAAAGTAACAAAACTTAACTAGAATTAACAATAGGTTTAAGGTAAATAGGCCCATATGTCTAGCTTTGGTAAGGCTTTGTCCATTATGTTGTCATTTGCCAAGATCATATGTTTTGGAATACATACATTGTTTATATCTTGGAAAAATTACAAATTGCCATGTCCCTCCTCCCAGCAGAAAAGCCTGGATGGAAGAAGTTTCTCACTGTTCTCATATTAAAACTTTCAGTGTAAAAATAGAAAAATGTCATGACTCCTATTAACTTTGTGAACCCTTAAATCACTTCTTAACAAAAAAAAGAAAGGACATTTGAGAAAATACAAAAACCTTCAGACTATTATAACATTAAGTATTGTTGATACTGAAATCTTTCATGTTTATCTGTGCACTCTCAAACAGCATTTTTCCAATACATTGTATATTTTACGGTATATTATACAAACAATAAGCTATTGGAAAAATCTCTGTCAACATTTTGAGAAAGTGAAATCATACATTGCATTTTTGAGCAAGATATGATCAAGAAATCTTTATCTAACACAAGAATGACTGGATTAAATTCTGATAGCATTGCACTTAATACTAGACTGGATTAATCCTGTCATTCTTATTTGCTATAAAATTTATTAACTAATTAAATTTCATAGTCTAGATTTATGTGGAACATGATAGATTTCACACATGAAAATGAATTTAGAAATTTAAACATATGGAGTCTGACACACCCTACCGAAAATCAGTAAAGCTACGTGAGGAATTTAAGACTATCGTTTCAGTTCCAAATAGTCCATTGATTCCTTCACAATTATGAAAAAATGAAATTCCTACTGAAGAGAAAACTATTGCTTACTTCAATGCAGCCAGAATCATACTATATCTGCTTCATTTGGTTGTGCAATTGTATGTGTATTTCCTGTTTATAAACCAGTCATATTTCTACTTCTTCCCCTTGCACCTTCTAATATTTGCATAACAAAATCAGTCACATCTTTTAGACCACTTCTTACATTGCAAGCTCATAAGTAAAATATTTTCACAAGTCCCTGGCTATTATTAACACTGAAATACCCATTTTTCAAAGACATTTGATTAAGAAACATAAAATATTTTTCCCTAGATTAATTTATTGCCAACTTTAACATACTTATAACCATAATTACAAACATAACTGCTTGATAAAGATCTCGGGTATTTCATTCAATTTTTTTATCTCTTTGTGCACTAACTTGGATGGGGCTTTGAGCAACCTGGACTAGCAGAAGGTGTCCCTGCTCATGGTCCCTTCCAAATCAAATCATTCTATGATTCTAATTAGTCCTCATTTTGTGACTTATCATCAAGGTTTTTGCCATCATTCCAAATGAAAATAGTTTTAGAGCCATATAATTTGCTCTTTCTCTTCCAGTGATCTTGAAAATTTCCCTATAAGTCTCAAACTAAATTGTTTTGATAGTCATTGACAGTGACTGTTGCTTATCTTGACATTAGTGAGGCTGTTGACACTGTCTCCATAACATGCTCGTAGACAAACTGATGAGACATAAACTAGATAATAGACAGTGAGGTGGACTAAAAATTGGCTGAACTGCTGGGCTCAAGGGCTTGTGATGAGAAGGACCAAGTCCAATTGGAGGCAATCACTAGTGACTTACCCCTTGGGTTGCTACTGGGGCCACTGCTGTTTAATGTCTTCGTTAACAACCTAAATGACGTAGCAGACTGCACCCTCTGCAAGTCTGCAAACAATTCAAAACTAGGAAAAGTGGTTGGTTCACCAGGTGGCTGTGCTGCCCTTCAGAGGGAATTCAGCAGAATAGAGAAATGGGCCTACAGGAATGTCATGAAGTTCTATAAAGGGAAGTGAAGAATCCTGCACCTATGGAGGAATAACCCCAGGCATCAGTACAGACTGGAGGCGAACCAGTTAGAAAGTAACTTTACAGAGAAACTCCTGGGGGTTCTAGCTGCACCAAGTTGTCCATGAGCCAGCAATGTGCACTCGCAGTAAAGGACAACAGCATCCTGGACTGCATTAGGAAGTCTTGCCAGCAGGTCGAGGGAAATGATCCTTTCCATCTACTCAGCGCTGGTGAGACAGCATCTGGAGTGGTGTGTCCAGTTCAGGGCTCCTCCATGCAAGAAAGACACAGACATATGGGGCTTTCATTTCCATGGATCAGTATTGCTACATGTTGCCTTCTCTAAAAACAGTCAGAAAACTCTTTCTCTCTGTTATGCAATACTTCCTTAACTGATGATATTCCAATGCCAATTCAGCTTGATAATCTTTCTCAGGCTTCTCCAGCATTTTTCTTTCTTGTATCTACTTTTATGACTATGGTTAAGAAAGTTTAACACTATGTTTACAGTTCTGTTCTACTTTTCAATTAGTACATACCTTCTAATTTTAACTGCATCATAAGTCCTTTGTGTATCAGACATCCTGACTGTTGACACATTTAACTAAGCACTGAAAATTCCTAACACTGAATTACATACACACATCATAAGAAAGCTTCAGGTTTCATAAATTTTGTCAATTCTATAACCCTAGCATGTTCCTAACTTAATGATAGAAGGTATACATGAGAGTTTTCAACACACTATTCGTAAAGGACACATATACAAAAAGATACTCTCCTCTGATCTGTTGCAAGGATTTACACTTCTACCTCCAGTTGTTACAAGGTTTCCTGTATCCCACTAATGAAAAATTAACAGTGGAATGATTCAAATTTGCTATGAGCGAAACATGTCAATTAAGGCTGATGGATCTTGCCTAGAATATTATAGGATCATAGAATCATAGAATGGTAAGGGTTGGAAGGGACCTCAAAGATCATCTAGTTCCAACCCCCCATGACATGGGCAGGGAAACCCTCCACTACACCAGGTTGCCCAAAGCCTCATCCAATCTGACCTTGAACACTCCAGGGATGGGGTATCCACAACTTCTCTGGGCAACCTGTTCCACTGCCTCACCACCTTCAATGTAAAAAATTTCTTCCTTATATCTAATCGAAATCTCCCCTCCTTCAGTTTAAATCCATTGCCCCTTGTCCTATCACTACACACCCTTGTAAAAAGTCCCTCTCCAGCTTTCCTGTAGGCCCCCTTTAGGTACTGGAAAGCTGCAATAAGATCACCCTGGAGCCTTCTCTTCTCCAGGCTGAACAGCCCCAACTCTCCCAGTCTGTCTCCATAGCAGAGGTGCTCCAGCCCTCGAATCATCTTCATGGCCCTCCTCTGGACTCATTCCAGTAGCTCCATGTCCTTCTTGTGTTGGGGACTCCAGAGCTGAACACAGTATTCCAGGTGGGGTCTCACGAGAGCTGAGTAGAGGGGCAGAATCACCTCCCTCGACCTGCTGGCCACACTTCTTTTGATACAGCCCAGGATACGATTTGCTTTCTGGGCTGCCAGTGCACATTGCCAGCTCATGTTGAGCTTCTCATCCACCAGCACTCCCAAGTCCTTTTCCTCAGGACTGCTCTCAATCCATTCTCCGCCCGGCCTGTACTTGTGCTTGGCATTGCCCTGACCCATGTGCAGGACCTTGCACTTGGCCTTGTTGAACTTCATGAGGTTCTCACAGGCCCACCTCTCCAGCCTGTCAAGGTCCCTCTGGATCGCATCCCTTCCCTCCAGCGTGTCCACAACACCACACAACTTGGTGTCATCTGCAAACTTGCTGAGGGTGCACTCAATCCCACTGTCCATGTCTCCAACAAAGATATTAAATAGCACTGGTCCCAGTACTGACCCCTGAGGAACACCACTCGTCACAGGCCTCCACGTGGACATTGAACCATTGACCACAACTCTTTGAGTGCGACCATCCAGCCAGTTCCTTATCCACTGAGTGGTCCATCCATCAAAACCATGTCTTTCCAGTTTAGAGACAAGGAAGTCGTGTGGGACAGTATCAAATGCTTTGGATAAGTCCAGGTAGATGATGTCAGTTGCTCTTCCCCTATCCATCAATGCTGTAACCTCATCATAGAAGGCCACCAAATTAGTCAGGCAGGATTTGCCCTTAGTGAAGCCATGTTGACTGTCACCAATCACCTCTTTATTTTCTATGTGCCTTAGCATAGTTGCCAGGAGGATCTGCTCCATGATCTTTCCGGGCACAGAGGTGAGACTGACTGGCCTGTAATTCCCTGGGTCTTCTTTTTTCCCCTTTTTAAAGATGGGGGCTATGTTTCCCCTTTTTCCAGTCATTAGGAACTTCACCAGACTGCCACGACCTCTGAAATATGATGGATAGTGGCTTAGCAACTTCATCAGCCAGTTCCTCAGGACCCGCGGATGGACCTCGTCTGGTCCCATGGACTTGTCCACCTTCAGGTTCTTTAGATGGTATCAGACCTTATCTTTTCCTACAGTGGGCGGTTCTTCATTCTCCCAGTCCCTGCCTTTGCCTTCTGTGACTTGGGCTGTGCCGCTGGAGCTCTTACCAGTGAAGACTGAGGCAAAGAAGTCATTGAGAACCTCAGCCTTCTCCATATCCCGGGTAGCCAGGTCCCCCGTTTCCTTCTGGAGAGGGCCTACATCTTCCCTAGATCTCTTTTTATCACTGACATATCTATAGAAGCCTTTCTTGTTGCCCTTGATGTCCCTGGCCAGATTTAACTCTATCAGGGCTTTAGCTTTCCTAACCTGATCTCTGGTTGCTCGGACAATCACTCTGTATTCTTCCCAGGCTACCTGTCCTTGCTTCCACCCCGTATAGGCCTTCTTTTTGTGTCCGAGTTGGTCCAGGAGCTCCTTGCTCATCCATGCAGGCCTCCTGGTGTTCCTACCTGACTTTCTCTTTGTTGGGATGCGCTGCTCCTGAGCTTGGAGGAGGTGATATCAAGGAAACTGTAACAAATTTATAAATGGTAAATGTGTGTGATCTTAACAAAGTGCTGACCCAGAGAAGGTAATGAAATCCTTTACTCAGAAGACAGCATTCAAGCAGCAGTCTTGAGAAAGGCAAACTAATGAATCTTAATTCTGATTAAATCTCATTATTTGTCTCTACTTACAGAAGTTCAGCACATCTTTCAAGACCATTATATCCTGGCCTCTACACTACCCATTAAAAGAAAACACTCACTCTGATGATTCAGATGTACTTTATAACTTTGTCTCATCCATGATGCTGTTGCTTTGAAGATACCTCAATGCTAAGTGGTGCTAAACTGAAGAGTTACAACTTCTTACAGTGTGATCTAACTTCTTTTGTTCTCTAATTTCTGAATTACTTCTCTGTGGCTACTGCTAAGGATGAGCTGTATGAGTGTTGTTAAGTCAGGTAGAAAAAGACATAGTGGAAAAGAATAGATGTCCTTAGACACAGTATCCTTTCAAAATTAAGAGGACTGTAACTGATGTAATTGAAAAAAGTTTAACTCACAAGAACCTTTCTTCAGATTTAAACTAGAATTCTGAAGCAAAACAACCTCATCCCATTTACACAGTCAAATATGTCTAAAGATATAAAAAGTTCAGTTTTAAATATGGAGATTACATCTATAAAAAAAATATGGTGTTCACAGATTAGGTGTAGATTTTGAGGCAGCACTTTTACAATGAGGTTCATTCTAACAGATAGCTCCCGGACTTCCATTCTATTTTTTTGCACACTTACAGACTCGGTTTTCACATTTTAATCCAATATCTCACACAAAGGTATGAATCCCAGGACCTCACTCTTGTGTTCAGTTCCCAAAACAGCCTGAAGAAAAACCCTGGAAAGTTAAAACAAAGCAGAAATTTTAAAAGCTGTCCTTTGCCTTTTTAAATGCTGCCTTTCAATTTCTCTATAAATACTTCTATGTATTTCACAACCAAAGTTATAGTTACCTTTGACAACTGAGGTTTTTCATTGATTACCCTTAATATCTCATTTAATGACAAAAACCAACAAAAATTTGAGGTGATACTAGTGTATTCTAGAGGGAGATATGGCAATAATAGTCAAACATCTTCATGTGCTGCATAAAATAAGCCAAAATTGACTTAATATTCAATAAAGATGTAAAGAATTATATAATGGTGTAAAATTGTGAAAATAAATATTTTTATGAGTAGGCAGTTTCAAACCAGTACAGTGAAGTCTCTTCCAACAAGGCATGAGGTAAAACATGGTTTTCATCTATATTTTACACCCTGCTGTATTCCAAAGATCAGTAGGCCTACTTAGTCACCATATAGTGTATGTTAGCCTCTTTCCACTAATTCCAAGAAAATGACACTAATTGTAACAGTCCTAAAGAAACTACAACATCAAATACAGCCTGTATATGTCTGTAATACAGCTTTCTCCCTTCTCCACCCATGCTGAGTTTTCTGAAAGCAGTCAGGTCTCTGAATCAAATCTCTAAATCCAGTTTTCTCTAAATCCAGTTTTATCAGAGATTGACTCAAGTCTGAGTACTTCAGGACATACTTAAGTTGTCTTGTTAAACAATTTGGGTTTTGCGTTTTTTGAGTCATATAAGTGTCTATTCTTGGTAAAATAATTTGACAAACGTCTTTCACAAGGGCTAAGATTGGTCAAATTAGTTCTCATTAGGTATAGCAAAATAGGTTATGTACAAAGTCACTATAGTTTAGCTATATCTTATAGCCCTTAATAACAGACTTATCATCTTTTTATGACTAAATTGCTTTCAAAAGAGTGATTTTCCAGAACTTTGTAGGTTCACCAGCTCACAGAGAATGCAGTATACACCTGTCCCCTGTGGTGTGCCACTAGAGTACAAGAGATGGAGAAGGAAAGGCAGTATTAGAGAGTTCTCATCACTTCCTCTTGGCCCTTGAGTTATGAGTTACAGAGCAGGACTTCCCTGTTACCTTCTTTGATGGCTCTGGTTTAATGATTCCCTGTTTCATTCTGAATGTAGCTAAATAAAACTGCAGAGATGATTTTTCACACCACATGACCCAAAATAAAGCCAACTATGTAAGAGGGAAAAAAAGGAAAGAGTTTTGCAAGACACTAGTCATCTGGCAATACAGGGTTACCTTACTACTTCAACCACGTAATCCATATTAGCGGAGATGATTGGAATGTTTTGGGAGCACAGGTAACCAAATTGCAGACAGAAAAATCTTAAGACATTAAGTACGATTCTTACATCTGTACTTTGCATTTTTTCTCCCATTAAAAAATGTAAAGCCAAATGCCTTTTATTTAAATAAAAACAGCTAAAACCCATTACTTTCCAAAGAAAATTAGATCATATACTGTGACGGATTTGGAGAAAACAGTCAAAATATATTCTTGTGTTTTGAATTGCCAAGGAGCTTCTGCCATGTTTTTTCATACTAAATAAATAAATACTCCTGTTAGTCTTATGTAAGAGTCTTGCTCCTGTAACACATTCAACAGATGTCTTCTCTTATGAAGAGAATGCCTGTAGGGTAAGTCTTGTCTAGTCAGACTTCTTTAAACATGGAAATATAAGGGATGCAGATACCTTGCCAGGATTCTCTCTCTCTTTTTTTAAGATGGAACTTCAGTGAGAATTTACACAGGAAGGAGGGAAACAAGTCTAAAAAGAAAAAAAAAAAAAAAAAGCCACAAGAAAACAAAACCTCTTTCAGACCATATAAAATATTGGGGGAAGTAAATATATCAATTAGTAAGGTTGTCTTTGCGACATTAACAAAGTAACTTGAAAAAATACATTAATCTGAAAACATAACTTTTGGTTGATTGTTTACATTTAGATAAACAAAAGCACATTTTCTATAGTCAAGCTTAGGTTAGGTCGAATAAAGTTACATATTGCAGCTAACATTTACACCCCTGAAACTTAAACTCAGATTCAGTCTCTCAATAGTATTTGTGGATGCTGGACACCTCAGAATAGGACCCAAAACAAAAAACACAGAATAAGCTAGCTCAAAGCAGTTATTAGAATCATAGAATCATAGAATGGTTAGGGTTGGAAGCAACCTCAAAGATCATCTAGTTCCAACCCCCCTGCCATGGGCAGGGACACCCTCCACTACATCAGTTTGCTCAAAGCCTCATTCAACCTGTCCTTGAGCACTTCCAGGGATGGGGCAGCCACAACTTCTCTGGGCAACCTGTTTCAGTGCCTCACCAACCTCAGAGGAAAGAAGTTCTTCCTTATCTCTAATTGACATCTAGCTTCTTTCAGTTTAAAAGCCATTGCCCTTGTCTTATCACTACATGCCCTTGCAAAAAGTCCCTCTCCAGCTTTCTTGTAGGCCCCCTTCAGGTACCAGAAGACTGCTATAATACCACCTCGGAGCCTTCTCTTCTCCAGGCTGAACAGCTCCAACTCTCTCAGTCCATCTTCACGGAAGAGTTTCTCCAACCCTCGTATCATCTTCATGACCCTCCTATAGACTCATACCAACAGGTCCATGTCTTTATGTTGAAGGCCTCAGAGTTGAATGCAGTACTCCAAGTGGAGCCTCACAAGAGAAGAGTAGAGAGGGAAAATCACCTCCCTTGACCTGCTGGACACGTTTCTTTTGATGCAGTTCAGGATATGGTTGGCTTTCTGGGCTGCAAGCACACAGTGCCGGCTCATGTTGAGCTTCTCATCAGCCAACACCCCGAAGTTGTTCTCCTCAGGGCTTTCCTCAATCCATTCTCCACCCAGCCTGTACTTGTGCATGGGATTGCCCCGACCCACGTGCAGGACCTTGCACTTGGCCTTGTTGAACTTCATGAGGTTCTCACAGGCCCATCTCTCCAGCTTGTCAAGGTCCCTCTGGATGGCATCCCTTCCCTCCAGCATGTTGACCACATCACACAGCTTGGTGTTGTCAGCCAACTTGCTGAGGGCTGTTAAATTCTGTCTTTAGACTGTTAAAGTCTGTCTTTCGACTGTTAAAGTCTGTCTTTCCTAAATGAAGAAATACAGTAACGTGGAAAAGGCTTAGATGAAAAAGTAATTTTCGCACCATGTTACTGACGGCAAAACTGGGGCAACTGTGATCTTTAAATACAAAAAAAGTGGATAGAGTCAATGTGGGGATTGAAATTGACTATATACAGTTAGGGTAGTTGGTAGAGCTAATACAGTTTTTTTACAAGTGGGGACTAATAATGATCTTTGTTACTGTTCTTAGTACAGAACTTTGCACATTTAGACTGTAACAGTGTTAAGAACTGCATCTTATTCGAATACAACTGAAAAAGCACAAGTATTTATTGAAATAAGTATAGGGTAAATATTAGAAAGATGCAGTTCTATGTTTTTATTTTTAAAGAAGACCTCTTAAGTCTAAGGCGGTTTTGAAAGTTGGAAGAAATGTTTTAATAGGCTTTTATAGGAAAAAGGTATTTTCCTTAATCTTACGACTGCTGTATGTTTTACTAAATGCTCTCAAGATCAGAGACTGTTTGTAGGTAACTGACAGTTGAAGAAAACCCAACTATAATTGAACTTCATCATGCTCAGAGGCAAAAAGACGTAAAGAAGCACTTGCTATGTTTTATGGGGTCTATGGTAAACATAAAAACTGCACCCAGATCTCCCCAAGATGGATCCTCCTGTTGTATAAAATCCTGGTTCTACTTAAAGATTCAGAGAGGTCTAATGCAAATGAATAATTTTCTTTCAGATACCTAAAAAGAACTATGGAAAAATAACCTTATTTTGGTTTCAAAGACGTATTATCAAAATTTGGAAATATCTGCATTATGGTTTCCTGTGTTATCTCAGTTTAACTTCTTTATGTTTATTAAATTATCATTTGTGTTTTTCCTAAATTTATTCAGTTGTGAGCAAAGCATGCGATGATACATCCAGTTATTATTAAGCACAGGATCAATGGATATTTGTAGTAACTTTTATTTATTTATTGACACTGAAAATGTGGGTAAAATATCAGTCTTAGGATGACTTTCTTTTCATCACCTGTCAGTATGTTTCATCCATTTTTAAGACTGAGTTTATATATTAAGTATATCATTCTGACAAATATGTTCTGTTGTTTGGGATTATTTTTAGGGAAGGGAGATAGAGAAACACTTTAACTGAAGTAATTGTAAACAAAAAAAGGATTAAAAAATTAATTTTAATAAGCATTGTAATTTTTAATAAGGTCTACAAGTAACCTTGTAGTTAGTTCAACCCACTAGTAAGTCACTATTTTAAATGTAATACAAATTGATAACATAAATTAACATCTCAGAATCTAAAGCTCTAGCTCTCAATTATTCAAAAATCAAGGAGTTTTTCAAACGGTCATATAACAAACTGAGAAAAAAAAATGAGGCTCAGCCCAGCACTGCACTCCCTGTAGTAGCACTGGCAAATTCCTGGCACTGCTGCCAGGTTTGGCACCAGCAGAGTTTCATGCTAGCACCAATAATGACAACTTAAAACATACTTAAAACAAATTGCTCATTAGACATGAAAAAGCTTTAGTATCACACATTTTGAAGTCCTAGAAAGAAGAATCTGAAAAGTTAATTTATTTGCATTTGCAAGGCCTGTCAGGTTGGTACAACAGCAGAAGCCAGGAATAGTATGATAATATGAACCATTCCATGATTCCATGAATAATTCTAGCTAGTTCCTTATCTTTTTGAGATATTTGCCTAGATTTAGAGTTACAACTATAGCTGGACTGAAGATCTAGTTTTACCTTTTTATTCTGAATGCACTTAGGTGTATAAAAAGATGAAAAAAATGGCATTAAATGAGTTAGGGAAGGGAATTCAGCCTATTGGTAAGGCTAAGGCTGGATAAGAAATAGATTAGTGTCTGAGACAAGAAGACTGAAGATCTAGGTTGATTTCTGGATCCTTCGGTGCCTAGAGAGCTAACACAGGGGCATATAAGTGGCAAGGACAATGTCTTCTGCCTAGTTTGAAGGCAAGTGTGAACCACTCATTTAAGAAAGGTGTAATAAGATCAGGACCTGAAGGGATGAAGGAGTGTAGTGTTATTGATAGCACTTGAAAAGCACAAAGGGCTGAGAAAGACCTGGGGCTGGAGGAGCAAATTGGTTCTGGTTAGATTTCTAGATGTAACGGAGTTCTGGGCACAGTTATCAATAGGGATAAAAATCAGTCCTGAGAATATAAACAGAATTCTCCAGCATCTGAGAGATTTACCAGCAATGCTACCTGCAACAAGTATGAACTAGAGTATACCTGAAGAAAGCTTTGATTTAACTTTGAAAATAGGAAGAAGTGACGAACAAGATTGCTTTTCAGGTTCCTATAGCCCTACATTCCAGAATGAACAATACCAGACACTTGAAGTGGGTCACATACGTGGCATGGTATAGTCCACAACTGTAGAGTATAAATAAAGTTTCTGGTTTGGGTGGCAGTTTAACTTTGCAAAGCAGGAACTGGCTTTTTCAGTTTGTTATGTACAATTTGCAGGTCTAAGATAGTGTGATTAGCTGGGTCAAATAGGTCAGAATTAGATGGACCTGGTCAGCAAGTCTGTTGTTAAAGTTTGCTTTATACTTCATTTCAGTTTGAAGATTAATATTAAGAAGCACTGAAGATGTGTGCTACGTGTAACCCATAAGACTCACAGAGTCAGGGACAGAAAGTGTTAAATGGCTAAGACCATTTTTGGAAGCTACAAAAAAGACAGAAAACAAAATCTGGAAATTGTAGAAACAAATATCTTGTAGCTGATCTCCTGTCTTTAAAAACCCCCTAACTATAATAAATAACCTCCTTTTACCAGCAATCGATGCCCACATCGGTATTAGACATTAAGCTTTCCGAGACCATCCCTCATCTCGGCTTAAAAGATCCTAAACTATACTGTAACCAATTTAGCTCTAGCAGCCTCGCTTTATAGCACCTAATCATTAAAACAAGGATAAATATAGCTTTAAATAAGATATGCAACCTAAATCTGTCTCAAATCTACTGAAAACCTGTTTGTCTCTATTGTTAAACTCTTATCCCCGGTCTGTGAGACTTGTAGTTCCAGTTCCAGTATAAACATAGATTTAGGATATCTTCTATACCACTCCCTAATCAAGTTTTCCTTTAAACACCAGTCTTTGTTTTAGCCTATGCAAGCTGCAAAAATTAACTGTTTTCAGTCACTGATGAACTGTTATACTCCCCGACAATTATTACAGCACCCATCCCAGATTTATGTGAAGCATATTCGAACCAGAATAAAACCATTTACCCACACCAGCCGCTGGATCATCGTAATACTGCAGGCATAGAGCATACACAAAATTCTCAAAACTTTTCAGCACCTCTTGTACAGAACCCACATTTAACTCTTCTCTAGCCTCAAGTCTAGCCCTTCCCTCAGCCCATAAACTCCTCAACAGAACTTCTTGGCCCTGTATGCTTGCTGAATCTAGTAATATACTTAATTTCTTCATCTGATTCTCTCACCTTGCACTTATTTCTATTCCTAAGTCTCATTAAAACAGTAATCCTCCAACACAATCATCATACCTAAAGACTCAAAAGAAGTATTTTTTTATAACAACATTCATCCTCACTCTGCCTCTGCAAAACACATCTTAAAAGACTTCAGTCCCTGCTTTTCTTACTATTACTCTATATAAAATTAGCTCCAGACTTTACTTTTTCCTTAAAACTATGATACCTTCCCTTGCAGAACTAGCCTTAATTTCTCACTCAGACAAAAATCAAGTATAATTCTGGTCCTATAGACGTTGCAGGAAAGATACAGCCATTAACCCAACTCTGTAGTCCCTGTTATCATAATCCTGTGTCTTATTTTTAAACTTTTTAACAGTAGTCTCATCCATAGGAAGAAGCCTCTATAATAAGTATCACCTAGGAGATGGTTCTGTGGCTAATCCAGCCTGCTAGCATGGAGTTAAGACAAAGGAAGAAGCTGAGGTTCTGGCAAAATGAAGAGCTTACTGCATTATATTGTCAAGCATGCTACTTGGCAAATTGAACTGGACCTGGAAAGGTCTAATATCTCACAGTTAATTCCTAGGTTATTTTAGACTGATAATAAGCCTGAAAGTAAGATTTGAGTTTGATGTTGGTAGTACTACTGGGGAGAGGAGATTATAGAAATTTATGGATATAGCCATGTTTTGGATGGTGCTTTTTCCTCCCTTCTTCTCATGCCTCATCCCCCGCCACTCTCAGTCTGCCAAATTTTGAGATTAAGAACAGTAGTGATTGATTTCTTAAGGTTATTGCTGGATCTTGCTAGACATGCAGAAACTGAATGAAGGCTGGGTCTGGAATGTCTGTATCCTTTTTCTTCTTAACCTGAACCTGATTTCGAAGCATATGCATACGTTTAACCAAAAACAAAAATAAAGTGTTTGCCCTGGTGATTTCAACACTCATTTTAGCTCTGCATGGCTTGCAAGATGCCTGCAAAATCAAGATCTTCAGTATCTATCCTGCCAGTATTAACTGCATCACTGTTCCTAATCTTTGCTTTCAATTTGCATCTATTAGTCATAACTGCCACAGAATGAACCATGACTCCCCCACTCCTTTTGGCATCAGCTTTATTCCAATACCATGAGCCTTTATTTCAATACTGTATTATCAGCTATTTGGTATCATTTATAACACTTTATAATGTTCTGAAACTGGTGGGCACTGTTATCCTACCTAAGGATTTAGGGAGAAATGAAATCTCTTGGCCATATTTAAGTGCCTAGGCTTCTGAAAAAGGTGTGAGGTTCTTATATAAGCCACAGCAAATCTTAACTTTTCCTGAGTTCTCAAAGGCCAGAAAAAGCAAAACTTGAACTGACAGAGGTAGGTGGTGGGTTCAATGTAGTTATTTGCAGTCTATAATTCCCATCTATTGCATTCTCAGCACCATTGATATATTGAAAATTATATCTTTAGTTTTAGTAAAGGTTCCGCTTGGGAGCATAACAGACATAAATTCAAAATGAGATGGGTGCTGGATGTGATACAGGTAAATGTTTTACCCCTGTTTCTGGAGCTACTACAGGTACCCATTGGTACGGTAAAGATAGGTTTGGGATGAATGTAAGGGTTTGATAAGGACCAGGGACAAGGGCCTGAACTGAAATCCAGCTCCTGAGCCAGCTGAGGCCTCCAACACAGCTTCTCACAGCTCTTTCACAACTCGTTTCATGGCAGTCTGATCCCAGGTTACATGGCTGCATTGTATCAGAGCTGGCCTTGACCACAGGTGGTCAAACACCTTGGAGAGGGGAAAAGACTGCAGGGGCTGTTCTTGGGACCTGATGAGATCCATCCGCGGGTCCTGAAGGAACTGGCGGATGAAGTTGCCAAGCCACTGGCCATTGTATTTGAGAAGTCGTGGAGGTCTGGCGAGGTCCCCGATGACTGGAAGAGAGGGAACATAACCCCCATTTTTAAAAAGGGGAACAAGGAGGACCCGGGCAACTACAGGCCGGTCAGCCTCACCTCTGTGCCTGGCAAGGTCATGGAGCAGATTCTCCTGGGAACCATGCTAAGGCACATGGAGAGCAAGGAGGTGGTGGGTGACAGCCAACATGGCTTCACCAAAGGCAGATCGTGCCTGACCAACTTGGTGGCCTTTTATGATGGGGTGACAGCATCGGTGGACAAGGGTCGACCAATGGATATCATCTACCTGGACTTGTGCAAAGCTTTTGACACTGTCCCGCACGACATTCTTCTCTCTAAACTAGAGAGGCATGGGTTTGATGGATGGACCACTTGGTGGATAAGGAATTCGCTCAATGGCCGCACTCAGAGAGCAGTGGTCAACAGCTCGATGTCCAAGTGGAGACCGGTCACGAGTGGCGTCCCTCAGGGGTCCGTGTTGGGCCCGGCCCTCTTCAACATCTTTGTCGGTGACGTGGACAGTGGCATGGAGTGCACCCTCAGCAAGTTCGCCGATGACACCAAGCTGTGTGGTGCCGTCGACACGCTGGAAGGGAGGGATGCCATCCAGAGGGACCTCGACAGGCTGGAGAGGTGGGCCCGTGTCAACCTCATGAAGTTCAACCAGGCCAAATGCAAGGTCCTACATCTGGGTCGTGGCAATCCCAGGCACAAATACAGACTGGGTGGTGAATGGATCGAGAGCAGCCCTGAGGAGAAGGACTTGGGAGTACTGGTGGACGAGAAGCTCAATATGAGCCGGCAATGTGCTCTTGCGGCCCAGAAGGCCAACCGCGTCCTGGGCTGCATCAAGAGGAGCGTGGCCAGCAGGTCGAGAGAGGTGATTCTCCCCCTCTACTCTGCCCTCGTGAGACCTCACCTGGAGTACTGCGTCCAGTTCTGGAAGCCCCCAACATAAGAAGGACATGGACCAGTTGGAGAGGGTCCAGAGGAGGGCCACGAAGATGATAAGAGGGCTGGAGCACCTTTCCTATGAGGACAGGCTGAAAGAGTTGGGGCTGTTCAGCCTGGAGAAGAGGAGGCTCCGGGGTGACCTTATAGCGGTCTTCCAGTACCTCAAGGGGGCCTACAAGAAAGACGGGGAGAGGCTGTTCAGGAGGGCCAGTTGTGATAGGACAAGGGGTAATGGTTTTAAAATAGAGGGAGGTAGATTCAGATTGGATATTAGGAAAAAATTTTTACCATGAGAGTTGTAGAACACTGGAACAGGTTGCCCAGAGAGGTGGTGGATGCTCCATCCCTGGAGACGTTCAAGGCCCGGTTGGACGAGGCCCTGAGCAACCTGATCTAGTTGGAGATATCCCTGTTCCTTGCAGGGGGGTTGGACTAGATGACCTTTGAAGGTCCCTTCCAGCCCTAACCATTCTATGATTCTATGATTGGTGCACTCAGGGCTCTGACAGTAAGGATGGATAGGGAACACATATCCAACATTTTAGCAATAAACTCCTACCATGAGAGCTGAATGAATGTATGCTAACAGGAAAGGGCCACCTAAGAGATCAGATCAGCCTCTCAGCTCATTTCTCAGTTATGCTTCCAGTATTATTCCGTATTAACATTTTTGCAGCCTGTATAAGAGATAAAGCCCAGGTTAGCCAGCTGATACTTCAGCTGAGATAAAGACATTAGAATGTTCCAACATATACAAAAGATAATTTTGACATCGGATGTATCACAGTCAATACAGAGTCAGATCTCTGTCACACTTTGTAACTAATTTGGTTGAGCTATCCTGCTCACTAACTCTTCAATGTTATTAACGCCCATCATCTGCAGCTCTTTTACTGTACGCCACAGGGTTTCTGTATTCAGAAGTTGTGCGATCATCTGTATAGAAGTGTCCAAAGAAAGGCATGTCTTTAACAACAACACAAACATCTCTGAAAACTTTCCAGGTGGCTGCTTATCTTCCCCTATTATCCTGAGGACAGAATGTCCATGTCTGTTACTGTGCCTCGGTATAGAAAATCAGGAGCCAGTTGAGCGCATCAAGGACTTGCTAAACACACTAGATCCAGATCCTGTATATTATAGTCATCCTTCACAATATACCACAGAATCCCATGAAGATCAACCACTTGCTCTCTCTTAATGAAGTAAACTATGGTATTTGTTCATGGATCCTCTAACAGCTCCTGAGAATGCTTTTCATGTCATAGTCATATCAAGTAACTAGTAAGATCTAGCCTTCAGTTTCAGCGAATGCATTTTGACCACATTTTCACTTGTGATTTTTCCATTCCTGCAAGAATTCCTGCAGCAGGTCTGGGATTTCCTAAGTTGCCTTCCACAACTTGGATGATTTGACAACACAAGGGTGTCTGGATCTCAGTAAGTCACTTGAAAGCTCTAGCAATGCTTCTAGGTTACCTTCAGGCAGATTTTATTGGGAGTCAATCATTCCCTGTGAGTTTCAAGATCATTGTACTTGCCCTATGTGTTGGTTTTCTTTTTATCAGAACCTACTGATTGGAGCAATAGTTTTTAATCCTTTTTCTTAGATCCGAAGCCTCTTGATTTCAATGCTTTTCTCCTGTAGCTGCAGCTCTTATTGCCATAAGTTCCTGCAATTGCTCACAGGTTCTTCTTGAAGCTTCTATTGTGACTGCTGACACCGCTTTAGTAACTGTGCCTATAGCTACATTCGCTGCAAGTGTTGCTGGTGGTGTGCTGCTAGCTTGTTACCTTCCAAGGAATTCTGGATCCCTGTTTTCTACTGGCAATCTGGTCCATGCACACGTTTTCCATCTCAAGTGAACCAGCATTGCCTATGGTCATCACAGGAGGTCTGCTGGTATCACTCCACTGGACAATTCTTGATCAGTGAGTGTTTCAACATAAAGTGAATGTAGCAATTCTAACCAGGGTATAACAACAACAAAGCCCATCTTCCTCGAGTAAACAAGATTTTTCGGTTATTACAGAAGAATCAGGACAACATACAATGGCAGCCTCACTCTTTTAAAATCCACAAATACTTGAAAAATTGGTATGCAAGCTCTCCTACTCCTTCTAATGGAGAGTAAAGAACCACCCAGGGTAGGAGTAGATCAGGTCCGAGAACACCTAGAGAACCTGAAGGTGCGCAAGTCCATGGGACCTGATGAGATACATCCACGGGTCCTGAAGGAACTGGCGGCTGAAGTTGTTAGGCCACTAGCCATCATATTTGAGAGGTCCTGGCAGTCTAGTGAGGTTCCTACAGATTGGAAAGGACCAACATAACCCCCATCTTTAAAAAGGGACCAAGGACAACCCGGGAAACTACAGGCCAGTCAGCCTTACCTCTGTGCCAGGTAAAATCATGGAACAGATTCTCCTGGTAGCTGTACTAAGGCACATAAAAAATAACCAAGTGGTTGGTGACAGCCAACATGGCTTCACTAGGGGCAAGTCGTGCCTGACTAATTTAGTGGCCTTCTACGACAAAGCTACAGCGCTGGTTGACGTGGATAAAGCAACAGATGTCAGTTTCCTGGACTGGTGCAAGGCATTTGACACTGTCCCACATGACATCCTTGTCTCTAAAATGGAGAGACATGGATTTGACAGATGGACCACTCAGTCGATAAAGAACTGCCTGGATGGTCGCACTCAAAGAGTTGCGGTCAATGGTTCAATGTCTATATGGAGACCAGTGTCAAGCGGTGTTCCTAGGGGTCTGTTCTGGGTACAGTGCTGTTCAACATCTTTGTCAGCGACATGGATGACAGCATTGAGTGCACCCTCAGTAAGTTTGCCGACAACACCAAGCTGTGTGGTGCCATGGACTTACTTGAGGGAAGAGATGCCATCCAGAGGGACCTTGATAGGCTTGAGCATTGGGCCAGTGCAAACTGCATGAGCTTCAACAAGTCAAAATGCAAGGTCCTTCACCTGAGTTGGGCCAATCCTAGGCACAAATACAAACTGGGCACAGAGTGGGTTGGTTAAGAGTAGCCCTGAAGAGAAGGATTTGGGGGTGTTTATAGATGAGAAGCTCAACATGAGCCGGCAGTGCGCTCATGCGGCCCAGAAGGCCAACCGCATCCTGGGATGTATCGAGAGAAGCATGGTCAGCAGGTCAAGAGAGGTGATTTTCCCCCTTTACTCTGCTCTTGTGAGACCTCACCTTGAATACTGTGTCCAGTCCTGGTGTCCCCACCATAAGAGAGATGTAGATTTGTTGGAACGTATTCAGAGGAGGGCCCACAAAGATGATCCAGGGGCTGGAGCACCTCTGCTACGAGGACAGGTTGGGGGAGCTGGGATTGTTCAGCCTTGAAAAGAGAAGACTTCGGGGGGACCTAATAGCTGCCTTCCAATACCTGAAGGGGACCTAAAGGAAGGCTGGGGAGGGACTTTTTACAAGAGCGTCCACTGATAGGACAAGGGGAAATGGGTTTAAGTTGAAGGAGAAGAGATTTAGATTAGATATTAGGAAGAAATTCTTCAGTACAAGGGTGGTAAGACTTTGGAATAAATTGCCCAGAGAAGTTGTGGATGCCCCCTCTCTGGAGGTGTTCAAGGCCAGGTTGGACGGAGCCTTGAGTAGCCTGGTCTAGTTGAGAGGCGTCCCTGTCCATGACAGAGAGGTTGGATTAGATGATCTCTAAGGTCCCTTCCAGCCTATGCCATTCTATGATTCTATGATTCTAGCCTAGACCTTCAATCACTGAGGCAGGAATTAACCTCCTGGACTTATTGCAAGCATGTGTGTATTTTTTTATTATGGAACACAAATAGTCGATTTGCTAGATTCAAAAAAAGACACATGAACCCTATTTGAGGGAGCTGACAAAATTAGTTCTGTGAGTCATCACTGCATTGCTAGTAAAGTGAAAGAATTCAGAACAGGAAGAATAGATTAATTAGCTTTAAACTTGAACCCTGCAAAGCTCACATGGCTAGGATAAAACCAGGAATCAGCAGGCATATAACGACTTTTATTTTATTTTCCAGCAAGTATTGATAGATGGTTTATAAGGGTAAGAGAGCTGAAGAGTAAAGCATAGTCATCTGCAGGATTATAATGAGTGTCAGAGATCATAACTGTCATGGGTCTTTGGCTTACAGTAGACTTAATTATTCTTCCAATCAAGGTTTCTCAACAGAAACTGATAAAAACCTTTTTCTCTCTCTTTTTTTTTTTTTTTTCAAATATAGATTTTACAGGATCTTCAGGAAGTCTGGAACCATCAAACTGATGTTTATTTTTGAAGTAAGTATGATCATAGAATCATAGAATCATAGAATGGTTAGGGTTGGAAGCAACCTTAAAGATCATCTAGTTCCAGTCCCCTGCCACAGGGACACCTTCCACTAGATCAGGTTGTTCAAAGCCTCATCCATCCGGGCCTTGAACACTTCCAGGGATGGGGCAGCCACAACTTCTCTGGGCAACCTGTTCCACTGCCTCACCACCCTCAATGTAAAAATTTCTTCCTTATATCTAATCGAAATCTACTCTCAGTTTAGAGCCATTGCATCTTGTCTTGTCACTACATGCCCTTGTAAACAGTCCCTCTCCAGCTTTCCTGTAGGCCCTCTTTAAGTACTGGAAGGCTGCAATAAGATCACCCCGGAGCCTTCTCTTCTCCAGGCTGAACAGCCCCAACTCTCTCAGCCTGTCTTCATAGCAGAGGTGTTCCAGCCCTCGGATCATCTTCATGGCCCTCTGAACCCGCTCCAGCACCTCCATGTCCTTCTTGTGCTGGGGACTCCCCAGCTGAATGCAGTATTCTAGGTGGGGTCTCACAAGAGCAGAGTAGAGGGGCAGAATCACCTCCCTCGACCTGCTGGCCACGCTGCTTTGGATGCAGCCCAAGATACGGTTGGCTTTCTGAGCTGCCAGTGCACATTGCTGGCTCATGTTGAGCTTCTCATCCACCAGCACTCCCAAGTCCTTTTCCTCAGTGCTGCTCTCAATCCATTCTCCACCCAGCCTATACTTGTGCTTTCCCCGACCCACATGCAGGACCTTGCACTTGGCCTTTTGAACTTCATTAGGTTTGCACAGGCCCACCTCTCCACCTGTCAAGGTCCCTCTGGATGGCATCCCATCATACCATATAAGAAATACAGCTGGTGTTCAGCAGCTCAGAATAGGTTATAGTGCACGTGACGGGATCCTGGGCTACTATTAAGCTAAAGGTTTGGTCTGGGGATGGGCTAGGACTCAGAACCATGAAGAGCTGGGAAAAGTGCTGTATAATTCAAATCTTTGGTTGAGTAAGGTAAAGGCATGGTCTATGGTTAACATTTTCTGAATTGACTTCTAAATATAAAGTAACTTGTTGTCAAGAGCAACAGTTAGCATAAATAACCTGTGACTGCTTTTCTCCCCCTCCCCCATAAATGAGTAGAGTAGCTGTCATTATGTAGTTTGATACTCCTAATGCACAAAAACAACAGAATAAAATATGGAAAGACTGAGGTGAACACTTCAAACTTAAAGGAACTGAATACGCACAGATGTCTGAAGTATCTCTTCTTCAGGCACCAGAGGGTTTCCCAAAACATCTGCCCCATAGATCATAAAGAGCCGTTGCTAATGGAGACTACATAGTACTGCCTAGACTTCTGCAGCAAAAACATTAAGACTTATGTGTTGGAAGACAAACTATCTGACTTCCATTGCTCACTGCTCAGCTATTCTCTATTCAGGTCTATCACTTTGGCAGATCTATTGGTTTGTAGGCTTGTAACTAAGATTTAGGTGAGAGGTGAGATCAGGAAGACAGATTAGGGCAGCACTAGCGAGAAGCTAAAGCCCCAGAGCCAGGTAGTGGGCTGGTGTTGGTAGGACCAAACATGACTGCAGGTTCCCATGCTGTTGTGTCATGGCTTGGTTGCGTGCGTATTTCAGGTTATGTCAGGACCTCTCAAAACCTCCATGGTCAAAATGAGGGCAACTGATTTATCGAAAACTGTACGCTAAAGCTGGTTCACTGACTGTTATTAAATCTAACACTGAGCATGATATTATGATTAAGGTCATTTTATAAATGATGACAGAAAGCAGATTTATTACGAGATTCTATGAAATTTGCAGGGCAAGGATGTTGGACACCAGAAAGAGTGAATTGACTAAATTCTGCAATCAATATAAACCAAACTGGTTAAAAACTATGGTTAAGCTTGAAATAAGATTCGAGTCATAAACATAGAGACTGAAGATGCTAATTAATGGCTATGTTTTACGGTGTCATCAGAGATAGGAGAAAAGTTAGAGCCAGTGATGCAGTTTGTAGTTGATTTTGAAGTATTGAAGCCAAACAGGCTCTGTATAGGCTTAAAACGCAGCACCAAACTACTGTCACAACTGCAAATTTTGATTCTGACAGATCTGGACTAAAACGTATTTTAAATTTCTTAATGCCCTATGCTGAATTATTTGCTCTCACCTATAACATATCGTAAGAGTGGCCATATCTGTTGAAACCAAGATTCCACATAGAGCAGCATCCAGATTCTGAAAGAATGACGCATAGGAAATAGCATAGAAGTGCACGTATTTAATGACATGCTTATCAGAAAAGATTATTCTTGGAATCCCCAGGAGTTCATTCACAAGCTTCAAAGGGTAGAGGTGTCAGGTTTTTAAATTAAGTAGCCTTTTATTTTAGTTTTTTCCTCCATAAATTTTTCCAGTCACCTCTGAATACATTTAAACTCTCACGATTTGGAGCATCCTGTGTCAGGGTGTTTTGCAGATAAACCGCTCATTATGTTAAGAACCACTTCATAGAATCATAGAACCATAGAATGGCATTGGCGGGAAGGGACCTTAGAGATCATCTAATCCAACCTCCCTGTCATGGGCAGGGACGCCTCTCAACTAGATCAGGCTACTTCCTATCATCCCTTTTGATCTAAGGCCCCCAAACCTTGCATTGGAAGACACAATCATTCCCTACTTACTACTCTACCCACGACACTCTTAATTTCACGTACCCCTTCACTCATACAATTTCTATGCTGAAAGTCCTAGTCCACTTCCCTGTATAGAAGTTATTTCATGTACTTGATCACCTTTGTTAAACTTTTCAGAATCTCCTCCAGTACTAGTAAATATTTCTGAAGGTGGGAGCCAGGGGGAGAGCACAGCTGCATACACATCACCCTCCTCTGTGGAGAGGGAAGGAGTGGTTTCCACTGTGTTTTCTGTTCTTTTTAAAATATTTATTAATATTGACTTGACTTAGAGCACCAGGATGACATTTTTAACAGAACTATCTATTATAATTCCAAGACATCATTCAGGAGAATAATAATCAGCTCAGAGATCAATTTACTTTCAGTGTAAAATTTAGATTATTTTTCCCATATATTTTGCTTAACATTAGATGTATCTATACTGAGTTTCATCTGCCATTACAGTGACTATTCAGTCTTACAAGGCTCTTTTCTGATTTTTCGTCATCAGGCTTTCCTGAATAACTTGATATCAGTAAACACTACCACATTTTCCAGGGAATGCCTCATTTATGAATATGCTGGAAATTATAAATCTTAGCAGAGATCCCTGGAGGGCTCTGCTGATAACCTTCTTGCACTGTGAAATTTGCTCCTTACTCTGATCTCCATTTTCTCTATTCTAGGTGATTATTTACCTATATAAGGACTTCGGTTCTTATTCACTGGATGCGATATTTATGTAGGAGCCTTTTGAAAGAGTTTGTTGACAGTGTCAGCCAGATTTCCCTAATGCATGCTGCTTCCTCAAAAAATTCACAGTAGGTTTGTAAGGCATGACTTTCCTTTACAAAACTCACATTAATAATATCAAACACAATGATAGGTAGCTAAAACCATCTGAACTATAGGAAAGCTAACAACAATGGAGGAAAAAAGTCCATTTGTGGCACAGCTAAGAATGAGGAATTCTAATGTACTGAGAAAGAAATGAATCATAGCAATGAAACGGGCCTTTTAACTAGATACAAATTGTTAAATTATTAATAGTACAGAAAAGGAACATTTATTCAATTAATACTCCTATTCTCTCTTTAGAAGAAAGCCAGATAAGATATATGGATCACACAGGAATAAAGGAAAGATTCTTAATCCACTAGTAACTGAGAAAGATATTAGACAATATCAAAACCAGATAAGTGTCTTACAGGTGCATAAGATGTTTCCAGTAACACTTAATTGTTTGTTGAGGAAATATCTGGTCTCCTGATTTTAATTTTATTTATTTATTACAGTGACAATGAAACTGTAGAAGACTGAAAACACCAATTTTTTTTTTTTTCATCATTCAGGATGAGGAAATAGAGTAATATGGATGATAATTGATTAGTCAACAGATTACCTCTGATTCCAGTCAGAGGTAAATTAATAGAAAATTATTTTAAAATCAATAAACAAATAAATAAATAGAAGATGGGATTCTAGTTAATCTCAGTCAACATAGATTTTACAAAAAAAAAGAAGATATTTTCAAACAAGATGGGATGGATTCTTTTTTTGACAATTGATTTTTGTTAACAAAAGTAACCACACAGATATCATATTGTTAAGGAGTTAAATATGTGCTACTAATATAATAACCCAATACCATTCTGTATCAAAACAATAGAATGAATAGGCACTTGAGTTACTAACAAGAGATATACAACTATAAATCCTGTTTCAGCACTGGTGAGACTGTTACTGGCATGCTATGAATTCTTTTGACATTTCCTTTTACAAAAAGATGTTGGGAAAAAAAAGTGGAATGACCACAAAAAGAATATAAAAATAATTTAAGGGCTGTAGAAAGTGTCAAAAGAAACATTCCAATATAAACTGGAAAAGACTAGCAGTCAGATATTCTTGCCTTGAATAACATGAAAATCTGTTAAAATGGGCAAGTAAACACAATAACTTATCTCTGTTAACTTTCATTAAACCATGATTAATCCACTGACATCTGAATGGTTAATTGGGGCTGGCTTCATTAAGATGTTTTCTAGAGACATAGTGTGTGGATATTTAATCAACTGAGAGAACTAGGACCAAGTTAATGTGGTTCTGCTGAGGTAAATATCACCTGAATTTGATCTTCTATATGTATTTTTCGGGGTAAGATAAGAAAGAATCATGCAAGTTCTCTTTCATAGCAACAAAAATATATCTGTTTTCCACATTATCTGGAGCAATTAATCAGAGCGTCTATTTACCCTGGACATATATATGATCAGTATTGGAATAACATTTCTTTCCAAAGTATGCTACAGAAAACTGCCAGATCCATTTGCCATTCTCCTGGGATACACTGCTGACAGATAATTGTTCTGCTGTCAGGGCCATCTCACCTTGAATATAGATTAAGTTTAATAAGATAAAAATGCTTGAACGTAAAACCCAGAACTTCTTCTGATGTTTGTTGTGCCTCACTGTTCAGTAAGTAACTGCATGGTTACACAAGCACTTGCTTGTTGAACACAGCAAGTTTCAGCTTCTCTGTTAGGAAAAAAACCAACAGTAATATTTAGCATTTTGCTACCAAGAAATACTCTAAATAGATCAGGTTCCTTTAATTTCTATTCCTTCACCCTGTTTCTCAGACTGAGAACTTCCTACTACACGAAGGGAGCTAGTAAGATGTTTTCAAACATGGCAATATTTCATTAGAAGAGCACTCCTTTGTTAAAAAAAAGGTCTGCAGAAATATTTTTCTATCAAGCTCTGACAAATCACAAACGCAGCTCCCTAGTAGGTTGCACCAAGCAGACTGCTTCAGAGACGTGCAACTGGGGATTTAAGAGACTGAAGAGCCAATCTCAAGATCAAGTTTCTTGGCACCAGTCCGGAGCTGTAGGACATCATGGAGCCAAAACACAGTAGCCTTGGGAAATCCAGTTAGATCCAAGCTTCAGAGATTGATTAGTTCGACATCCTGTTCCACATGTGCGCTGTGCTAGTCCTAATTCTGAGGAACTCCCAAGACTGCTCCCACTTCTGAATTAGCTGGGTGAACCATTTAATTTTGGAAAAATCATAGGATATTCTGTGATTTCCTGAAATTCTTTTAATATTTACTTTCCACCATCAATACTTTTGAAAGTTTTTTATTTGTTTGTGAGATTGTCTCAAATCAAAAGAAAGATATTTGGAAATGTTGGACTTCTAAAGAGAACGGATGTTCCAGATTTCATCTAGTTTCTAATCACTATTACTGGTGGTCAAAACCTTTTTTCTTTTGAGTATTTTCCCTTTTGATCCTCTAACAGGTGAGGAATGGACAAAAAAAAAAAAAAAAAAGCAATGAACAGCTCCATCTGAACTAAGAGATTTTTTTTATTCTGAACCCTGTTTTCAAATAGGATAACTTCAGAGGTCACAGTTGCATTGGGCAACGTGTAACACTCTCACTATATGACAGCCTCTAATAGAAACATCTGACTGCAATTTCTGACTTAACTGAAACTACCAAAGTGACACTTCCACTAAACTAGCACCGCAAAATAAGTAGAAGATGGGTGTAAACCGCCATATCTATGTGCAATACCTGGTGGTAGTGATAGAAGTCCATCTGTACTCCTTAACTTCCGACACCAAATTCTTTGGTACATCAGAACAACGTTTTACAAAATTTGCATACAAGAGAAATAACCTCTCGGTTGAATATCTTAATTAGAAATTAACATTTTAAGACAGAAACCTTTCCCTTGTGGTATTTGTCACTAAATCATTATAAAAATGCATGAAGACTTCCCCAGATGACTATGCCAACTGGAAAAGGTGAAAACAATTGCACTGCTACTGTTATCCAGGCTGAGCTCGATACAAAATATAAATTAATATCATAAATAGTGAATCTTCAATTCGATTTTTATCTTTTATCATAAGAAATAGGTACTAATTCAGCAACATAAGGTGTCTTATAGCTATACCTGTTTGGGTTTTTTCCTTTGGCTGTGTTTCCTAAATAGACACAAATTAGAGAGAAAATTGTAGAAAAGGCTTTTTACAATGTGTTTTCTTTGAATATGACACTTCAACACCAACAATAAAACAACCCATAAAATTGAAGATGGTCCCACTTTCTAATGTATGCCAAATTCAAGTCAGTTTTCAGTTTCAGAACCATTTGGCGTTAATGTTCTGTGAGACAAACTTGGACAAACCTGACATTTCAGCTTAAAATAAGACAAAAAGTGGGGAAATCAAATCAAATAAAAAAAAAATAAGAAGAAGAAGAAACAAACCCTCAAATTAATAGAAATTTGTCACCAGTCTCAAAACAGTATTATTCTGTTACATGTGAAATTTTTCCATTAAAAAATAGACTAGTAATTTTAGGGGGAATATCATGTCAGGAAAGAGGCTGAAGAGAGCAATTGTAGTAGCAAAATTTTCAGTAAGTGTGTTATAACTTATTAAAATAACGTAATTTAAGGCGAAGTCATTTCTGTCCTAGAGGAAAGACCTGCTTGGAAAGGTCATATAAAATTATTTTTAACCTTTTCTTTTCCTTTGGGCTAAAACTAAAGATATTGACAATTTTGGTCCATTGCCATATAAGATCTCAGAGATCTTGCATTTATGCAGACAATGCATATGAGCTGAAAAAAGAAGAAAAAAAAAATCTGTTCTGTAGCTAAGTTGATTTCACCATTAATCAGTTTGCACTGATTCTTGCTGCCTCCAGCAGAGGCTGTGCTCAGCTGCCTGGCCATAAAGACATAGAAGTATTTTTTTTTCTAAGCTGATTTCAAGTTTTGAAGCTGTTTTTTGAAGCTGCTGCAGTTCCCACATTCAGATGCTTATTTCATTCCAATTTAGGCCATGATGCAAAAAAAGCTCCTATCAGTTCTACCGACGTATAAGAGACCTCAAAGGGATAGCCATTTGCAGCAGTCTCTATCTGTTGCAACGTGGTTGTGCCTATACTAGAAGACAAAACTGAACACTGCCAGGAGGATTCCTGCCATTGGAACCCAGCCATCAATACTGTTAGAGCAGTCCCTGGCACATGGTTAGTCTGTGACAACTTTCTGATCGATTCCTGGGTACTGTTGGGAAGCTGCGCAGCCCAGGAAGTGTTCCTAATGAGCAGTTTGCATAAGGCTGTCCTCTCACAGCCAGTAAGAAGGATGGACAGAACGGATGTGGCCTATCTTGTGCCAGCTGGCTTAAGTGCCACAGACTTTATCAATGCTCTTAAGTACATCATATTTACGCCTGCAGATCTAGCCTGTGTATGCCAGGTCCTGAACTTCCCGCAGTTTGGCTGTCTCAGGATGTTTTCTCTCCCCTATAGGACGGCAGACTGCCATACAAGAAGAGATAACATTCACAGCCCTGGGCTTGTGGATGATTTCTTTAAATCACTTCAAGTGCAGAATCAAGAAAAGCTAGGAGTCAAAATTCTAAATCTTTAGGCTGCTTTTTATAGTCTTCTGCTGCTGTTGAATGAACTTTCTGCCTTTACCCTGGAAGGCAGCTTATTTCATTATGAACTTGGCCATGAGGAGACTGCCCGGGTACAGTTGATTTCTGGAAGGAGAGAACCAGTGGTCAACAGTGAACACACAGATAGTAGGCTCACTGCTGCACAGTAGCTGTAGAACTGCTCATGGCCTGAAAGACGGTTTCTTAGAACAGGATTAACCCCCCACCGTCACTTAGCTGCTTTTTTAGGCACATAATCTTCCAAAAAGTATGCTTGCCTACAAGCAGATCTCTAGACCATGATCTTGTCAATAGGCTTGCTCTACACCTGATCTGTAAGAAGTCTTCCAGCTGTCCACCAGATAGTCCTGGCGCCTGCTCACTAAATGAGCAGTATGCCCTGCCTACTGATGACCTGCAGAAGGAAAAAAAGTACCTCTGCTTTTTAAAGTTCTCGATGCTTGCGCTTAGCATTCAGATGTTCATAGTGAGTCATATGGGATATCCTCATGTTGCCTAAGATGGCATTTGTTTTTCAGCATAAATTTTTTAAGAAGTGATGCAAACACACTGTGAAATAACATTCTCAAATTTAGGCTATACTATCAAAACATGTTACCATTTATCAGTAATGACTCTAAAAACACATGTGATCCACTCGTCTCTTCAAGCTAAGAACTATGGTTGGGAATGAAAGAGGAAGCTACTCTGTCTCTAAAACTACTGAGTTCTTACATACACTGGAGCCATCCTCTTTCCCTTGGCACAGACTGATCAGAGCAGGCCAGAAAACATAATGCACTCTATCAGCTAACAAGACATCAGCCTAGGCTTTTACTCATAGTCTTAATTTGATGCGGAAGGCAGGTTCTGCAGCTGCAGCTATGTAACTCTAACTGAACAGATAGGAGTCAACGGTGAACACACACATAGTAGGCTCACTGCTGCACAGCAGCTATAGAAATGCTTACGTCCTGAAAGATAGTTTCTTAGACATGGGATTAACCCTCCACCCTCCCGTAGCTGTTTAAATGTTTGGGGTCTGGTCTATGTTAGTGCCCTCCTGTAGGCAACAGTCTACATCAAGAGAGGTTTGACTTGCTTCTCTGGGGCTTTTCTTCTTGCTGTGTAAAATAAAGTGTCTCTGAAAACCTAAATATGGAATAATTCACAGGGTGGACCCTGGAAATTTCAGGGAATACTTTGAAGACCATGAAAGGCAACTAAAAAAAGTGAGACTATTCTCGTAAGACTTAAATTTCCTCCTACTGGTTCAGTAGGATTTCCACAGCAGCTTTGTGTTGGAGCAGGCTGTTGCATTAGTGCAGCACTGCAAAGCTAATTGAAGATAATTTTGAAACTGGCTCAATAGCTGATGCGTTGGCCAGCTCACAGCTCTCTTTAGCCTTGAATTTACACACAAAGAAAAGTTATAGCCAGAAATCTGGTTTGGATTTTTTGTTGTGGGTTTTTTTTTCAAAACTTCTACCAAACATCAAGCTGGCCCGCTCTGTAATACTGATAAAACATTTGGGAACTGTATCAAAGTTCTTTAGTTTTGGTTGCAGTGATGATGATGAGATTTTAATCCTTTTGGCATTCGCATCAGGTAGGAAGTGGGGAAAGCCCTTAAAATGCTCAATTGGCTTTAATACCCCTAACATCTGTTGAAGTTTTTGTTCTAGTTATATATGTTCTCTGGCTGATTTCAGTGCTACAGGAATTCTTAATGCCTTGTCTTTACTCTCCTAGCAGCTGTCATTGGGCATTGCCTCTGAGAGTTGGAGGCTCACAGAGATGACTGATCCAGGTGCATAAATATTATTTTATACTTATGTACAATACATTATTTTATACTTATGTACATTATATTGAAAACATATTCTGCATTTTCATAACTTGCAGCAGAGATTTGGAAAGTATCATCTGTTGGATGTGATGTACATATTCTTCTATATAGATTTAAAAAGTAACCATCATACATGTAGATTCCATGTGTGTGGTTGGTATTTTGGAAGTTCAGTTGCCATGTCAATCAACTGATACCCACTCAATTAACCCAACAGAATTACCAGCCCCATCTCATTCCATCATATTTATCTCTAGCAGGATTGACATGTAACCTGAAGACTAAATACCACTTCTCTTTAGTGAGGAGTGAAAAGTCTGTTTTTTAAACCAGCAGTGCAACTTGACTTTTTAATATTTTTGTAAGTTGATGTCATGTTTAAGGAAAAAATGTATTTCAGTATATTGCTCTGAGGTTCTGAGGTCAATAAAGAGCAACGGAAGAAGCATTTTTATAATCGAGTCATATGAATGTCCGTTGGAATTTTCTCCTAAGCGTACACTCAGTTCATGTATTGGTTATGAGCCTGATTTAGACAATCAGCTCTGCTCTGCAATCACTTCAGAAAATGTCGCACTTGCTTTTATTAAATATAGATAGGAACCCTTATGTCTGTTATAATCAACTGAAACAAGAGCATGCTTGAAACTGTAGGGCTCTTAGCATGAAAATTTCACCAGTCTTAGAAGACAGAACGGAAGAGAACACATTTTCCTGTTTTCATGTACACCATGTGAGTAAAAGAAGTCAAGAGATCTTTCCTTTACCATCTTAGCATGGCATAATGGACTGGAATTGATGAAAACAGTGACTAATGTGTCTATTTAACAAAGCTGGAAATTCTGCCTGGCATTCATTCCAAATCCCAAAAGTAGTGTCTCTGTTTCATAACCACCAAGGGTACGTGTAACAACACACCAGTTAAAACTATCCACCTGATCTTCTCGTTTGTGTATGCTTACTTCACAAGGCCCTTCCTTATTCTGAGGATCATGATGTTTACTTTAAAGACAGGGCATTTTTAGTAACGTTGTAGATTGATCTATTCATAGATTTTGATTGCAGAAGAGTTCACTAATTTGACATCCTGTAAAATAAGCCAAAAAATTGCACCAGGTGTTTTGAAATGAATCTACTCCTCCGGGACAAGCTAAAATACTCATTGTATAACATTACCTCTATTATCTGCGTCCCAGGTTCTTGTTGGCTTTTGAGACCGAGTTTCATACCCACCTCTCTGCCTTCTTTCAAGGAAAGTAAGCAGGTTTTTGTCCTGGCTTGAGAAGGGTGTGTTCATCTTCCATCTCTGCCTGAAGGGATTAAAACTTACATCTTGTAAATCCCAGAAGAACGCTTTCTTCACCATCCTGGCTGCTTAGTATTGACAAGAGTCAGGCACTTCCTGGTATCCAGGGAAGGAATCCAAGAACCTGTGAGCGATCATGGAAAACAGTTGCACCTACTCACTTTAGAAGCCTCAGGAGTCAGACTGAGAGTCAGTGGAAGTCTCTGGGAAGGCCAGTTTTGGAATATGTAAGCAGAGTAGCAGCTTGATGAGAGTAGCATTTAGATGGTTAGCATCTAGGGGTTATCTTAGATGGAGTCCTAAGGAAAACATACTTAGAAGATGTAACCTGGTTGGAACATCAAATCATCATCCTAAATCTGTGTGAATTTCAAATAACTCCACCGAAGTCATGGGAGCTATTGCATATCTTTGTATAATTCAGTGTAAACAAATCAGAATAGACCCTTGCCTTAGTTTCTGCATGCATAAAAAGCAACAGCTATTTTTCTAGCTTATATCTCAATTAATATTTGCATTGTACTTTGAGTCTATGTTTATAATAGTAAATTTAAAGGGAATATTCCTGACCGTTGGAATGAAATTGTCTATGATGTTAATTTGTTCTTGGTGGTCTTTGGTCTATGTCAGCTATCACATTCCCAGACTCATGGCAGAGTCACCTCATAAGTGGGATTAAAGCAGAGTTTTTTAGAATGTCCTCTGTCTTTCCAAAAGGAAGAAAGCTACATAAACCATATTATTCAACAACTCGCAGGTCGTTCCATGCCAGCTGGTCTCTGTGCCAGACATGACATGTCTGGGTACATCTAACTTACTAGGAAAGACATAGCCTGACGTTCCTGAATTGAACTGTGTGTATTCGAAACACAGGCTGCTTGTTCCCTTCAGTATGGTGACCCAAAATGACACGGAATTGTAGTTGTAAGCTAGGGGAGAATCCATCCAGGTGCTTAGTTGACTTCCTGAACACCTCTTTCAGTTCTGCCGCTGCATCTTTTTCCAAAGAGATTACTTTGGGTAAAGGACTACTTGAAATGTAATCGTAGAAACAGAACACCAAGCTGCATATTACTTGGCTCATTTTCCATCTTCCTTATCTCCACTAGGTGACCCTAATGTGTCAATATTTGGTATGACTAACTAGCAAATACAGCCATACCAAGTTATGTCATGCAAAGGGCTGTTCTTTCCCACTATTGAACTGCTCGTTCGATTTATTTTTTTCCCCGAGCTTTTAGGTGACTGGAAACAAATCATGAAGCCAAAGAGGAGGAAGGATTCTGGACTCCTGACAAAGCATTCCTGCTCCGTCTTGCCTCTGGGTGTCTGTCTTCATCATGTTGTGCATTTGCTGGTTTTTTTTTCTTTTTAGTAACTTCATTGTGACAGCATGGGCAAGACAGCATGGTTTCGTAGCAACAGACATACATGTGATTTGCACGTTGTTTTTAAAGGTAGATAAATCGGATAATAGAAGTAAAGATAAGTAGTAATTTGGGAACACAATAGCATAAAATAGGAGACGTGCGGGCAGCGCCATGAAACGGAAATGACCGTTTTTCCTGGGGCGGTCCGACGGCTCGCAGAATCCCACCCGAGCAGCCCCCCCACGCCCGCTCTCTGCCCGGCGGGCAGCGGCGGCTCCTCCGAGGGGCCGTGGGGAAGGACGGTCGCTAACCGGCGGGCCGCCCGCCCCCCCCAGCGCCGCCTGGCGGCGGGCGGCCGGCAGCGCCAGGCCGAGGGCCCGGCGGCGGCCGCTGGGGGTCACTGCTGCCGCTGCCGGGCGAGGGGCCGGCGCCGCGCCGTACCTGGCCGCGGCGGGCCACCGGGCAGCGCGGGGCGGGGCGGGGCGGGCGGCCGTGCCCGACGTTAGCGGCCGCGCTGCCTCCTCGGGAAGCGGGCCTCGAGCGCCTCCCGCTCCCGGCCCATGGTCTTTCGGGGCTCGGGAAAGAGCGCCCGCCACGCGATCCAACTCCGTATTTGCCCGTTTCAGCTGCCAAGGGAGAGGTTTATCCACACAATGAAAGTAAACAGAAAAGTTCAGCCGGATCGTGTTTCACTCCCTCCGCTCCGCACGTTCCGAGGGGCTCCGCGGGGGATTCGGGCTGACTTTATTATTCCGGGAGGTGTGCGGCGGCGGGGTGGCTCTCGCAGGATGGGTCTCGGTTTACAGGGAAGCACAAGGCTTCCAGGAGGTTGTCGCCCCCCTCGCGCTCCGCTACCGGTTCCCCCACGCCAGCACCTGCCCTCCGCTCGGGCTGTCACCTCTTCTGAGGGAGCCGGCGGGGGAAGGAGCCGGTGGCTGAGCGAACGGGCACGGCTCTCCCTGCCGGTGGCACTGCCTTCGCCCTCCTCCTCCTCCTCACCCCACCCGGCCCCGCTGGGAGCGCTTCCAGGCAGCGCCGCGCCGAGAGCCCAGGAAGCCGCCTCGCCACCCGGACTGCCCTTGCCAAGAATCGGCGAGAAAGGCGACACGCCCGCCTCTTCCACCCAGACCCCGCTCCAGCCACCTCTCCGCGGCTTCCCGGTCGGCGGGAGCGGAAAATAGCCTTCCTCTTCCCCGGCAGCTCGCCCCCGCCCAACACCTCCCCTTCCCCGCCGCAGCCGGGCCCGGAGTTTCCCGGTAAACAGGCGGCTTCCCCGCCCGCCCCCCCGCCACGCGTCCCCCCGCGGGGGACGGCGGGGAGAGCGGCGGCTGCGGCCGCGGGGCCGGGGACCCGCCTGACGGGGAGCCGCGCCAAGGCCATGAATATTTCAGAGGCTCCTCAGCGCGTTTCTAATTAAAGGCTCGGGCGAGGCGCGCCCCCCCCGGCCCCCATCTTCCCGCCGCCGCCCCCTCCACTCGCACACACAAACACTTGGGACCGTCTCAGTACGTCGGAGAAAGGCGAAGGAGTGACTGAGCCCTGCCCGGGAGAGCCGAGCGAGGGGGAGGGACGGGGGGGACCGGGGCGGGAGGGAAGGGAGGGCGGGAAGGGGGGGGCTTGTGCAAGCAGCGACGCTCCCGAGGTTGCCAAGTGGACTTTTATTGTTTTCCAACCCACTTCCAAGTCGATACTATCTGCCGTCTCATGTCCATCCTATAGCCTATATAGCGGCTGCGCTGGGGCTGGCGGCGATGGAGTAGATTGTGGATACAGCGGGAGCGCAGGGACGGGAGGGGGGCGGGGCGGGCCAGCCGCGGAAAACTTGGACTCCCCGCCGCTCGTGGGCAGCTGCCGTCCGGGGAGAGCCGGGGAGCGGCTCCCGGCGGGAAGACACCTCGGCTCCTGGGACGGAGAGACAGGTAAAGCGGCCGGGGACGGACAGCAACCCTCCTTCCTCCCCGTCTCCCTCCCCACGCCCCCACCCCGCCCGCCCCGCTGAGGTCGGAGCGCTGCGTGCGGCGCGGCCGGCGGCACTGCGGGGCCACGCCGGTGACAGCCCGCGGGGGGGAGGCGGGCGCCGCCGGCCGCCCGCCGAAGTGGCAGGGGAGAGCCGCCACACGGAGCGCGGGGCAGCCGCCTGCGTGGGCCGGCCGCCCCCGGCGCCCAGCGGAGGGGGCAGCTAGCCGTCCGAAGGCGAGCGGCTCCCGGGATGAGGCAGAGTGCCCCGCAGCTGCTGGCTGCCGCTCCCTGCGGAGATGGCTGTGGCCGCCCGCGCCCCTTCCCGGAGCTGGCAGGGGGAAAGCAGAGGGAAAGGGAAGGCTGGCACTGCCGTGCCCTGCCCCCGGACGGTTGCCCCCCCTCAGCCGCGCACCGCCCGTCCCGCTGCTCCTGCCCGCAGCCGCGGCGCAGAGCCCCGCAGCGAGGGTGGTGGGCTCGCTCGGCGCCGCAGCTGCCGCGGCTCTCCCGGCAAAAAAAACTTCGGGCAAAGTTGTGCCCCCTCGCCCGCGCTCCTCCGCTCCGCTCCGCGGCCGCGAGCGGGGCGAGGCGAGACGGGGCGGGACGCGCCGCCGGCCCGTCGCTACCGGGGATCAGCTCGGCCAGGGCGCAGGGCGAGGGGGTCCCGCCGAAGCAGCTCTCGCCTAGCCCCGCGGCTGCGCAGCCCGCCTTCCCGCGGGGGCCCCCGTGGGCGCGGGCTGCCGGGCGGGCGGGCGGGGGCTGCCCGCGGCGGCGGGGCGGCTCTGCCGGCGGGGCGGGGCGGGGCGGGCGCTGCCAGCTGCGGTGCAGCCGCGCTCCCCCGGCCGCGCACCCGCCGCGCCGCCGGCCCCCCGCAGCCCGGCGCGGGGCTGCCGGAGCGGGCTGGGCTCCCGCGTTGTGTAACCCGCGAAGCCGTCTCCGCTCTTCCTCCTACTGTAATGTTTCCGATTTCCCCCGTGAGTCTCGCACCTCCGCCCACCCCCGTTTTTCTCTTCCAGTGAAAGAGGAGGCCTCCCACAGCGGCGGATTCTTCCTTTTCATCTGCTCGTGCACCCTCCAGGTCAGACTGCAATGAGTGGACTGAGGTCTCCTGGGCTGCTGGGGCTGGTGCTCTTAATGCTCTCAGCAGGATATTGCAAAGAGAAAACTGACTCCGCAGATTCGAAGGACAGGCAAAGTCTCTTGAATCTGATCATGGAGATCATTCAGGAACTGAAAAGGTACCACCTGGAGAAGGACAGTGGGGTGCAGTTCTTCTCCAAGCACGACTATAACTTAGATCGAAGGGAAGTGGCCGCTACGGAGGATACCAGGATGAGCAGAGAGTTGGTAAGTCACAGTCCATGACTTAGGAGGTGTGGTTTTTTCTATGGGGTTCCTTGGTGAATCAGACATCACATCACGTTACTAATTTTAAATCAAGAATGCGCCGCTCAAAATACCTGAAGATTCCCTTTGGTATCAGAAACTGACACAGACGGCAAATTTGGAATAGAAAAACTCCATTCATGTCTCAGAGCCTCTTATTCTCTGGATAATGCACTCGACTGAAAGTCCAGCTTCCTGTACGTTGGCTTTGAATAAAACCTGTTAATAAGGGAAAAGACTGAAATGGGCTGAGATCAAAGAAATAAGGGATGAAAATGCTCTTTTTCCTGGAAGTTTACCACTTTCTAAAATGTCCTTGGTTTAAGTGCTGCTTGGAATTGACCCTAGCAAGAATTCCCCTGCAGGACTACAGTATGTCCTTATAGATCTCCCATCTAGAAGTCTTTCCGGCAGCTCAGCTTCACTAGCTAAACTCTTCGCCCTACTTGTTAGTCCCTCTTGTACTCTGGAGGCAGCATCTTTGAAATGCTAGGGAACCAAAACAGAGTACTCTGCCTCTGTACGAGCTACGACTACTTTGGGACACCCCTGCAGTCCTCCTCCTGCTCATTTGAGTGGCTCTTCTCCAACCTCCAGTGAAAGCCCAGGCTGTTTTGTAAGACGTTCAGGGTTGTATAGAGCAGTCAGGAAGCAGTCGTACCAAGCCACATAGTGATGGAGAGTTACTGCTCAGTTTTGTGATGCGCTTCTGTGCATCCAGATGAAAGTTGACTTGGCTTCTCCTGCTGCCGAGTCTGATTTACTGTTCACTGTCACTCCCGAACCTTTAACAGCATTACTGCTGCTCATCTTACCCCTCCTACTGAAAGTGACTTTCTGAGTATTTTCCAGCAGATGTCTACTCACCTTTTTCCAAACTGGCTTTAATTTTGCTAGTATGCTATTTATTTTGCCTTTATTGATCTCTTAAAGCGTCACTGTAACCTTTTCTTCATTCTCATTCATATTCAAATATCATCATGATTTGCATTTGTTGGTGGTTGTCATGAAAATGTTACTTCTCCATCTGGATGATTAATGAATATACAAAGGAAGACAATTTTCTTCCGCTTAAGAACAGCATAGTGAGAACATTTTGTTTTATAAATGCTGAAAAGCTAAGGAGGCCAAACTAAGCAGGGAATGCTGATCTGCATGACTCTCAATCTCAGCACGGAACACGGGCATAGTTTTTGGCCACCATACATCAGCATACTGGTGCAAAACGTCTGGTTTGTACTGAAAGTTGTCCATGTAAATAAGAAACCTAGCTCAGAGCAGATTACTTGGTAGTGGTATCGTTGACTCCTAAAGAGGATTTTTCATTCTGTTATATAATGGAGTTAGTCCCAACAACTCTGAAAAGGAACTACTGCTCAGAGTCTTTCGTTTCAGTTTTGGCATCACTTTCCCAGTGAGCCTGTCCCACGGGAAATTTCTGAGTGAAGCGTGTGTGTTTTTAATGCTCTTCATGACATAATTAGGTCAAATACGATAAGGTCAATTTTACTTACACTGACTAAAGTTAGAAGTAAATGAAGAATGACTTTCGAGAAGTGTCTAACCTCACAAGTGAATCAGATCTGGATGGAAATGCTCTCTGCTTTATATCTGATAAGAGGTGCCAGGGGACTGAAAAAGGCTGCTCAGGCATTTATGGTCAAATAAATAAAGCACCATGTAGTGTATCATACACAATCAGCACTAAGCTATCAGCATAGAGTTCGTAACGGAAAGCAATCAAAGATAGCTGTAAATCAGGAAGACACAAGTAAGGGTTAGGGCTAAAATGGATTTCAGTAAACCAGTTTCATTTTGCCATCTGCTGAACACAAAACGCAAGGCGGTAAACCACAAACGCAGGGAGCCAGAAGAGAGCAATTTGCTTGGGATCATTTCCTGTGAATTTTATTTACTGCTAGAGGGGGAAAAAAAAAAAAGATTCCTGTAAGGAGATCAATTCAGTTTCGTGATTACAGCAGGACAGTGCTTGTACAAACATACCTGTGACAAAACAAGTGGATACATTTGCAGAAGAGAATTAGAAGACACTAAACCAAACTTGGATGTATCTTTGTCTTTACCACTAGCGGAACATGCTGTTTCTGAGCAACCATGAACTAAAATTTCTGGAAGAATTTAAATCTAGATTATCTTGATAATGTACTTCATAGAGAGCTAAAATCTGACTCTTAGTTCACTGTCATCATTATTAATGACCGCACACCTAATAGACGTTACTTGTTTCATCATCGCAATGTGTTTCTCAGTGCATTTTGCAGTGGCTTCTTATGTAAAACAAGTACTTGCAATTTGGCCTACTGTATGGAACGCACTTTTGACCTCTGTGCATCTGTCAAGACATAGTGGTGAGGTTTCCTGGACAGTTTATTCCCTTTCCTCATGCTATGCTTGGCAAGCATAGTTCCAGTGCAGCAGAGTGACTGTTCTTTCTTCTGTCCAACAGAAATCGTTCCCAGAGATCTGAGGATGAAAGACAAGTTCTTAAAGCATTTAACAGGTATGTTTTAATTTTGCATTGGTATCCATCGTTTCACGTACATACCATAAGCCACACTCTTCCTGTGAGCTGTGCTGATTCATAACTTACTTTTTCTTTATATTTCAGGTCCACTCTACTTCAGCCCAAAATGTAGTAAACATTTTCATCGGCTTTATCACAATACAAGGGACTGCACCATCCCAGCATGTAAGTGCCAAACCCAGAGACTTTCATAAAACAACAGAAAACTCTAGAATTGAATAGCTCTGTGAGGTACTAGTAGTAATACAATGTTAGAGTACATTCTTTGCAGTGAAGAATTGGGAGTGCTCTAAAATGTCTTAAGTACGCTCAACAGCGTTGCGAGAACAGCATCGGCATTACAGTGAGGAAAACACAACTCTCTCACTGCAAATACACTGTGTAGAACGGCTGTCAACGCTGCTTCCTTAGGTGCCAATGTGTGTGCCTCTCTGGTTCCAAACCAAAGGTGTTTGCTTTTCATAGAAACATGACTCCTCTCACAAACCTCTAGTATCTAATTTCTGGTGCTGCAAATTCAAGATAGGATCAGAAATCCAAGTGGGACTACTTGCTTTTCATTGATTATTTATATAGAACATATTCGATAGGCATTTTATATTTTGACTGTTGAGTTACCAACCTACCAGTGATACTGACAGTGAACCTTTGCAATCCTTGTCTTCAGTGAATTACAAAATTATTAACTTCCCAAGGCTTAGTTAAAAAAAAAAAAATGTGCTGATGGACACATTGTATCACATCAGTGTTCACAGCACAGAGAATAAAAAAAAAATAATCAAACATTGACATTTATCAGTCAGTAGATGTGACTCCAGATTCATGCTGAGGTGGACCTGTTGAGTAAGCAGATGCTATTTTAGTACAGCCATTTCAGAATGGAAGCGCACTTTATTTACTTGTCTGAGGTCAACCAGTTGGGTCAGTAGCAGAGCTGGGAATAGAAACAAGAGTTACAGATTCCAAGTTTCAAGTATTAATAAATACTTCAGCCCAATATATTTCAAAGGCATATTTGGTAAGAATTGCAGACTTTTTCCCTATTTGTAAGGCTTCAGATTAGGAATAGCTTCAAAAGATAAGGATTTATAGATAAAGGCTAACCAGATCACGTTCCGTTTACATGGATGGAGATGGAAGTTGTTCATAAATAGTCTGTTTTGAATAAGCAAATGGTCATATTACCTTTTTATAAGGATCACAACACAAACATAATTTGACTCAGCACTAATGAGTACTCCAAGTTGTGAAGCTAAAAACTAATCGGTCTTGAATTAGCCTTTTCCTCCTAACAGGTGACATAACCCCAACATGTCTGGATAATGGAGGATAATTTGTATGAATGGCAATTATAGTATATCTATGCTGTGAGCTAGGGATTGTTAACATTGCATCTCTAGGAAACATTAGAGGTAGTTACTCATTAATGAAATAACACTTAACGAAGATCAACATCAGTCACCGGACTGGACTGACTAGCACCGCCTCAAAGTAACTTTCTTCTAGGAAAATGAAGTAAACTTGCTTTGATTCTTCATGCACAGTATGATGTTACTTTTTGGTAATATTCTGATTTCAGGATAGTGTTAATTTTATGTGGAAATTCAAAGGCTAATTAACAAAGAAATTAAAAGCATCTACAATGCTGCAACACAGGGGTAGTCAGTACAAAACCATTTAGTTGGCATACCTTCTAGTACTGTGTACAGCATAGGAGCATTGGCACCTAAAAAGTAATTTACTCTGCTGTCTGTCCATAACCAACTTTCAGAAAATTTGCTTTCAGTTTGCCATGTTAAAGAAAAAAAAATAATTCTTGATTAATTTCGTAGTTTTGCATTGCTTCTGCCCCATTATGAATGAGAATGCAAAAGGTACCTAAAATCAGAACTACTAACAATAGGACTACTGTAGAAAAAACAATTTTACTAGTTTCAAGAGGAAACTTGATACAGTTATGAATGAATTTGTATGATGTGGTCACCTACTTGGGCTGGACTTAACATTCCTACGACTAGGAGATGTTATTTGTCTAATTTAACAGTTTTCCCAGGAAGAAAATTTATTGGAGAGTTGCATTACTTAATATTAAGTAGATAGACTTGCTCACTGAGGGCTGGATTTCAAAGATGGATCAGCACTACTTATTCTTCCTTTAGTATGGAACTGCTACAATCACGTTTAGATCCCACATTTAAGCACAGACACAGATGTATACATTTTCACACATACATACACTTGGAGAGCCTCCAAGCACATTCATGCTATTTTTTTATAGATAGTATGTATGCAGAAGCCAGTTGCACAGTTACATGTGCCATTAGACACGGCTTTCAGTTGCACAATTTTTACACCCTCCATTTCTAAGTCTAAGGAGCTCATTTCGACACCGTTGCAAACTAAGGTGTTCATTGAACTTTATTACAATGTAATTTGCACACCATTATCAAATTTGATTTTTAAAGGCAAAATTGGTTACCTTAGTAATCTATTTATGCTTGGTTTTTTTTGATGACAGACCAAAAGATGTGCCAGGCTTCTTACTCGGTTGGCAGTAAGCCCAATGTGCATGGAAGGATAAAGGTAAGCTTTTTTGTAGCTGTAATGACATTCTGCTGCATAGCAAAGCAGTGGATTTTGTATTTCATACATGAAAATTCATGGGAGTGTAACAGCAATTGTCTTTTGGCTAAGGTATTCCCCTTTCAGAGTACTTGAAGTAACTGGCTTAATCTGGCAAATACTGGCAATAAATAAAGGGTACCTCCTACTGGAAGTCATTATATAAAAGTCCATGTGCATCAGCTGTGAATTATTCATAGCAGCATACAGTTAGCAGATAGTGAATTTGTTGTTACAGAACAAAACACAACAGCTGTAGCTTATTTTTCAAGAGTTGACTCCGTACACAATAGCCCGTGTTGGAGGCAGCAGCCCTTTTGTGCGTGCAGCTGTAGATCTACGGTGTACGTTTTAGCAGGAGTTAATATATACATAACTATACACACGAAAGCTTTATAAATGCAGACAGGTTGCAGGTGCTTTTATAAATTCAACTATAATTCATTAGTAGTATTGATAAATGACTTTAAGCTACTTGGATTTCTTGGGATTCTCATTATGTTCACCTCTCATGTCTCTGAGAACATTTCCTCCCTTTTTGCCTAGATATACCACTAATTCCTACAAATACTTTGGAATTTCACCACGCATCGAAATAAAACCAAACCACTGACCAATCAACCAAAAAAACTATCTGTATTTCTAGAAAACTCGAAAGCACTAGTTACGTTCTGTCCTCAACCCTTTACCTGAGACACAAATTGACCTCTAACAAAGGAACGTGTAATAAACTGTATGGGTTTGTTAGTAACAAATGCTGTCAAACCGACATATCTTAACTTTGTGACAAATTATACATCTGGTGGGGAGAGTCAGTGAGAAAAAGCATTTAGTTTCTTTTTTGAAAGCATTGACACTGTTTGAATGACATTCTCGCAAGCCAGCTAGGGATATATGATCAAGATAAATGTAAAAATGGCTGGAAAAAATATACAATAAGTTATTACAGACTTCACTGTCAAACTGGAAAAAATGTATTGAGGGGAGTCCACACAGCTTCATTATGGGTTATGGTATTGTTCACTATTTTCATTAAAAACTTGGGTGATAGAAGACAGTGTATTTATGGGTGACAGTAGTGTAGGAGAAGCAACCGTGATAGAGTACAATCTGAAATTGAAATAACCTTGGAAAATTAGCTGAATAGTCTAAAACAGGATAAAATTTTAAAGAAAGAGCAGAATTGCGAAGTCACGCAGGAGTACTCAACTGCAGAAATACATGGCAAGTTGTGAACAGAAACACAGATAGAAAATGTAGGGGTTGTAGCAGATCACAAACTAAGTATGTCAACCATGCCACTCTTGAAAAAAGACAAACAACCTACTGGAATTTATAAACAGAAACAACTGTTTATAAAACACCTGAAGTATAATCAGTGTTGCTAGAATACTGTATTTAATTAAGGACACCATGAAGACATACAGGAGCTTCTTTTAAGAGGCCAAGAAGAACATGGATGATCAAAGACCTGGAAAACTCAATTTACAGGACAACTAAAAAGTATTTGGATTATTTAATCTAAAGAAAAGACAACTGCAGGAAAACGTGATGGAGCATATCAGTTTCATAAAAGTGGCTGTAAGCCATTCTCTCTATCCAGTGTGGATAAATAAGACAATTTAATTTCACAAGAAGAGAGAATTCTAGCAAGACATCAGAAAATACTTTTCTAATAGCAAGGGCAGAGAAATACATTAATCAGCATCCTGATTTAATGCTAAATTCCTCAACATTTCTTTAAGTATCTTCTGCCTGACTTCCTAAAATAAATTTAAACTAGCCCAGCTTCAATGCAGAATGTTTCTACACTCAAAGCTGTTACATTACTTCTTGTCTTAATTTGAAACATGCAGACATAGAGTGGAATCTTATCCATACATGGTGTGTTCAGGGATGGAATTGTGGAAACAACTGCATATAGTATTAGGACAAATAAAAGTAGCAAACAGATAAATTCTTTGATCTAACTAGGAGAAATGCCAGGGATTCAACCTATCAATTGTAAAATCCAGAAAAGCAAAGAAGCAATTAGTGTTACCCAATGATATTCATCTGCAAAAGATAGGTGAATAATGTTATACAAATACTAATAAGCAGATACATCAGCATAGAGAATTCTTTTCTCCTTTTCCTTAGAAAGTTCTATCTGTATCTTTACATTCTATCATGTAACCACTAAACTCAATAGTATGAAGGAACAGTACCTAAAATAGTTCACATCTCAAGCTGGGAATCTTTTAGAAGTTCATCTCATTTTGGCAATCAGCTCCTTTGCTCAACTAGGATGCATGTTTCAATGTGAGTAACAGCCTCCACTTTGGTTATTCTCCACATAGGCCACAAATCATGGATAGCATCAGCACTCTTAAGCAACCTCTATTCCTCTATTAGCAGAAAGGAAGACTATTCTCTACCACACCCATGCCTTGAGATCCACAGGTGGCTACATAAAATTAAGCATCCTTCCTCCTTAAAGCTTTACCACTGCATCAGTTCAATTTGTGCAAGCCATCCCCTCTCACAGAAATGTATAATGCAGGCTTTACTTGTTTTCCCCTGTTTCATGGGCTGTGGAAAAAATGGGTTCTTTTTGTATTTCCCTCTTACCAAACCATCCTTTTTCCCCACAAAGTGTAGTTATCATTAGTCCAAGGTGTTTTCAGGAAGATTCACGTTTTGAACATAGTACACTTACACATAGCAAGACAAGATTTCAAAGCCATTTCTTATTTAAGATGGCTCTCTAGTGTAAGAGAGTTATTTACTGTCTGGCAAGAGGTAAAACTTCTGGTTTCTGTCATAAGGCTACTAATTAGTCTGAGCTTTAGAACTGATACTAACTCCTTAATATTAGATAAAAAATTTTGTTACGTGATACTACTCCGCAAAGGTCTAAATTTGACTGTTTATATTAATTGTAACCACAAATACATTCTTAATTATCCATACCTACTTTCCCTCCCCTCCTCCCCCCAGCAAATTACATTTCCTGTTTGCACAGTAGCTGATTTTCATTTCATTGGAGGTTTATAGGTAGACTGGGCTATAGATGATTATTGGTTTTTATACTTTGGAAAACTAGTAGTTTTGGTGCATTTTCAGATCCACAGACATCTGTCCATGTTAGAATCAATTTGGAGGAAAGAAAAAAACAAACAAAAAAATATTTGTTTTATATTTGTACTGCAATTGCATTTTGGACTATCCTAGCTTTAAAGCACCCAAGACATTGAAACTCAGTGTTAAGATCAAACAAGAAAATAAGATGCAAAAAACAGGAATTAGGCATCTGTTACTATCACAGTGCATACCTAAGGGGGGTGTGTGATAAATGTGTCTTATGGAGCCTTCACTTTTCTCACTTATCCTACACATCTGTAACGGCGGCTCCAACTTTTTTTAGAGCTTTTTTTTTTTCTCCACAGTCAGCAAGCCAGGCTGCATATCCTGGTGCCACCAGCACTGTCTCTGACTAGTCCTATTCTGTAACACCTTCTCATGTTCAAACCCACAGCTGTGCTAGAGTGCTGTCCTTGATGCTCCTTTTTTGTTCTGTCAGTCTAGTTTTTCTCCCAGTTCCCCCAAGGTTCCCATACTCCAGGCTTGCTTTGCTCCACCCATGCAAATACATCCAACAACCATTATGTTGTCATATCTGCAGAAGAGTAAGAAATGTCAGCAATAAGATTCCTGAAGTCTTTACCTAAAGTTTCTCAATTCAGATCTTGTGATGAATCTGAAAATCTGCCTCTTTGACAGCATTTGTCGCAATCGCTTTGGCTCAGTCATACAGCTTTTACTGCTTTTGGTTTGAAAACTGCAGGTGCTACTGTTGGTGCCCTCCCTTTTCCATTAACTGTTCTTTAAATGTTTGCTAGAGACCAACACTGATCCCGTAATGTATGCTTAAAACCTCTTTGTACCATAAGGAGTAGTTCAAGGACTAAGGACTGCATTATCATGTACTATTACATACTTCCGTTTTGAAGATTTCTTCTAGTTACTGTTACTGACAAGTATTTATGTATTTTTAACTTAAAAATGTAAGTTTCTACAGTTATTTCAAATTAACAAAATAAGACTAGTGACACAGTTTTACACTAATAAATAGAAGATGAGTGCAACTAGTAGGAATCAGGCTAAGCAGAGAAAACGAGCTATATATACTATAAAAAAGTGTATGAAAAAAATCTACCAGTTACTTGTTTCCTAGAGAAGCAGATATAATTATCAGTGTTTAAAGGAAAAGCACCAGAAACAGTATTTCTTGCTTAAAGTATATGACAGGGTAAGCATAATATACATACATATGAAGCTCAAAAATTCTTTATAAAATTCGCAATAAGCTAAAGCACACTAATAACTGAAATTTCCTTTGGAACTCAGAAAAAAAAACCTGTGTAAACTCAAGATACATTGATCGTACTAGTAATATACATTTAAAAAGCTGAAAATACAAGAAAAACTTGGAAACTTTAAATACCTAACAAGGAAACTGAAATCACACTAAATATATCATTCTGTATACCATTATATCCATTATTTCAAGCTATTCTTAAACCAAAGTAATATCTGGGTTCTTATGTTTCGCTTCAAGTGTTTTGTTATCAAGGGGCACAACAGCCCTAATTGCTTTCTCTCTTACACAGTTTCTTATTCAAACTAACACCAAGCGCACTCAAGAAACATCAGATGCTTTCATTTCATACAAGTGAGGTGGAATTAAGATGTGGGGTTTGTGTATTGTTCAGTGAAGGCAGACCCTTTGTTTCTAGAAAGTATAGCTTGATCCATTATATACAGCTCCCCATCACATGTTCAGTCACCTCTGCTTGGTGACAGGAAGTTTTCCCAAGGTAACTAATAAAAGACTTACCAGAACTATTGCTCTGAATTAAATAGGCTGGCAGAGTACATGGTTACTAGTGCCAACTTTATGAAGAGGCAGTTCTGGGTTTTCCTTACTATGGGATCTCCGGCTAGCACGGATGTAACATTACAAGCTTTATCATTTCCAATGCATGGATCTCTGATCTGATATTCACACTAGAGCAGGCTTCCAGCTGGGTGTTCACACTCGAGTAAGGAATTTTTTTTATGTTAGCACACAGAAGTTCTGTTACAAAATCCTTCTGGCACAGTATTTTAAAGTTTATATTGATATTTAAAACACTAAATTCTTTCTTACATAGATTAGCTTTCTCTTGTAGTTTATCATTATGCACAGATAATGACTAGAACCAAATTTGGAAAGCTGTAATATGCCTTTACAATAGCTTTCAGTGGTGCTTCTTAAAGTTGGAATAATTGTATGGTTTGATTGGTTTCCACTAATATTGCTCGTTGGGTTTGTGTTTTGTTTTTTTTTTTTTCTTTGCATTAGCAAAGGAGAACTATGAGTCGAATGAAAGAGGAGTTGTGTAGCTACCTATGTTCTCAATGGAGACTGTAGCCAAATAGTATTCAGGATCTCCACTAAAACTAACTGCCATCCTTCAGCTAAATTCCAGTCTAATTTTCCTAGACTAATGCATATAACAGACTATGTGAAATAAAACATAACAAACAAGTGGAAAAAAAATTCCACCCAAACAACAACAAACCACAGCGGATTGATCAATGCTAAAATCTAGGGCCTTTTCAAGGGTTCTGAAAATGACAGGGATTGAGAAAACTGCAATTTAGCTGAGCAGCAGGAATCTAAAACCCACAGCTTTTGATCGGATATCCATACAAAAGCAGGTATAGATGAGATGACAAATGAGCATCCTATCCACTTCCAGTTTTCCACCCTCAGTAAGCTGCATATTTCCGTTAGTGTTAGTAATGAAAAAACCTATTTAATAAATTCTCACTGTTTGTCAGCTGTACCACACTGATCAAACCAAAAGCATCTTGTTTTTAACATGACTTTTAAACATCACAGCTTAAACAGGGTGCAGTAGGGACATACAGAAAATGAACTAGATGAAAATGCAAGACAAGGAAAATTTACATCAGTTTCCCCTCTAAGGAAGGATATTTAAAAAAAAAAAAGTGTCCTATCTGCGAAGCCAGAACCTAAATTACATTAAGCTTTTCTGTAACATTATTACATTTCCTAATAGCTTTAAAAAATTGCAAAACTAAATATGTTTAACTACTACTAATAAGTATTTCTGTATGCACCAATAGCTCGATTTGCAATGGATTATGTGAGGTCTGACTTTGCATTCAAATGATTCCATTACAAATTATAGGCAGTAGAAAAGGTAGAGAAACTCAGAATATCAGAGAATTCACACTGATCACGGGAAAGACAGTTACATATGTTCAGACAGACAACATGGAAGTTTTAACTGTGAAAAATGACATCAGCAGAACTCTAGTATCAGAGAATGGCTGTTTTTTAGGTCCCCACATGGACTCTTGGTGTCTGTGAGACACACAGGTTTCAGCTGAATCTGTTACCACGTTAAGAGCAGTGTCTTCCAACCCATGCAGTTTCTGTTGACTAGTAAGATGTAGTGCATCTTTTACTTCAAAATAAAGGCACTAACAGGTTGTCTTAGAAACACAAGAAACTGGCTAGACAGACTTCCCGCATTCAGTGGTCACCTCTCTAAAAACTGTGGTTGCAGAAAACAAACTCAGAAGTTAATGGAGAGAGGATGGATTTCTAGAAATGTATACACAGAAATGGTTACATTACATTTCTCAGAAGGCTTCAAGGTGTGAGGGAAACAGGTTGTGGAAACCTTCACTTGCTCAACCTTTGAATTAACATTTCTAAAGCACAGGCGATATACATACATAATCAATGCGGAAACCTATAATTCATTATCAGTGATTTTGATATCAGTGTCATAGAACTGGTTTTGATTTAATCCAAGAAACTATTCTGGGAGAGTTAATAGAATGGGCAGCAAATTGACCACTGCAGCTCCTGCTCAGTTTGTGTCGCCTCAGTGTTTGCACGGCCCAGGGGCTGTATTTATATGACTGAATCTCACAAAGTTACTTCTATTTGTTTCTTGCTTATGAGTACAAATTTCTTCGCTAATGGGCCCAAGGAAACATTAAATCCTTCCCAGATCCTTCAAACCTCACCTTGACAGATTTATATTACTGGACATTGTATCAACAGCTTCCGACATTAAGACAGACATTTGCAATCTGTTAATATTATCCTTGAGGTTTTATTCACTTCTCAACTTCACAGGTGCACTTACAGGAACAGGCTAAACGTAACTATGAGAACACTTTGAATAGGTAGAACTGTATTTTCCCAAGCTGTCTACCTAAAATGAAACAGCACAAAAGGGATGTTTTCCAAAATTTCAGCCTCGATTAACAAATAAAACAGTAATTTAGCAGTCAGGCTGATAGGAACTAAACTGAGGTAAATGAGAAATGCACTATTGGATCTTTCCAAAGTTATTACTGAATTCTCCAGTTTTATTAACTATTTTCAATACATTCTTAAACACATGTACGCGAGTATAAAATGATGAAAGGCAATTTTCTTCTTTCTTTAATCCACCAGATGTTATTACCATGAAAAGAAACACCAAGAACCAAGAGAAGTGCCTTGGAAACCAACAGGGAAATAGAACTTATTACCTTTATAACATATTCCATTGTGAACAAGAGATTTATTTTTGCAGATTGACAGACTACTTCCCATAATTCTTTAACATGCGTTTTGTATGTCGTCAACAGTTTGCAGACTGACATTCTTTACAGTAGCATAACTGCCAGTAGTACTTAATGCTCCATACTTAAAAACACTACAACTGATGTGTAATGCTGCCAAAAATTACGTAAACACAAATATTTCACTGAGAAAATTGATGTTCTATTGCTTAATTCTACAATTTCAAGGAATGTTTGTTTGTATATCTAGAACTACTAAAGATCTGCTCCACAGTAGTTGTGGTCACTCAACTATATCCCTCATGCTTATGCAATTTTTTAAAAGTTTGGTTAAAACAGACTTGCATTGGGGTCACATTGTACCCTAGGAGTACAAATTGCATGACAAACAGGAACGTAATTCCAAGTAGACATATTTTTTGGGACAGTGGAGCATGGATTTTGTACACAAACACAAGCTGCCATTAATTTACTTTATATAATAAATGTATAAAACATTCCAGCGAACGTGCAATATGTAAATACTGTAAATAACAAGCGTAAGTAATAAAGTGTTTGGTATTAACTTGTTCTCAGTTTGCTTTCTGTTCACTGAATCCAGATAAACAAGCTACCTTCAGGTAGCTACTACCATTTATCCACACTTACACCTCTTTCCAGTAAAGAGTTCACTAGAGTAAGAAAGAAAGGTACACAGCTCACAGAAGTCCAGTTATTTGGATACTCTCTATGGATTTGTGAGGATGGACAGATCTGTGTGTTCCAATCCTGTAAAACGCCTAGACCACATGGCTGCTCCAATTCTCTACAGCATTATAAATTTGAATCTTTTTTCACAAAAATGGTTGTTTCAGGGTGGGTTTTTTTGTCCATTTGAGTTTTGTTTGTTTTAGAAATAAAAATCTGCAGTCTATTCATGATACTGCAAGGCAATATAATCAGTAAAGGTCCAATAGATCATTTTAGTATTGTAAATTTTTTAAGGAGTCAGTAAACACTCACTCAAGAAGCCCTGACAGACACTTCCCTTTCTTCCTTAATCAGTCTCAATAACGCTCCAACATGAAGAAAATTTTTTATGTGTGATCTATAGATGAGCCTCAGGTACTTTTATCTTAACACTGGCATTTAGCTTCCATTTTATCCTCAATTCAAACCACAAAATGTAAAAACAAAACCAAACACAGCCCCTCCACCCTGAGAAATAAGTAGGAGCTGGGATTCTTGAAATTCACACTTAAGAGCCTTTAGCATCTAGCTCTTTAGAAGAAAAAAGGAAAAAATGGCAGAAGTACAAAATCCCATCCTAGAACATGGCTGTATTTAGTAAGGGAGAAGTACATTTGTATTTGCTTTCAGTGATCACTAAACACTAAAGTTTCATTTCTCAATGGAAGTAATACACGCATGCCGAAAAATTGGTAGTTAAAGCAATCTACTGCTACAGGATTCACTTCGCTGCTCATTTGCAGTAAATGTGGGTGGAACTCTGTGCTTCTCTGTGGTTCCACTGACTGAAATCAGATCTCAGCATATTACTTACCATGGGAGTTTAAATTAGTATAAATCTTTCTTTTTTTACTAGGACACCGAAATCTTGTTAAATAAAAACTTTCTAGAAAATCTTTGTAAAATTGTAAAATTTTTTAGTGACTTCATAAATGAATATAAATAAATTAATCCCATGGAAGTTTTCTCTAGATTTAGCAGAAGTCAGCACGTTTTGACAGAAGATAGAACTATACTCCAGCAATTTTTTTTTTTTTCCCCTTAGTCTTAGGTATAAGCTTACTATCTAAACTAAAACAAGTCGTGGTGGAGGAGAGAGGGAAGGAGGAGTCAGTTCTGTATTTTTTCATTCAACATTACATTTTAATGAGTGGTATTTTAAACTTGTAAGAGCATAGTCATCTGTATGATACACAGTTTATGCATTAATCCTATGTTCACTGTTCCTCTTGGAACCCAAATAATGGTACTGTGCAACTGTCCTTCCTGAAGGTAATTCCTGTTCTGTATTCTTATATTCTACAAGTTCCTTTAAAATACGTCATTGCTCTCCTCCTCCACTTTGAAAAAAAACCCACTAGAGATAAAAATCAATCAATCAGTTTTTTCCTCCTAGTACAGCTAGTGAATTACTTAGCCAATAGATTACTTGCTGAAAAAACCTCAAGGCTGAAACTTTTAAAATCTGAACTGAATTTAACATGAATAGTTTTGACTTAGTATCACTTTACAGGAAGAAGCCTAGTGAAGGTAAACAACCATATCCTTTTATCTCCTTTCTGTTACCCCAGCAGCAAAGATAAAGATTTAAGACTTTTAAATCTTAATATGTAGGAAACTATAGGTTCAATTCCTACTCAGCCATGACCAGGTAAAAGCACAACCCATCACATTCTTATCTTCTGAGTTACTTTACTTTCACTGGAATATTTTAATGGTCATTCTGGCAGAGAGTAACATTAGATTACACCTAAATACTTCAACTTCTGAGGTTAGTTCATAAAACCACATTTAAGATGGTTTGTCCCTAACTGCCCATCATTTTCCCTCATTTGTTTTGTGCAAGTATTCTTAAAAGAAATGGGAAATATTTTTTTCCAGAGTCAGTGCTTGATCTGACCTGAAATATATATACTCTTTGTCCCTGAAGTGAAACAGCTATTAACTTGCAAATTCCTAGCTTGTTCTTTAATATAGTCACAACTACTGGTAATGCAATAATGCACAAAGATCCTGATTTCTGTATACAAGTATTCCATTTACCACTCGCCTTTTTGTAAGCAGGTTCTTAAGTTTTATGTCTGATTGAAACTTCAGCACAAAACAAAAACCTCACTAACACACAACACAGCTGCTGGACAGCAAGAGTCCCAGGAAACTTAATTCCCATTGTGCCAGCTGCAGCACATGCAGAGTGACACCACGATTTCTCTCTCCCCAGGAGTAAGAGAGTCTTCTATCGAAATGCATCCCTCTCCAGATAGTTTGGAAGGCAGACAGAGGCAAAATCAATGCTAAATAAGTAAGACAGCGGTTTTACAGATACAGTTTTACAGATAATGTAGTTCATACCAATGGTGGCATTATTCAAAACAGAAATATTATCATGGTATCAGTTACTTTACTGATCTCAGTACATTTATGTTTCTAAGGCAGAAATGAAAGGTGATATTCAGACAAACAGGCATGGATTTTTACAAAACATAAAATTTTTGTCCAAGAGCAGAACCTTCTACTTCCTGGCCTTCTGTTAACTTTGTATTATATTACAGATGGACTGTCTTCAGGTTGAACTATGCTCTCAGAGAACACTTTTGACAGGCTATCCATTCTCCTGAGTAAATCTGAAAATACTGTCTGATGCTCACACAGGAACTGGGACTATAGCAGATTTCTCATTGATTATATGGCATGGATTTCAGTATTTTACTACTATGAGATACAAAACGTACCTTTCACATTTAGGCTTGACCTGGTTTGTCCTCAAAGTAAATGCTATGTTACATGTACTTACATCAGTGTGCTAGGAATTGACCACAAGATCAAAGGAAGACTAGCCAGAGAAGTATTATTAACATCAATCACTATTTCTGAACTGAGTTAATTTTAATTCGTATAGAAATGTACTAGAACAAAAATTATTTCTTCTTTGAACCACTGAGCATTCAAACGGATATAATTTCACAGAATCCTGATGACACACACAGAGGTTTTTGCTTGCTTAAGCTTTGAAATAGCGCTAAGAGCAGTGTCTGTCTAGGGGCAGGCAGTCTTTTAGTCTAGCAGGCTCAACACGAAACAGCTTCACTCCAGAGGCTGTCTAACGACACCAGGATGGCACGCCTAAGTTAGCACACATGAACTATTATCTTGCAGACTCTCACTGAAAGTTGATTTAAATTAACTCACCAAGGGCACAATGAGAAGACCTCAGTTTAGTTACTATAGCACATAAAGAAGCAAGAAGTTACTTTTGCAGTGCTTGTGAGAAAGCACTGGAAGAGTTTACAGATAAATTTATTCTGAATTCTATACTTCATTATTACATTGATGTGTGACAAAACGGTTGATCATCTAATCCGATTAAAACTCTTCTAAATATTTAATTAGATGACAGAAAAGCTAAACTATAAAATTAAACTGGAAAAGTTTTGAACCTATTGAGGCGTAATTTTACAATTTAAATACATTGAACAAGTAAATCTTACATATTTCAGGAGAAGCTAATTATTTTCTTTTAGAAAAAAGACGATGAAGCATTAATGAGACTTCTCCAAAAATGCTTTACAGCATCTAACACACTGCTCGTAAACAGTTTCAAAGTCCTTTTCATTCCCCTAGAAAAGAACAGAGGAAAAAGAACGTAAGAACAGCAATACTGGCTCAAACAAAGAACTTTTGCACACTAGTTTCCTCGCTGTCAGTAATGGCAAATAACTGACATTAAGGAAGAATAAGAACAGTACAAATACTTGGTGAGTTTTTATGTATTTATCCCTAATTTGAACTACCTGCAGCTCAGGAACTTCCACAGCCAAACACTGCGACTTTGTACTCAACAGTCCTGGATGAACTTTCCTTCACATACTTCTTCCATTCACTTTTTGAGCCCTTATAAGCCTTTTTTTTCTTTACATTCACAGTAACCTGTCATGTTGAGTTTCACAGTTTAATAAAGCAGTGTGGAAAAACCCAAAACCCAATCTCTTCCTGTTTTGAACCCCACTCCTCACCATGTGATCTCATATTGTCTACTTCCTGAGTAATGAATAGCAATTCCTTATTCACCTTTTCCCATAATATCAAGATTTTACAGAATCCTACTGCATCTTCATCCACTTTTCTTTCCTAAACTTAAGAATATCCATCTAATTGGTTGCTCTTGGCTGGTATTATTCAACTTCTTTGACCATCTCTGTCCATGTCTTTGTCTCTGTCTTTTCCTGATTACATCCTCTTTGCATCAGATTATATGTCACATGCCAACTGTGGGATCTGGAGAGATTATAGGCTATACATACGCAACTTTTAATCAAGCCACCCAAAAAACTTCTTACACATACATAGTATGGATCTTCAATGATAAGTTGTTTCTGTGGATCATAAGTTCCAAGTAGTTCAATTTTGGCCTTGCAGTCTTTAACTTGGTTGCTTTTCCTTTTCAGATCTCTGTAAAAGAGAAAATAAATTTTTCCCATGAATTTTTCTTCAGAACTTTTTTGGCATCAGCATGAGATGCTTGTGACCATTTCTAGATAACACAGGAATATATAATGCATCTGGACTCAGTCAATTCTGTGGACTCTCTATGCTGCTGCTTGTTTTCATTCGTTTCATGTGTGAGGGTTTTTTTAATTGACTATGGAGAACATAGACATAAACTTAATTCAGAGCACAAACAAGCAGCCAGGTGCTCAACCTAAGGCTTAACAGAACTTTGTCATAGTAATTTCATCAACTTTATCCTCAAATCAATCATTAGTACTTTCAATATCCACCTTTAGCTTGTATTGAATAAAATAGATGAAAATTGTCTAGATTTTTCCAGGAGTAAGCTTCTCCCATCTTTTCAAAACCAGTGTTTTAAATTGGTATGCTGCAAGTTCTCTTAATACTGCCTCTAGCTCATGTGAAATCTTACTGCATTCAGTTAACAGAAAATGGTAAATCAGTGAGCAAGACTCGTCTTCCCTTTGACTTACTATAACAGCTCATCAGTTGTCACATCCTTTTTTCTACATTGCCTCCCATTGATAAAACATACTGGTTTTGAGATGGTATTTTCCCTGTCTACTTAAAAATGGCCTTCTGTTATCCCAAATACAATTAAAATGTACCTTCCATCATCTTCAGATTAAAAGCAGTTCACTGCTATGCTTTTCACAATGCTGAACAGCCAGAACATTCTTTTAATATTACGAATCTCCACACCAAATTTTTACTTACCCAGCATTAAAAAAGGCAAAAAATCTTGTAAATACTTAATCAGTTTTAAGAAATTAAATCCTAATTATTAATTTTAAGAAATTAATTTCAGATTGTTTAGAAATAGCAGTGAGACCACAATACTGTTTTTCCTTGAAGAAAAATCAAGACTCTATCAACTAGTTAATATTCTATCAACTAAGAAGTTATTGCTTCAATTTAAAGATTTTCACTAAATTCTCTACTTTTATTATTAAAAAAAAGTCTAACCATTTCCTTCAAGGTTTTTGGCATACCATGGATGAACAGGAGAGGGCTAGGTGGCTCTGCTACTAAGGAAAAGGGATGTCCCAAATCTTCCTTTTCTGATATGACAGGCACTCCATCAACACCTGGAATCAGCTTGCCACAAATAAGCATTCCCAGAGAAAATGGTTGAACTGGGTAGAAGTTTAAGGTGAAACTTAAGTGCAGCAGTAGCAATAACCCTATTATAGTTGTGATGTTTCTTCTGCTCTACAGCTCATATCATATAAATTGTTAATATAGACGTAAGTTTCCATTTAAGAATTAAAGTGAAAATAGAAGTAACCCTGGTCATGTCTTTGCCTGACATGCTGCAATCAAGCCAAGTCTTATATACCTTTCATTCATGCAAGCTGTGTGAGAGGTCATTCCAGAAAACTCAATAAAAATTTCAATTAAGTGGTGCTTCTTTGAGAAGTCTTTATGTGCTACTAATAGCTAAAACACAGTTTTATTTTGGTTTTGTTTTGTTGTTGGTTGTGGTGTTTTGGGGTTTGTTTGTTTGTATTTTTAAACTAACTTCACAAGTAATAGCCCTTACTAGCACTTTGACACTTGTAGTGTAAACCTCAGCACCTTAACCCCAACCATCAATATTTATGTAATTTAAGTAGAAATCTTGCTAATGATATCCAAATTTTCACACTAGACAGCTACTCTTTCTAAAGCATAAACTGTCTCAAAGATGCACTTAATTAGAACACAGCTAACAGTAACAAACAAGACTTCCCCCAGCTAACAATCTTGCTTATTTCAGAGCTCACTGTTTCTATTAAAAAAAAGAAAAAACCCACACCATATTTAATCTCTTCCAAGTTGCCACAGCATCGATCAAGACAATACGTCCTCATTCTTAACTATACAAGCCATCAGCTGCACATCTATAGCACAAGGTATACTGAAATTCCATGTCCTTAATCCTTGAGTGGCATGTATCACACAAATAAACACCTGAGTTCTAGCTCGTTAAACTTATTAGAAGTGAAGAATCCATCTGTTAGGTATATCATTCACACACATACAAAAAAAAAAAAAAAAACAAAAACCCACAGGACAAGCTAAGCAGTAAAACGTGGCATCTGTCTTCGAAGTGACTTACAAGACATCACTACAAGTAATCCAGATGAATTTGTTCCATTTCTTCATACATTACCTTAGATTGCTCTCATCCATACAAAGTATATAATCAAAGGTCTGGAAATCATCTTTAGTAACCTAAAATTAAAAATATGTGCTTTAGCCTATAAACTGTGTTTGATTTATAAAAATGGGAAAAAAAGTATTTTCAAATTCTGTAGTCTCATTTATTAAGAGAGACACAGGTGGAAAGAACACAACTGTGTACCTTCATCAACTTTTACAATAACTTAAAGCATTTTAAATATACTCTGCCAAGATTACTTATCAATTTCTGCAAGTTTGCCACAAAAAAAACACACGTTAGCTATTTTACCAATAGGGTTTTTTTTTAAAAAAACCCCACATCTCATGCATCAACTTAGAACATCATTACAAGTGACATTTCTAATGCTTTCCAATTACTAAAACTAAAGCAGGTCTCCAGTTGTGAAAATCATGCAATAAAAACATAGACAAATTACTTTCTTGACAGAACAACAAAATGTAGGTCACCTGGAATCAGTTGCAATACTTCCTATCTAGAAATTTGTCCTACACAGAAAAAATGCCAAGTGAAATTAAATGCTGAAGTATGATGGTATGAGTTAACAATCTCTTATGAAAAACAAATGCATTCATAGTATTTATGTAAGTTCACAAAATTCATGGTACGATGTGAAAAATCTGGGATCCATTGTACATCTTCCTGCCATCATACCATCTGTTCTTTTTTTTCCTGTAGCTCACTTAATCCCAAACATGAATATTAACTAAATTCAGAGATCCGAGTTCATAATCAGGTAGGGAAATGTTGCAGATAAACCACTAACTTCAGTACTAATGTCGTCTGTATTGGAATAAGGATGGCTGCAGATTTTTACCAGTATAATCATATTTTAGTTCACATTTAAGCCTTAGCTTGGGGTAAAATCTTCCCAGATCATGCCCACAATGCACAGTATGCTAGTATAAGATATCTGAACCAAGTGTCTATAATGAGGATGAATAAACGGAATAAAATCCATCATGAGCTCACATTAAGACTGCATTTCACGCATAGTCTTATGTGTAGTACCATAGCCAAGTTTGTTTAGTGCAGGTTTTCTGGCAGGCGTCTGGAAGGATGGAGGCTAAAGAAGTGAGTAAACAAGTGAAGAGACAAAAAGGCAAACCACATTATCCTGTAAGTCAGAATTTTAACTTGTAAAAAATATTTACATATTTTAAAAAAGTTTTAGATGGCAAAAAATCAACTTATTTTTTGGGCAAACAGCAAATAGATACTGATTAAGCTCCCATAACAGAGAGTAAGAAGAGACCCATAGAAAGTATCATCAGCCTAAAGCCATGAATGGAACATTTCACACAGGGAGAACTGAAGGGGTGAGGTGTGGGGGGAGAGTGTTTGAAAAGAAAGGGTTAATGGTGAAAAGTAATGCAGACTTGTTTATTTTCACTGTAAAAATATTTGCTGTATTCATGCAGCGCCTTTGACCTATGAAAATATTTTTGCAGTGGAAATAGCTCTGTTTTCCTGGCAACTCCAAGCAGTACCTCTACAAGCTGCTTCTGATTGCTCTACGCAACTCCGCACTGGCCCCTATGAAAACATGTGGGCACAGGTTTCTTTGTAGCACAGACATATGTAAGAATAAAATAAAAAACAATGAAAAAGAAAGACACACCTGCCCCACTTCCCACACTCCCTGTACACTTGACAACTTGACAGTTATTACCCTGTGAGCCAGCACTAGCACAGTTGCAAAGGCAGCCCTAAAACCAAGATTACTGGTCGGTTTGTGCTCCAGCCCTACTCTAGTATCATGTACAACAAGCCTAATTGAGCAAACTCCAGTGAACTGAAGATATTCCTCAAAATTATGAAAACGTATTTTGGGGGAATAAACTGAGGACATAAAAATTTATATATGTTTTGAGAAGAGTAGTGGAGAGCTCAAGCAGTCAACTTTGGATGTAACTACAGAGAGCAGTAACTTTACATTAAAAAAACGCACGCAACCATTATTGAAGATCATCAATGGAGAAATACATCATCATTCCAACTTATACATTAAACATTTCCCTTTGTTTACAGAAGGGAAATCTCCTTTTCTCTGCCTAAAAAACAAAGAGAGACAGTAGGCCTCAAATTTATCCAGTTGTGAAACAGTGTTTAAAACAATCTTCTCTAATCTCAATTTCCTATTTAAGGCAAATGCATGGTATGAGTCATACAGAAATCAATTTTGGCTTCGGCATAAATAAAAGTGAAACTGATTAATACCTATCTGTTTTGTGCATGAAGACTAAGAGCTTAGAGAATTTTAATCAGTGCATAAACATACAGCATCCTACTATCAACCACAATGTTAAACTCTTTATTTTATGTATCAATATATACATTTATTTCTAGACTTCATTTTCACTTAAAATTCACTTAGTCACTGCATATGATGGTAGGATGTAACCAATTTAACATTCTCTCTTCCATAAATCATTCTTGTAGCATTTATGTCAGTTTTAAATAAAAAAAAAGATACAGTCCACAATTATCATAATTATGCACAAAATTACAAAAAAAAAAAAGCGTCTTTCACTGGGTGGGTAACAGTTTTCCACAGGAGTGAAGAGGATAATTGCAGGAGGTAGGCATCTTATGACAGCATTTTGAAGGCAACAGAAGATAAATCCCTCCTCTCCGTTTCTGCAGCTTCTGTATTAAATGTTTCTTAATCTGTTCCGACACAAGTCACACACAAAATTCTATCCTTGAGTTTGTCTCTAATAGTGAAACAAGTACACTTCCTCTTGTACTAACCTGACTACTCTGAAAAGCCCTAGTCTACACTGTTGAGTCCCTCTCCTTCCAGAAGTACTACAAGACTGTATCAGGCCCACAGTTCAGAGAATCAGCAGAGACATTTGAGAGAAGTTTGGAAAAAACTATTGGCGTTACGTAGTTAACATCAGTGCAAAATGAACAGTTACCTGTAGTTCAGGGATTTGAAAATTTTCTTTGTAAAAGAAACTGCTTGTACTGGGATATTTTAGACAAATTTTCATCCTGTTAGTCTCTCCTTTATTGTCCCATTCTTGTTATTCTCTCCTGGTATATGGAACATTTTAGGCTCTTCTACTTTAACAGTCTCTTCATTTGCCAGAATGTATAAGCAAACGTCTTCATTAAAGTGTTTTCATTCCCTCTCTGCCAAAGGAGGCTATATAGATTTGTTTCAAGGCAGAGAGCCAAGATGGTTCTGGATGCTTTGCTTTAGTTTAACTGCTCATAAACCACTCTAGGATTACCCAAGAACAGTTCTCAAGTTTCCAAGGCTTATCTTTTAAGAATACCAACATGTTACACTACTGTGACTGAAACACTGACTGATTAGTTTCAGTACCATTTAGCTTGCATAATGATAAATAATGTTGTTTGCAAGCACTGATAAATAGTAAATACAGAACTTGTAATAGGAAAAGATCACAACAGACTTTTTCCCGGTAATTATTCTAACTTAAAACACTGAAAATCTGAAATGATGTTGTGCTCAATCCTGTTTGTCTTATTATATAACAGAGATTAGCATCAGGAGAGGTCAGCAGAGGCCAATTGACTAATTGAGGAAATTTATTTTAAAAAGTTAAAAAACTAAACATGTAGTCTTTGCAAGTGAAGAAAGTAAATATGACCTCAGTAAGGTCTAGTAAAATTCTGAAGGGAACAGAAACGGAAGATAATAAAAAGACTACTTGATCTTTTTGTCAGTGCAAGAACTAGTAGCATAAACTCAAGCTAAGTAAAGGTCAAGCCCTAAAGGAATATCTTATATCCAGAGAACAGTTAACTGAAGTAAGTTATGTGCATTTATTTGAGTGTCTGAATGATTTAAATAGATGCAGACACATTTATTTCCAATCTCTCTGGAATGCAGCATGGAAATACACATTCTTTTGTTAATGAAAACTGAGATAAGTTTTAGTGAAATCCTCTAAATTTTACCAAGCGACAAACCTGTCTCTGACTTAAGAATGCTTCAAGGATACCTCTTCCTCTGAAGTTACCACCAACCATGCAACTAATCTTAGGTTTGAGTTTAGCTCTAATTTAGCATTTACATTTTTTTAAAAGATCTTAATCTAAGAGCAGAAGCTTTTTGTGATGGGCGAAGAGGTATTCTACTTCTTTTTGAACCTGCTAAAAAAAATACAATTCCTTGCTGAAAGAAGCACCACAGATTATTAGAGTAGTCCAGTTTTAAAAATTATTAAAAACCATTACAGAAAAATGCCTAAAATGCTAAACATTTGAAGGCAGGATTTTTTTATAATGCAGAAACTGCTCCAATGCTTCCTAGTTATACTTCCAATGAAGCTCAATAACCAGAAACTCACTAACCTCAACTAGAAGAGTTAGGTTGCTTTGGAGTCCTTTGAAAAACTGCACATAGTATTTGATGCTTAACCATGCATTGGGTCAAATGGCTTCTGTGATTGTAATGATTAGGGCTAAACAAAGGATGGGTATGAGTAAGAAAGAAAATATACTCTCTTCTACCTGCCGTGCTTTATGTGCTGTCTCAATGCCATGATTTCTTAGACAGCTTAAAGCCCTTGCATCTGGGGAGCGCCCCACGTTCCAGTCTGAAACAGCAGCACTGTCTGTCATCCACTGTAACAAAACAAATACATATACAATTTAAAGAAAACTGAAGTACAGTACCTGCCTGGCAATATGATTCATGGTAATGCCATGCTTCTTCATGCAAGTCTGTCCTCGATAGTCAGGAGGGCTTCCTATTTCATAGGTAGATGTCGCTGCACTGTCTATCCTCCACTACAGAAAAACAAATTTATATTTTATGTTTCCTTTCTCACTGCTTATATTCTACTAACTGGCTACAAGACAGTTATTTCTTACGCAGGAACAGAAATAAATAACTTACCTTATTTTCAACTTTTTCATCAGTTACAAGTTTTCTAAAAACTGCTTCAGCTATTGGAGAACGACAAATGTTTCCTATAGAAACAGGAGATTAAAGTGAAATTTCAGACAATTAAAAAAAAAATCAATAATTGTGTGGATTTGTCAGCACAGATCAGATTAAAGATTTTTATTTACTTAGGTAGAATGCGGATTTGCTTATGTTATTATAACCCAAGAGATTCTGCAAGGGCAGAAACCCAGATTCCCGCACCTGGGTTGGGGCAATCTCCAGTATCCATACAGACCGTGGGATGAAGGGATTGAGAGATGTGGAGAAGGACTTGGGGATAGTGGTAGGTGAAAAATTGGACATAAGCCAGCAATGTGCACCTGCAGCCCAGAAGGCAAATCAAAAGGCCTGGTTTGCATCAAAAGAAGCGTGGCCGGCAGGTCAAGGGAAGTGATTCTTCCCCTCTACTCCGCTCTGGTGAGACCCCACCTGGAGTTCTGCATCCAGCTCTGGGGTTCCCAGCACAAGAAAGAAACAGACCTGTTGGAGCAGGTCCAGAAGAGGGCCACGAAGATGATCAGAGGGCTCGAAGACCTCCGAGTGAGAACTGGGGTTGTGCAGCCTGGAAAAGGACTGAGGAGATCTTATTGCAGCCTTTCTCTGTATAAAAGCAGATGTAGTGACAGGGCAAGGGGCAATGGTTTTTAAAGTGAAAGTGAGTAGATTAGATTGGATGTAAGGAATTTTTTTTTTTCATGAGGTGGTGAGGCATTGGAACAGGTTGCCGAGAGAAGTTAAGGATGCCCCATCATTGGAAGCTGTTCAAAGTCAGGCTGGATGGGTGGCTTGAGCAAACCTGATGAGGATGTGCTCCCAAGGGCAGGGGATTGGACTAGATGATCTTCCAAGGTCTCTTCCCACTCAAATCATTCTATGATTCTACACTATCCATCAGTTTCTGGAAATGCTTATTATTGTATGAAAAGAATGCAAGTTATTAAAATAAATAGAAGGAACATTGTGTAAGTACACTGCTCTTTTCTTCTCATTCACAAAGAATCCGTGATCACAGAAGACCAGGCAAAAATCACAGAATTTAAATGGCAACAAATCACCTTTAACTTCAAATCTTCCTACACGCTGGCAAATTTCAACTACTGCTTTACTGGAGAATCATGAATATTTGCCTGAAGTATTTACATTATTACCTACCTCTTAACAAAACTTTTGGACAATTCCAAAACACAGTCACCACTACTGTGGAACCCACATGTGAAATTGGCTGAACAACCTGTAGTAGAAATGCTCCTGACCACTGAAGTGAAGTCACTGCAGGTTAAATTGAGCCCTTGTCAAAAGCAGCTTCCAGCTACAATTCAAACCCCAAAAAAGAAATCAATTACTCGAGCTCTAAAAACACCTCAGGAAAATAAATCTTCCAATTTTTTTTTTGATCCAAAATATGGAGGACTAGGAACAAAACTACTGATGGCAAAGCTGAAGTGTTGTTCATCAGCCAACAAATGATTAAGGTACTTTATATAAATACGTGATCAGTCTTCCCTGCCAATGGCCTTCAGTTGCACTGGCCACTTGATCTGACCTTACTTTCAACAAGAATTTATTTCAACAAAGAAATAGTGTCCCATTAAAAACTAGAATAATGGTTCTACAGCATTTTTTGCTCCACTGCTGAAGCTGTAACTGTTAACCATCTAAGGTAGACCTCTTCTTTGAAAAAGAATGAAATGTCTCAACAATAATAAAGTCTATTCAACTATTACTGTAACTCTATCTTTTCATCCTTTAGAAGGTTCTAAGTAACTAGATGGATATTTACATTGATATGTCACCCAGATACACAATAAATCATACAACAAATCTTCACTTTCCATCAAAGAGAACGTATGACTTTGCTCATCCTCTGACTTTTGATATAAAATATCACAAATGGCAACATTCATTTCTATACCTTAAATAAACCACTTTTCTAGTACTGATTAAATTATTTCCAGATCTCAAAACAGTAAAAAATTGAAAGGCCCAGAACAAAGCTAAATTTCCGGCCAGCAAAACAAAATTTTCAGATCAGGCACTTAATCACATTTTCATGTCCTATATTTTCAAACACAAATATTAAGGTAGATATCTCACTGCTAAGGAGAAAGAAGCTGCTATGATCTGGGCATTTAATAACTTGCTGTCAATCATGCCAACTATAAAAAAAACCCCACACACAAAATGAGAAGGTGAACCACTGAAGTAATATAATTTGCTACCAAAGTTTTAGAGAACATCATATCACTAAATAGGCAAAAGGAACTGGTTGACCATTGAGAAACTGATCTTGCTGAAACATTTAGTGAATTTGATGGCAATAGAACTTCTTGCAGGAGAAAGCATACTATCTCCTTTGTTTGAACTAGTTTATTCCAAGCAGAGAAACTAAATCAGTCTTGGAAAAAAAATAAAGAAGGAAAAAGTTGGGTTGATTTATAAAGTGAGAAAACAGGTTAGCACTTATTAATTGTAAAAATGTTAAAGAATATGGTAATAAATTAAAAAATAAATCTAACTTCTTTAATTGAGTGAGCAAGTTAAGCCTTAAACAACACAATTTTAACAGGAAACAGAGGGAACATGGCAACATACAGCTTAGGACAGAAAAAAACCTTCATAACCAATGAGCCTAACCCTTTGATACTGCAGGCATGTACAGCATCACTTCTCTTACAAACTTATCAAGCTCTCTTAAAAATTATCATCTATCTTAAAAGGCTACTCCAGATGCTCATTTCCTATGGTAGCCAGAAACCTTCCAATTCTCACTTAGTATTTATTCTTGGAAGTCTGTGCTCATCTGATCTTGGTTAACATCACTATCTTAAAACCTTTCTTTCCTTCAACAGACACAGAACCCTTGCCAAGTACAGCTGTGCTAACTAAACAAACCAAGCTATCGGTCTCCTCACAAAATTAGCTGACCCTTATCTAATCACTCGAGTTAAGCCAACTCTTCACTTGTTCTAATTTGAATTTATTTTTCTTTAATACTGACAAATAAAGTCACAGACTATACTGCAGGAAAGTTTTTATCAATTTGTTCTATAAAACAAGAAGCCTGAATATTTACTTAGCTCTTTTGAAAATAACCTGAGATAACTTTTACAATCACATTTGACTCCTTCATGAGTATCACCTTTGTGATCATAATCCCCTACTTCTAAACTGTCCACCGCCTCTCTTTCTCTGTTGCTTCAAACAGGTGACGTTTGTGTCTTCTTTCTCAACTATTAAATTCTGTTGAGGCCAACCACTTCTTTCTGTATAATATTCTTCCTCTGTATGAATGACCCCACATAACTGTGCACGAACAGTAAGTTTCATTACTACACTCAAAATTTCAGTAATAAACAATGATTAATACTATTGGACCTACTAATTCATTAACTAGCTCCCAGAATTTCTAAATAGTACTTGTTGAAATAAATCCTTCATGGCTCCTTCTATTTGTGTACCTGGATTGGATGACTTGATCTAAATTTTCACTCGTCTATAACCTGCTCACTACTATAAATAAATACCATAAATATAATCTTTGATGATATCATATCAAATATCATCATGAATGGCACCACCAACACTGACTGATTAAATACATTAACTACCACTTCTAGCAATAACTAGAAACTGCAGCTATATTCTTTTTGAAACAAACACATAACCTAGTTTGTGACTTAAAAATTACTGTCTTCCATTATGACACACTCCAGGTATTACCAGAGGTATTAACGCTATTATGGAATTATCAATCACCATTCAAATCTATTCTTGGGGACTATGGACAGAATCCCAGAACTGACTTAACAGAAGCTCTTTTCTCCACATACTCTGCATATTATTTTCATGCTAACCAACTCTGTTTAGCCATGCTACCCCTTGTAACTGTTATTGTTCGTCTCATCATTAATGTAAAGCCCTATCTTATCTCACTGACCTGCAAACCTCAATCCTTGTTTTCCAGTCATCATTCCTTTCCCACTATAATTTCTATCCATTTCATATCCAGTTTTACATCCCACATCTGTCTTTACAGGCTTTGTTGAGGTTCCTCACAGATGCACAGTACTTTCTAAGTTACGGATTGATAGCTGTAATTGGGAAATGAAGGGGAAAATCTCACAAAAGGATTCATAGGGACATTACCTTCCTCCTTGGATTTGAACTATATTTTCCTTAAATGTTATCTACATCTTATCTTTGCTACGTATCCTCCTCTGGTGTTCTTTTCTCCTTTGTTGTATTTCTGACTGATCTGATCATACTCTTTTTATGTAGATGATAATAGTACTCAAGTTCTCTGAATCTTCACCTTCTCCCTGCACTTTTTACATTACAAGCTCTCTTAAGTTGTAGTGTCATTTTCAATCACAGAAAATCAGTACCCAAGGTACCCAGGCAGAGTCTGTCCATTGAAATAAATCCTGCAAACATCTCCCAATATGATGGTTCAAGGATAAGAGACTTAAATGTCAATCACAGAATCAGTACTTGAACCATCTGCTGATCGCTTTTATGGAGTCATGCATTCTCACTCGCTTTCTAGGGACAAGGACTTCACTGACGGTTATCCAAGCCAATGCTTAATTCTTTCAGTTCTTACTCCAGTCTGTGCATTCAGAAGCAAGTGTTTAAAACTTACTACTCACTCTATTCCATTCTGTACTCAAATTTCTGTCTGAACCTCATCATGATTCTTAGTTCTTTCCAGATATCTTGTCATGCTCAGCATTCAATTAGCTTTGTAAGGCACTGGTTCACGGCTCTGATTCAGTCCAGATTCCCTGGCCTTTCCATTCACAGTCAATTTCACTGACTACTTAGATACTCTTTACCTGAAACACCTAAGTATATAGCTACCTAAACAACATCACCTAACTTCCATACATTCCCCTCACTACCAACACACAGTGGGATTTCTCTCAGAAGTTGAATATTAGCATGTATATATGTGTGCGTATCTCTAAGCAGAACTCAATTTTGGCTCAAGATATCTAAATGGGAATATATATAGGAGGACTAGGTTTCAAAGTCCCTAGCCAATCAAGGTTTAGTCAATGTAATCAATGTGAATTGCAATATGACTTGCCAAGATTCATGGTAGTCAAGCCATTGGCTAATTAGCTGAACGTTCACTTTTAAAAATCCTTCCCCGCAGCAAGATTAATTATACTGAGTTATCAACGACTGGAACATTATGCTTTTCTCAGCAATCTAAAGGCTCCCCAGTAAAAATAAGTTTTCAACACATAAGCACCTACTCACAACAATCAGACTCTTAACATTTTTTTAAGCATACATCTTATTTTCCAATTCCAAGATCGCTTTTGCAACCATGCTTTCAACTCTCTAATGCTTCTGCATCATTCTGAAACACAGAGTAAATAAGACATTGTATTCTTACAGCTATCTTACCAATGCTGCACAGAAGAAAGGTATTTTCCTTACATTTATCCAATATTCTCTTTATCAAAAAAAAGCATTTCTTTTTGTCAGCTTGCTAAGAACCCTCATTACAGCAGCTGTTTTCCATGACTCCTTTAACGTCTTATCCAACCTATTGCTTTCCTATTTTGCAGCTATAAATGGCATTTTGTCCCATGAAACCTTGTATTTGGCTGAACGCATAAAATGGATTGTGACAACTGAACTAGGAAACTCAAATCTCTCTGTACCTGTAACCTAATTTCCTCATACCCAGTAAGTTAATTGCCATTTTAGAAATTACTTTATGCAGTCTAGAACTCTGATGGCAATACTCATACTCAGAGGTTCGCAACAAGCAGCAATTTTCTGAGGAATCAGCCAAAACCACTTTATTTACTGTTCACTAGTCTTATAACACTCCCTCCACACCTAGGGGAGATCAGTAAACCAGTGCCTGGTCCAAGACACCCATGCAGCTTGTTACCTTATAGTGGACAAGTCATCACAGAGAAAGAGGCTGACTTATGTAATACAGCATCATATTAAGCTCATTTCTGGAGCTCAGCCATTAAATAGATGAGCTACGTTAAGTGTAAAAAGAGCAAACCATTTTGGTTAACCCGCGTTTTAATTATTTCCTTGCATTAAATGAAAAAAATTCTTTCCTGGTGCCTTTTCATATACAGTAACTACATATGTTGCTGGGTGCTGCATCTATTTCTCAGTGATGAGGAACTCTTATCATTAAAGTAGTTATGCACATTAACTAGATTGTATTTTGTTGTCAGCCAAAAGCACACAGCCAATAGATATTTCAGTAATAGGTTTCTTTCAAAATAATGCAGAAAGAAATGTAATTTTTCATGAAGGCCTGTACTTTCAGGGATCAGCTCTCAATGAGTGTGGCAAACTTCAGAATTAGTGTGCTTCATTAACCAGCACAGAATACTACAGATAAATGCAGGTCTAGAAATCTGTTTAGTACTCTTTTCAGCAATAATCATAGGTATTATTGCTAATAAAATTTAGGAGGAAAAAAAAAATCTATTAACGCGTAAGTATCACTCTTCAAGACTAACAAAAACAAGCAAACAAAGCAGGAAGAAGAAACAAGTTACGTTCAAAACTTAACTGAAATGAGTATTTATTTGACTAGAAAAAAGAAGTGCTTGTCATGTCAATTAGATTTCATGTCACACGCCACATACTGTTATGGTTATTTTTTATAACCCAGTAACATAGAAAAAGAAATTTAAAAGGTATCTACAAATCCATCCCATTAACATTGGTCCTGACTTGTTCCCCCATTCCTAAAGCTTAATACTAATAATTTCACTCCATACCTAAATTATATTATCTTTGACTAATAACAGTTGCTCAGAGACTCAACTGGATTAGGAACTTGTTTCAGTGCCAATCACCACAGAACAGCGTGTTTGGAAAGAAGGACACGTATTGATTAGATATTTTTATACAAAAATGTTTGTCGAGGCCACGGCTCCCAAACACACAGCAACTGATAACCCCCTACTAAAAAATGTTTTCCCTAAATTATTGTTAGGGGGCTGATTTCACTCTAGGGTAAACAACAGATCGTATTTCAGAAAACTAAACTCTTGTTTTGCTACTCAATTAATCAGCGTTTCTCCTACTACAACAGATAAGCAGATAGCAAAAAAAACCTCGACCATATTAACCAATGGTTTTATAACAAAACTAGCAAAATGCCAGGGATTTACAGAACCAACTCTCAACACATAGGTAAGATTATAAGGGCTAGGAAGCAGATAATGTTAAAAGCCCTCCTAGATCAGAGAAAAGAATCATCTAGCTTGTTATCCCCAAAAGGGAGCAGAAGCAGATGTTTAGAGAAAGCATGCACAAAACAGGGCGTGGCTCTGTAATCCATATAGTCGGGTTCGCAATTTGTTGGCTGGGAAGATACAGAAGATCTTGCTTATCAGTAACGACTTGTCTTAAGCTTCAGGAAAGCATCCAAACCGTTTCTGATCCCATTTACACTTCTGTTTTCTATGATTTCTCATGACATGAGACTCTTCATTTAGGCAGCCCTTGAAAAAGATGTTATTCTTTTCACGATAGCCATAATTTCATAAGTTTATATCTCCACCCTGCACCAAGTTCCTGCTCTTGCTTAAAGTCCTAACATATTCTCCCTCTTCTTACAGAGACTGTTCCATTAACTTCAGTCATTCCTGTCACCGTTTTCTTTCCCTTTTTAACGTCAGCTGCCGGGAGATGCAGACCGGCCCACGCGGCACCGCTGCAACTATGTCATGCAGCGCCAGGACACTCTGCTGGCGTCTTCCCCGTTCCCTCTTTCCCATGCCAGGCGCTAAGCACTGGGCAGCCCGTCTCAGAAAGCCACTCACAACCTCCATTCAGTGCTGCTCTTGAGCAGCAACAGTTAACTCAGAGCTCACGTTGGTTTATGCGCGTTTAGGTGCTGCTCTTCCCCACGCGTAACCTCCGCGTTTATCCATACCGGATTTCACGTGTTACTTCCCACCCATTACTCCGACCTATCACAAAGACAAACGGGAAGGAGACGGACACTGCTTTCTGCCTCCCTTCCCGGCTACTACTCCAGCCTTCTCCGAGAAGGCAGACTTTCGCAGAGCCGCTCTCGGGCGGGACGCTGCGCCTACCGGGGCGGGCCTATCCGCAACCCCGCCGGGCGGCACCGCTCCCCCAGCAGCGGCCCTCGCCTCACCGCACCCCGCCCGGTGCCCCTGACCGAAGAGCGGCGGGAGGAGGACGGGAGAAGAGCCGCCTCTCCCTTCGCCCCGCTCACCCAAGCAGACGAAGAGCACCGACTTCACCTCCCCCGCCGCCATCTTCCCTCGGACGGACTGACCGACCAACCAGCCGCCCGGAGAGGGGACCTTCGCGGCTGCTGCGCCGCCCGCGCCTCGCTTTACGGCAGCGGCCGTCACAGCCGGCTACGTTTTTTGCCTGATTTGAGAAAAAAAGGGGCGAACTGTGAAACCCTGCCAAGCGCGAGTGTGCGCGCTGGTCAGGGGGATGGGACAGGACGGCGCCGCAGGAGTGGCGGGGGCGGCGGGAGGGCGGGCAGGCGGTTGGCGGCCGCCTCGGCCCCGCCCGCCTCACCTGCGGCAGGTGCGCGGCTCGGCGGGGCCGCCCCGGCGCGGCCCAGTGCGGCGGCGACGGTGAGGAGAAGGGAGGCGAAGCGAAGCGGGGGCGCCCCGGCCTCGGCAGGAGTAAGTATCCCCGCGGGGGGCAGGTGGGCTCCTCAGTGGAGAGCTCCCGCCTTCCTCGGCTGCCGCCGGGGCTTCCCTCGCTGAGGTGGCGGCCCGATCCATCCTGCCCGCCGCCTCCTCCTCTTTCTCCTCCCGGGCGGCTGGGTGGGCGGCCGTCTGTCCGGGGAGCCGCTGGGCGGGCATGGCGGGGGCGGAGGGAAGCTGCCTGCCGCCCGCGTCGCTGCGGAGGCCAGCCAGGAGGGCGCAGGGCGCTCCGAGGCCGGTCAGACCCGGCAGGTTGCTGCCCCGTGGGGCTCTGCCGCGCTGAGCCGGTCGGGCTCTCCCCGCGAACTGAGCAGGCGCGCTCTTACAACCGCCAGCAACGCTTAGTTTTTCCATCAATATCCCTCCTCGCTAAATGTTGCCAGATGAGGTGCATCCTCCAAGTAGAAATTTAAGAAGTGTCGGATATGGCGTTGGCCGCACCAGGCAGCCGGTGAGGTTGAACGCACGCCCTCGTTGTTTTCCAGAAGAGCTCGAGTGTGGTTTTTTGGGATCTGGCTTCATCCATTGGGATATCCCGTGTACCTGGCTGGGTTGTGTAACGCCGGCCCTGCCGTGGCAGGGTGTGGCCGGGACTGGATTCCTCTGCTGCTTTAAAACTTGTTTGCCTTGTTTTTCGTCAAAATGCAGCACATTATAGGTTAAATAAAAATGCCAGGTTCTAAATTTTGTGCCGAAAACTGTGACTTTCAAATGAAAGTGATGTCTGAACTGTTACAACCTAAAAGCTTACGTAGCATATTTTCTGTGGAATGGAACAAATGGCATATTTCCTTTTATGCAACTTCATGTGTCACTTTTTTTTGGTAAATGTAGTTGTACAACTGCGTTTTCTAAATATTTATTTATTTTACTTTTCAGCAGAAACTGTTGGTAATCAGAAACATTGATCCTCTATCTGGCATTCGCCTCCTTGTGCGCTGCAGCACTCTGCTCTCGCACAGGTCTGCTTGCAGGTGTCAGGAACGGAAGGTGGCGGGGTCGGAAGGGGGCCATGGTGCTGCTCAATCAGATGTGGCCTCGGCAAAGGAGAGAAGGGCGAGATGAGTCGGTTGTGCAATTCTCACACGTAGCTCTGTCATGTTATATAACTTGAGCAGCGTAGAGTGCCTTTATTCAAATGGAGTGCCTCAAGATGTTGGTATAGGAAGTAGATTCTCCACCACCACCTTTCTGTGTTGGAAAGTGAGACTGTACATAGAAGTGATTTGTTTGGAAAGACCATCTGGAGTTCATATAAAACCCAGTATTTGTTTGTGTATATGTTACATGTAGGTACATTCCTAGTTTTAACTTTGAGATGAAGCATTTTATGTTTCCATGGCGTGGGGAGGATTGTTATCTTAAGCGTTGTTCTGCATTCTCAGCCCCTAGTAGCGGAAGGGAGTCACGATCTGTACCTTTTCAGTTAATGTCAGCTTCATACCTTTGAAATGAACTGTAACAGAATTCACTACTGTTCTTTGTCTTGTATCATGCTTTCTCACCACTAAGAATTACTGTTTCTGATGTGATAAAATTTCTATGTTTTGGGGTTTTTTTTAAACATCCATTACGTTGTTCTAAAAGAGCCTGTAATGCAAGGCTGCTCTGAAGAATAAGATGTATGTATAAGACTTAGTGGGAGGGAAACGCTATTGTGAACAAGACAATCTATGAGCTAAGGTAGAACTAGGGCTCTTCAGACTCTCATTTAGTAAATTTCAAGCACTTAGACTTTTTTTTTAATGTTTATTCCTTTTAGTTTGAAGAAATGTTTCTTGTGTGATTAATTGTAGAAATTAATTCACTGTGGAAATTAATAACGTCTTAGATTTGACACATGCGCAGAGGGAATTGGGACATCTATGAAATGGGGAAATGAGAGAGTCAGAATGATAGTGGCAGTTTTACTTGTAGAAGTGTTAATGTTTTCTGCAGGAAATAGCTGGAGTCTGTGTTTTGTTAAGATACTCAAGTGTTTTTTCATGTAGGTTATTATTCTAGCATATGGGACTATTGTGTAGTGCACATTGGGGTCGTAGTCTGTTACATTTTTGTTCTCTCTACGCTTCTGGCCCTAGTGAGAAGATAAACAAGGTGTTTTTCAGATTATTTTTTTTCCGAAAAAAAACAACTTTGTTTTAGTTAAATCTTTCTTGTGCAAAGGTTAATGTACTTGTTTACCTACTTGGATTGCCTTGAAGTGTATTCTTCGTGATTAGAGTTAGTAAACCAACGTTGGGATTCCCCTTGGCACTTTCCCCTTTCCCCCATGTCTAAATTTCATAAATCATAACAACTCTTGTATTAACATGAGGAGAGACAGGCAGAACTGAATTCCTACCTCTGACACAACTTCAGTCACGCTACTTATCTTGCTTGGTGGGCAGCACTCAACCCCTTTGGTACCAACTGTTTACACATCAAACATATTACAATAAGGGTATATGAAAGACTTGCTAAAAGAGTTTTAGGTAGACAGTTTCCTAGGGCTTGGGTGGCAGGGTGGATAGGTGTGGTGGCGTGTTTTGAGCAAAAGCCTGCAATTCTCATAGTACAAATTCATGGAAAAGCTCACCTGTTAGTCTCAGACAAGCCCCAGGGTAACTCTACCTTTGGTGCTTGTTGGAGAGCATGCTACTGTCTCTACATTCTTGAAAATGCGGGTTTCTGACTGTCTTTGTACAAATTGAGTGATTTCTTCCCTGTGCCCCTTGTGTTTATCCCTTCTCCTAGTACAAAGGCTACAACCCGGTTGTAGAGCTGTGGACTCAGGATTTTAGTGTTCTTGTAATTGCTAAAAGTTACAAGGATTTTTGAAGACTTTTAGCTAGAGGTGTTTCACTGCTCTGCCTCCTGTGCAGTTGAACAGATGTCTGATGTACATTTTGGAACAAATCCTCTGATTGGGCTGTGCCTCAGGCAGTTAGCAACTGTCTTCATATGCCGTAGTTCCTTAGAAATAAGGAGGCATCACCTAGTTGAAACATCTTGCCTGTACAAAGGGAACACACTTTTCTTTAAAGTTCATTGTTCAACTTTGTCAGTATCATTTTACCCTCGTGTATTCCAGCTCTCATCAGAAAGTTCGTCCTTCTAGGAGCTGAGAGGAGATTGAGCATCTCTAATTAATTAATTGTGGACGAGAAGCTCAATATGAGCCGGCAATGTGCTCTTGCGGCCCAGAAGGCCAACCGCATCCTGGGCTGCATCAGGAGGAGCGTGGCCAGCAGGTCAAGGGAGGTGATTCTCCCCCTCTACTCTGCCCTCGTGAGACCTCACCTGGAGTATTGCGTCCAGTTCTGGAGTCCCCAACATAAGAAGGACATGGACCAGTTGGAGAGGGTCCAGAGGAGGGCCACGAAGATGATAAGAGGGCTGGAGCACTTTTCCTATGAGGACAGGCTGAAAGAGTTGGGGCTGTTCAGCCTGGAGAAGAGGAGGCTCCGGGGTGACCTTATAGCGGTCTTCCAGTACCTCAAGGGGGCCTACAAGAAAGATGGGGAGAGGCTGTTCAGGAGGGCCAGTTGTGATAGGACAAGGGGTAATGGTTTTAAAATAGAGGGAGGTAGATTCAGGTTGGATATTAGGAAAAAATTTTTTACCATGAGAGTTGTAGAACACTGGAACAGGTTGCCCAGAGAGGTGGTGGATGCTCCATCCCTGGAGACGTTCAAGGCCCGGTTGGATGAGGCCCTGAGCAACCTGATCTAGTTGGAGATATCCCTGTTTGTTGCAGGGGGGTTGGACTAGATGACCTTTGAAGGTCCCTTCCAGCCCTAACGATTCTATGATTCTATGATTCTAATTACAATTTCCTCCACACTGACTTCAGTACAAAAACTACCGGGAACCCAATCAAATGTTTTTGATAATGTGAGTGGCTCTGTGTGTTACAGTTTTTTTTTCAAATTCCTTGACTTTTCTGAAGGAAATGTTAGTTCGAAGCGGGATTGCGGACTGATAGCCCATTAAGTTACCAAGTGATACACTTTGTGTTTGGATGACTTAAGTCCTTTCCTCTGTGTTAAGAAAAGTAATAAGAATATGCACACAATGAAACTGTGGGCATGGGAGTTTTTGCATGTTGTGGGTTTTCTTTTAGCATGAACAAAATGAATATTCTGTATGAAAAATACTGAGCTCCCATGATCTAGAAGTGCATACATAATTGGTAGCAAAATCTGAAAAGGCAGCTTGTCAGCACTAGCAACTGACCAAGAACCTTGCATGCTTTTGGACCCTATACATTACAGTATTCACACCGATATAGCTAACAGGCATAAATACGTTTATTGCATTTCATACAGTTTAATTTATTCATATAGCCTGTGCAGAGGCTAAGCTTATTTTTGGATGTGTTATTTTATGTAATTAGTGCATTTCAAATAAATTTTGCTTTGCTTTCAGAAAGGTCATTGGCTAACATCTCAGTTTGTACATCTGTAAGCTTGAGTTTACAAAATCCCTGTGCTTAGAGGACAACTGCCTAAAAACTTTACCAGGAAGAAGTTTTCCCCTTTAAAAAAATCATGGCAGAAAGCCCTAAACCAAAGTTAGGTCCTTGTAAAGGCTGCAAAGAGCAATTTGCCTTGGAATACCAGCTAATAGTAAAAGTGGTACAAGTGCAGGTTGGGGTGAGGCAGTTTCTCTCTCCGGGTTCAGAGTTACCACAGTTAACATGCTTCCAGTAATACTGGCTTCCTTCAAGTTATCTTCAGAGGTATTTTAATTTCCATAACTTACAGTGATATATTTAAAAAAAAAAAGCCAAACCAAAACAAAAAAACACAGGGTTGGGAGATGAGAACAAAGGAAGAAATCTGCTGTCTCCATTACTTCATTTCTATCAATGGGAAGACTTCTGTATTTGAAGTGATTCTCTTTTGAATAAAGACTTCTGAGTCTGTAGGTTTTGCGTTGACTTTGTACTGTGTATTTGCATACCAAAATCCAAACGTAGATGACTGGGTTTCTCATCGTTCTTGTCTGACGTCTTAGTTGTCCTGAAATAAGCATACAGATGCAATGCAAGATTCCATACAGGTTTTCAGAAGTACTAATCTTTAAAATGGCATTTGTCATTTCCCCCCCCCTCAAATTACTGTGATTTAAATATGTAAATATACTTATGTAGTTTTGGAAATGTAAGCTTCATAAATTCAAGAATGATTTCTTAGTATAGCCCTCTCCCCAATTCAATAAAAAAAAAAACACCTTAAATACTGTAAATATCTTAGCTTTATGTTGTGATAGAAATATCTGTGAGATTCTTCTCTTTGAGAAATATGATTGTTGGACTATTTTCCTTTTAGAGGAGGTGCTGTCTTCTGCTAAGTGACATTCCTTTTCCATATTTGAGTTCTTTAAGGCTGAATTTAGTTGTAACTTTAGTATGCTCCTGCAGTTTTTCCTGTGCACGCAGTGACATCAACAGCTAACTTTAGCAGGTTATTGCAGGTGAAACAAGGTAAACCAGGCTGATTTTAACATGCATAAGAGAGGGTTTTTAATTTTCAGCTTTATTTTTAAGCACTGTTTCACTTCCTTCCAGTGCAGTGTTTGGGAATAAAAATCTGATTGTTCTTATATTTCCATCTGTCTTAGGTAAACCTTAAAATACTTCAACTCCTTGTTTTCTATAAGCTGAAGGCTGCAGGTTCTGCAGACCTTTCTGGTCTGCTCTCCCTCCGCCACCACTATCAGCACCAGCTTAATGCACTACCATCCAGTAAACTTCTTGTTATGAGAGTAGGGAAGGAGGAGAGAGTAGTTATGTTAATTCACAGCACAAAAACCTTTAGAGTTGTGAAAGCACCCATTAGAGTCTTTCAGTGCAGCTCAGCTGCCACTTTGCAAGGCCGTGTAGTTCCCACTGTAGTACTTGTGCCCTGCTGTAACTCTCGGTCTCTGACATAGCACTACCTACTCACACCAAGCTTGTTGAGGAACATTGCTGCATGAAAATTGCTAAAACTTCAGAAATCCATGTGAGGATTGACCTGGCTGCTTTTCTGTCTACCTTTGGCTTCAAGCGTTGCAAGCAGTAGATGGAGGGAGACTGATGGAGAAGCGTTTAACACAGTCTGCTGCTTGTCATTCACTTCTCTGTGTCAGTTCGCTTTTTCTTGAGTTAGGCAAAATGCTTACAATGCACATCTTACATGCTGTTCTAAGAATTCCAAGTACCAAATGAGTCCAAAGGCTGGAGCTGGCTACCGCAGTACCACGATGTAACACATTTGTGAAACTAAAATTACATTCATCTCTTTAATTGTAATGCTGAATTGAAGTCTCTTGTTTAGGCTCTTTTCCAACACCACACTGTCTTGCTTTTCAGGTTTCTCTTTGTCATTAGATGTTCTTCTTTAATCTTTCTTGACCATGCTAGTTCTCATGTTTATGGATGTTCTTAATCATAATTTTGAATGTTCTCTGTTCATACAAGCTTTTTAGCATTGATGTTGATGCTATAACCATGGGTATTTGCAAATCAGCTATGCCATAATGTATTCTTGTTCTGTTTCTGAACTTTTTAGTGAAGTGAAAAAGAAGACTGGATTACTGTCTGTCTGAGTCTTGTGGAAGGTATTTGCAATTGTTTTTTCTTCTTTTTTAAACCCCAAACCACCTTCCACCAAATACTTCAAACTATTTGTCATGGTATAACCCCAGCCAGCAACTAAGCACTGCACAGCCGCTCGCTCACTACTCCCATGGTGGGATGGTGGAGAGAATTGGAAGGGTAAAAGTGAGAGAACTCGTGGGTTCAGATAAAAACAGTTTAACAGGTAAAGCAAAAGCCACACAAGCAAAGCAAAACAAGGAATTCATTCATTGCTTCCCATTAGCAGGCAGGTGTTCAGCCATCTCCAGAGAAACAGGGCTCCATCATGCGTAACGGTTACTTGGGAACACGAACACCCTCCTTCTTCTTTGTCCAGATTTATATGCTGAGTATGAAGCACACCACATCATATGGTGTGGGATATCCCTTTGGTCAGTTGGGGTCAGCTGTCCCGCCTGTGTCCCTCCCAACTCCTTGTGCACCCCCAGCCTACTCGCTGGTGGGGTGGGGTGAGAAGCAGAAAAGGCCTTGGCTCTGTAAGCACTGCTCAGCAGTAGTGAAAACATGTCTGCATTATCAACACTGTTTTCAGCACAAATCCAAAACTTAGCCCTGTACTAGCTACTGTGAAGAAAATTAACTCTACCCCAGCCAAAACCAGTACACTCATACATACATGTCAACATATGTATGAAATCTGCATGTGAGGCTTTGTTTCCATCAATCTTCTTTGAAACTGTGCTTTTGATGTTTAGGATCTCATAATGCCACCATGCTTTATTTCATCTGTACATATTCAGCAGAATTTTGATTATATCAGAATTAGTTAAAGCTTTTAAGTAAAAAGGCCTTATTTATTCTTTATTACACCTTGCTCAGATAATTTCACCAAATGTTCAGCCAACACATTATTACAGTTAGTCAGAATGTAAATTACAGGCTGACGCACTTGCCTCATCAGTTTACAAATTAAGCAGTTAATCAATTTTGGTGTGATATTCCCCCATGGGGGTTGTGTTGCTGACTCACATGTGCTCAATATCTTCTCCTTTCAGCAACAAGCAGGAGTGCAAATGAAGCTTACTCCCAGCTGGTCATGGCATTCCAAATCCATCAGTCAGTATATCCTCCTGATAGATATTACTGTCTTATTGCTCCTGGTTACCTCTTCCCTGAGCATTACTGGAATACAAAACCGACAATTATATATGCATACTCAAAAGCTAAGAATGAAGACAGTGCTACAGGATTATTCCTTATGTTACTGAAGGGATAAACTGACCATGGGACTTCTGCTTATTTCTAAATATTTCATATAGTATTTTTATTAAAAAGCAGATATTTCTGTAACATCAGTTCAATAGACTTGCAATATTGAATCACTTTTTAAGAAAATAATTTTACAGTTCAAATCCGAAGAGAAGCTTGAGGGGGAGGAGGATAATTTGATAGGTGAACAGACATTTAAACCATTTTTGATGTCACAGAAATCCCACTTATGGTTTTGTCTGTTTATATAGTGATTAAAATAAGTAGCAGCAAGATTTTTCCCTAACCTTCACTATGATCTCTAGTCATTTTATTTCTTTTATGTTTTGGGACAGACACCACCATTTCGTAGTGCAAACCTCCGTGTACTGTTTTTTTTTTCTTTAGAAAATAACTAAATAACTAGTTTTGAATTGTCGTTGATATATTTGTGTGGTTTTCCACTTACTAGTTTTTTTACTGAAAAAGCATAATCTTCTTTGCCTTTGGACAAAGTTTTACGAAATTGATCTAAAATTTAATAGTAAGAGTGAGGCCTCACCCATCTCTACCCATTGAACTTTGCCTTTTTAGTGTCGATTGTTATCAGTGTTTTTATTTAATCTTGAGATCTGTCAACAAAATCTTGAGTGTGGCATAGCCTGAGAGGGAGAGCCAAACCTCTCCTTTTCCTCAGTGATAAAAATATTAGATTTCTTTTGCTATGGCTCTAGCATTCTTAGCAAAATGGGAGTCCAGCCAGGCTTTATCAAGCATCATATTATGCATAATTAAGGTCAGAGTATGGGCTTGTTGTTTGTTTGTTGTTTTTTTTTTTTTTAAACAAGTCATCAGTTCCTCAAGACCCCTGTAGGCATCCTGCCAGTTCCTTAGTGTGTACGTAACATTATGGAAATAAATAAAGGAATTCAAAATGAGCCACTATGGAAAGAATCATATGGTAGCCACTTTGAGTAACTGTGTTGGTTTTTAGCAATGCAAGTGTTTAACCAGTTGACTTGTTGATCCTGTCCATTGTTAGTAAAACCTTTCTGGGCCGTGCTTGCTTGCCACTTAAAGTCACTTTAATTTTCATACTTGCTGCTGTCTAAATTAAAATGTGGATGTAAGTCATCTTACTTGCAACCCTTCTCTACAAGGTGTAGCTTTGAGCTCCTCAGCTGGCAGCGTGTCCACCTCTTCCTTGTTTCCTCCCCTGCCCCTGCCCATATCTCTACTGTGCTTTAGAGGAACATCACCCGTTTCTTAGCCCGCTTCTGAAAGCACACAAATCTGGCCCCATGCAAAGTAACTGGCAGAATGTTGTTGTCAAATCTTCCTGCTGTTTCTTAGTCCAAAAAAATGATCCTGCATTGTTTCAGTCTGTGGCAGGAAGGGGAAAAGCAAGGGACAATGGACGTGTGAATTCCTGTAGATACCCAGGGATGCAGAAGCAATATTGATGTAGGAAACAAATAACAAGGGGAAAGTGAAGTTTCTGCTGTTGTTTTGAGAATGGGAAGTTAGGTTATCCTCGTGCTTACGGTTGCGGTGTACAGCTAGATCAGGAATCTCTCTCCGTCTTCCCTTATTCCCTGGTAATAAAGGAACATCACAGCATGTGGCACAGAAAATACCCTTTTAGAGAGACTGGAGTAGAAATACATACTTTTCAGTTTGTTCAAATAATGCTATTTTTCCATGCAAAGATTGCATTTGGGAAAATAATGTTTAGAATCATAGTGCAGGTGAATCTTGGAATAGTTTGAATTGGAAGGGACCTTTAAAGGTCATCTAGTCCAACCCCACCTGCAATGAGCAGGGACGTCAACTAGATCGGGTTACTCAGAGCCTCATCCAACCTGACCTTGAATGTTTCCAGGAATGGGGCATCTACCACCTCTCTGGGCAACCTGTTCAGAAAAACACCATCTTCATCATAAAAAATTTCTTCCTAATTTCTTCCTAACTAACAACACCAGGATAAAAATAAGTCAGGTAGGAAAATCATGGAGTCATCCTAGGTATCTTGTGAAACTTTCAAAGTAAACACCCAAGGTACGATCAAAACCTGATTTTGAAACCAAGTATGTATTGAGTTGAAAGGACAGTGAGGTGGTAACAGTATAACTTTTGTTGGCTCATGAAGTTGAGCTTTGAATTGCTTTCAATTAAATGGTAACTCCTATGTGCGCATAAACATGCACACACTGTTTTCTGGTAACCATCAAGTCTTCTGAAGCAATTCTGAATCTGAAAATGCATATAAAACTGTAAAGTGATTTTTTTTTTTACTCATCTCTTCTTGTTTGCAGACTTTTAGGTCTGAAAACATATTTTCTCAATGGACTTAGCTAAGGGATATCCATTCTAATCTGAAATACGACCTTTTTTCTCCCTTTTTAGTAGTAATAAGAATGAATTAGAGGAGTCCCTCCAAATTCTGAGAATGGCAAAAGAGAAGCAAAGAAGAGGAAGGAATGCATGCAAGGCTAAGGAAGAGAAGAGTGAGAGGAGCACAGAAGTTTATTTTATTTCTTTGTAATCTAGAAGCTGAATTATCCTTACTTTTGCTCTGTAGTGTTTTTTATCTCCAGTGTGCATGTCTTATTTTCATTGTCTTGATCACTTTGCCAGGAGTCCTGTATGGTCAGGCATGTAACTGTCCATTTTACCACGTGAAGCATATCTTCCACTTTTATTAAACCGTAAGAATAATTAAGTACCATGAAATGTGTATCTTGGGTAGACTGGGTAGGTGACCCTCCCCAAAATCAAGACCTCTAGAGTTATAAAATATCTCAAGTGAAAACCTACATACAGAAGTGTTAACCTGATTATGCAAATGGGCATGCACTATGTTACAATGTTAATTGTTAATTATAAGTTATAACATGATAGAAGTGTATTATTCACGCCTTCTTGAGAAGAATGATGTTGCAATATGCTTTTTATGGCTGCTTCAACATATCTCTATACAAAAGCAAAAATATTTCTATTTTTCTCTTAGCAACATGCTGGTAATGTTTCTCCTCTGACCTTGAAACTGCAATGTCAAGTACAAAAACCAGAAGTAATGGAGACGTTTGCTCCAGCCTAGTGTGTTAATCTGCCAAAAGCAATCATCTGCTCGTGTGTGGTTTGGGCTACACTGCCCGCTCTTCTTGCTGTGTCCATGTAGCCAAGTTCCAGCCTGGTGAACCAAAGAAGAAATGTGTTCAAAACATCTGCAAGTTGGCTTACAATTTTAGTGCCGTAACAGAGAAAATTGCACATGCCAATAGCTTTTTCTGAAAGTCCTGAACTCTTAAGAGCGTAGAGCTTCACCTTCCCCTGCTCTTTCATACAGAGACTTGGCCACCGTCTTCACTTTCTGAAAACAGAAGAGATGGCTAGGAGATAAAATTAGCGCATCTTCTCTCTGTTACCACAATGCAGTTTAGAGTCTGTGCATTCTGTACAACTATTTCCTTCAGTTCCCAGAGAGGCTGATATTTCTGCACAACCTTGTGATGTCTGCTGTCACTTCAAACTGTCTGATGTTATACCAGCTGTATTTTCACCGAAGCCAAGTATTACTACAAGCTTTCACAGAGGAAGCTAGTTCAGAGACTCAGCTGTCAAAATCTCTCTTGTTCTGGAAATCTTCCTTCTTGCTTGGAGAACGTATTAGGGGAATATACTTCACTGTGAAAAGTAGAGGTGTAATTCCTATTCTAGTGAATGGAGCCTGGACAGAAACTTGGCTGACTTGCCACTAGGTATTTCACTTAGTCTGAGCTGCATTGCTCTCCAAGCTTCATTGATTTAATCTTAAAATGTATTTAGTCCTCACCTTCATGGCTTTGGATGGGAATGTTGCCCAGAGTAAAGAGGTGAATGAATGTTCAGAGAACACCAATTAAAAAACTAAGCCACTTTTGACTGAAAGTTGTTTCTCTATGCATGGTCTTTTTTTATGCTTTTGTGAATTTAAGAACAGTGGAATTTTGTGGAAATACTGTCGCTGGGTCTTTTCAGAGACAAGACATGAGGCCAGATGCATCTTTGGTCTGACATTATATTCATGTACTACTGGAACGATATATTGCTGATAAACTTGGAAATGGTGGGTGTTGACATATCCAGACAGGAAAACAAGAATAATTTAAATGATAGCTTTGGAGGGTTTTAATAGATGTAAGAATCAAGACTAACTCACATCTTTTTATCTGCACTATGGCCTCTTTTTTGCAAATCTACAGGTGTAATGTTACTATTCATACATAAAATGGTATTTATACTGTTTCAGAATATTCGTCTTTTATAATAATTGATTATGTTCAGTAGTTGGTTAATGACAGCAGATCTGGTAGATCTAAATGGAATCAACACTCTTCTGAAGAATTTATGATCTCATGGATTTGGGGAGTAAATGTCAAGATTTTTTGTGTTTGCTGCTGTAGTCTACAGCTTTATAAAGCAAACATAGTCTATCCCTAATCCCTGCTTTTTCCTCAGTTGAAATCTAGAGGTGCTTATGTAGGATCGCATTGGAGAGAAAAATATTTATAAGCTCTTCAACAGGAAGTTGTTTTCTAAAGGAAGATTCTTGGTCTGAAACACCCTTTCAGAACACGCTGCAAGTTTAGCTCTGTAAGAGAAATCTCCTGAAGGGACATTAATCTTTTAGTGTTCATTGGTCAACAGTTGCTGGTTCGAAGGACAGCAGAGTTGATGGTGGTACAGAGGAGAGTAATTAGAGTGATCAGTGATGGAGCAGCTACCTTGAGGAGAGACTAAGAAGGCTGGGATTCCTGAACAAGTGGAGAAGGCTGGGGGGCTGTGGCTATTTATAAAAGCGTGAAGGTAGAGATTAAGTTGAATGCAGTAGTTGTTCACCAGAATTCATGAGACTTGAGCTAGCAGGCATTCACTGTACCTAGTAAATTAATTTAAAATAGATCAAGTATTTCTTTAGGTAGCAGGTAGTGAACTGCTGCTGTAAGAGTTCTGGAGGCAAAAAGTATAAGCAGGTTTGAAAAGTATTAGAGAAATTCATATGCAGCAAAGCCCATAAATAAATAGTGACAGGAACAACTGAGGATGCATCTCCAACATCCTTGCTGTTACTAGTGTGGATTCTGAGGAAGTACAGGGGGAACAGATTGCAGAAAAGAACCGGGCTTGGGTGCTCTTCCTAAGTGGCTTTTTCTGTTAAAACCATCAGAGGCAAAACGTGGGTCTGATGCAGAAGATCATTTCTTATATTTGCTGTTTCTCCGTTTGTTTGGGTTACTCTTTGTAAAGAATCACTTTTCCCATACAAATTACACTTATATTTATAGAAGCTATCCTCAACTGGCTATAGATATAATTTCTTTTTTCTTTCATATTTTACAGTGAATAACCCTATACCTTCCAACCTGAAGTCAGAAGCTAAAAAGGCGGCTAAAATATTACGAGAATTTACAGAAATAACTTCCAGAAATGGACCTGATAAAATCATACCTCGTGAGTAAAAAAACCCATTTTGATTCAGCTGAAACCTCCAGCACTCCCCTGTGTTGCAATCATGCTCTTTTTACCAATTCACTGTTTTCACTTACCATAACTTAGAGAGTAATGAAGATCTGGGGTGCCATAACTTTTGTGAAAACGTTTTGGAAGTAAAGGGGTTTAGTTTGCTATATTCTAGGCAGATGTTGCTTACTGGGAGAGATCTTTTGCATGTTTACAACCACAGGGTATCTGCACAGGAAGACTTCCCTCTGGGGAAGGTGGACTGTCTCATGCTCACCCTGTGAGTATCTGTTCTTAAGGGACAACCTAGAATAGCAGCTCTAGTTCTTGAATGTCTGTGTTTATTAGAATTAGCTAGATGAAAATGAGTTGAAGGAAAGAGATCAGGTGCATTTCTCCTTTGATAGTGATTAAGCACTCTTATTTGCTGCTGTCCTCTTTGTTTTTGCAATTGTTATTCTGTGATTATCTTAGTGTCTTCCTTCATCTGGTGTTGCTGGTTGTGTCTTTGAATTTGTAACTATTATGTTCCAGAAAGCCTGTAATAAGACTTGCAGGATGATGACACTATATTTCATAGAATGGTTTGGGTTAGAAGGGACCTCAAAGATTGTCTAGTTCCAACCCCCCTGCCATGGGCAGGGAAACCCTCCACTACACCAGGTTGCCCAAAGCCTCATCCAACCTGGCCTTGAACACTTCCAGGGATGGGGCATCCACAACTTCTCTGGGCAACCTGTTCCAGGGCCTCATCACCCTCAATGTAAAAAATTTCTTCCTTATATCCAATCTAAATCTACCCTCTTTCAGTTTAAAGCCATTTGCCACAAACACTTTCTAATGATATAAGCTGATTAGATTGCTGTGTGTTGCTATGATTTAAATTCAGACTCTTCTCCTCCAAAAATCTGTGGATGTCAGCTACTCATTGCCTCTTTATCATGCTAAGGGTTCTCACACACAGTGTTTGTGACAATAAGCAAACTAACTCTGTATAAGCTAACCGAAATAGGTGAAGCAGGTGTGGCAGTGTAGAGAAAAGTGCAGGCTGTGACCTGGGACTAGCTTTGAGATTGACTATGGAGTGGAAGTGTCATTATCAGTTCAGCTTTTTTTCACCTTTCTTTAAGCTTTTGCTTTGATTATTTGACCCTTATGTGTTCAAAATTGTTAAATGTGGAGTTTTGTTTTCCTGTTCTCTTAGAACTTCTCTTACAAGATCTTGAATAAATGATTTTGCTGTTTCAGCTCATGTAATAGCTAAAGCCAAAGGCCTTGCAGTTTTGTCCGTTATCAAAGCTGGATTTTTGGTGACGGCTCGAGGCGGAAGTGGAATTGTATTAGCTCGTCTGCCTAATGGATGTAAGTGGATATTTTCCTTTTGTACTTCGTGGGAGAATTAAAAGAAAAAAGAAGTATTTTTCTTCATTATTTCTTTTTCTAGCATAAAACATGAGATATGTGAAGAGTCAAACCAGCACGTGACAATGTTTGGTTTGAAAACTGTTTTCAAAATTTTGTACCTACTTCCAGATGTAAATGCTTTCAGTATCTTTGTAGTAAAGCATGAAATATAAAAACATATAGTTTAAAACTCATTAGAAGAATAAATTATATCCAATTATGGACAACTGCGTGATAAATAATTTGTAACAAGGGTTTCTTTTGATCATGAGGATTTGTGTTTCTTAAATTCCTTTGTGTGGTATAAACCAGTATAGTTATTCCATTGTAGTGGTTTTGAACATAGTTTTAAAAGAGAATTTGTTAGCATTTTTTGATTGTAATAATAAAATGAGTTTTCTTGTAACATAGTAAAAATTCTGTGAATTTGTCTTGTTTTGCATGACAGCCTGGTCTGCTCCTTCTGCAATAGGAATTGCTGGCCTTGGTGGTGGATTTGAAATTGGAATCGAGGTATAATTTTGCGTTTGAAATACTTGTTGGTAACTTTTTTGCAAGAAATTAAAATACCTTGACAAAAATGTAAATGTTAGTGAGATAGTAGAATCTATTTTTCTGTGTAAAAAAGCTATTATAAAATTTATTTATACAAGACAAACAAAATAAGCTTTTTAGTCCTATCAGTCTAATTGCTTGGAGAGATTTAAATTAAAGGAAGTGACATAACAGCTATTTCCTTGATTTCTCACTTCTAGCAGACTGAATTTTTCCTGTCTTCCTGTCAATGTTCACATATAAGCCAATTTGAGTTAATTAAAAGTATCCTGTACTTAATACTGTATCAAATGCTTTGTTAAAAAACAGAAGGACTGCATCTGGCAAGAAACAGTGAAAAGAATTGAAGGTGGAGTAAAATGGAGCCTAGCTAATGTTACTGTACTTCGTGAATTTCCCACTTAAACTTGTGATTACTGACTTGACCCTTCAGTTTAGGAACACCAAAACTGATGGGGCCTTCTCTGAAGGAATGCTATAGAAAATGAGCCAGTTTCCAGCAAACAGAAATGGTTAAATAAGGGACTTAACATGTTCAGAGAAATCCTTTTGATCAGAGCCCTGACAGTGCTCTGCCTCTGCTTCCCGTCTCTTCTTCCTCCCAGCTCCTTCACCCGTGTTTGTTTCTATCTTTCTCCTCTTTCCCACTCTAGCCTCCAGTCCTGTCCTTCTCTTTTCTTTCTGTTTAGCTTCTGTTCTGGTGATTCCCAAAGAAAAGCAAAGATGCTGCTGACAAGGTCTCTTGCTATGGGCGTTTTGCTCTTCAGAAGAATCCATGCATATCTGTTCTGGGTGGTCCACGCCAGCACCCTGAGAGGGTGTTTTTTCTGAGCAATATTGTGCCCTTCATTTAAAATTTTAGTCAGCTTACAAAATACTGTTTCCTTACTGGCATTATTACAACACAATCTTAATTATTTCTTCTAGAGAAGAGTTGCTATTCAGAAATACCTAAGTGGCTTAGGAGCCCAGAGTCCAGTTTCAGCATTCTTTTAGTCGTATACAAGCTTAAACCTTGTAGAAATTGGTTGAATTTTATTCCTGTAAGAGAGGCTATAGTTGGCATAGTTGTGGTGGTACTTACAGGTAGTTTTAAACAAGAAAGAAATCACAGACTTCAGAAATCATAGCAAACAACTTGGTACCTCAAATTAAAGACCAATTTTAAAATTCATCTAAATGCTTTCTTTGAAGGTTTTCTCACTATGGATTCATTTAACTTTAGCTGTGGATTCATCCTCTTAATGGGTAAGAGGAGGCAGCAGCATCCTGAATGACTTTCTCTCTCCATCCCTGCTTGATTCAGAAACTACTCATGTCAGCCATCTGTTCAAAATGGGGTGGAGGTTACCAGGGGGCTAATAACTAAGGCCTGTCTTACGCTGTGTGTGATACTTCTGGGCCAACCTTATTTTGCAAATAATCTGGTATTTCCTCTTGTATTCCCTGCTGTCACTGTTTGGAATTTGGGGTAAGTTGAAAGTTTTTTCTGAACGTGGCTTTCAGTCAAGTCCATCAGATCAAAGATCAGGCACAATAGTTGTTAGGTGGTCAAGATATCTGTTGAAAAGATAACCCATCATAGTAAGCTACAAAAGTGTAATCTACTCTGTTGAACAGGCTGGTACTGCTGCAGTATTTTTTTTTTAATACATATAGTGTGTTTACTAAGCTTTCAGGTAAGATAGAGTGATCTTTATAGGGTAATGCCTGTGTTTAAAGGACTTTTTCTTCTTTAGAATGCTTCCTAATTTGGGAAGAGAGTTGTAGAAGACTTTTATTGCAATTTGTTACATTGAAGAGAATTATAGTTTTACATTACTGATGGTAATAGGCATCAATCTAAATAGAGTAGAGGTTCTTTGATACATGCATTTTGTGTCACAATCCAGGCAAATAGTCTTTTAAAAATAGTAATTTTCTTTTTTTTCCATTTTTCTTTCAAATCTTTCATTTTTCTTTTAACTCTTCAGTTATTTGATTTAATAGTTTCCTGAAGAAACTGGCTACATCTTATATATTCAGGTCTTTAAAAATTAAATACTAATTCATGTATATATACACATATATATATTAAATCCCTAATTTTCTGTCAAGAAAATAAAATTTTGTCAATAATGGGAAACCTGTATCCTTTTTACTGTTTATTGTTTGGACAGTAATTTTTGTTTACTAAGTTCTCTCTTGCTGTTATTAATTCAGTTATGGAAGGATCAAAATTATTTTCTTAATCTGATCTCTCTTCGCATCTGAAAATGCCTTCATGATTGTTTGCAAAAGCCATAGAAAAAAAAAAACCTGTCAATTAGGAAATTTTAAATTAAAATAGGGTTTCCGTTACAGCTGTTGTTTATCACATACTGACCATATCAGTACTTGGAAAAAAATCAGCCAAATTTGATTAAAAAGGTAGCTGAAAGAATTTTTAGTTTCAAAATACCTTGTATAACTTCGTTATGAAAACTGTTTCAAAAGACTCCTTTACAAGAAAGGAAGTGATTCTCTGAGAACAAGAGATTCTCACTAGAATTAAAACCTTGGTAAATCTGTGGCTAGTTTTCATTTGTGGAAGGGAATATCTTCAATAATCCGACCTGTTTTCCTGCAAAATGGAAGATACTTCTCCTATGCCGTTCTAACTTTCTTCTTAAAAAGCATAGTACTTGTATTTGTTATTTTATAGGTTTCAGATTTAGTGATAATACTGAATCATGAAAGAGCAGTAGAAGCTTTTGCCAAAGGAGGGAATCTTACACTTGGAGGAAATCTTACTGTGGCAATTGGACCTCTGGGGAGGTGAGTAAAATACTTTCCTAATATGGGATAGAATTAAATATGGAAGATAGTTTTTAAAAATATATATAAATACATGGCTTTTTTTGATATGTTACAAAACAGCCTGGGCAAACCTGTATGTCGACTGGACCATATTGTTCTTGGGTTTTTTATGCCTTTTCAGTCACTTATTCCTTTTCTTTTTTTTTTTTATTTTATTCTTCCTAATAAAGGCATTTATTGGTAGAAGGAAAGTATTCTTAGAGTTATTCTCTTTATGCAGGAGACTGCTTAGCTAGGCTCAATAAATAGCACAAGTGCTACTGTGCCTGACTGAAGTATTATTTTCATTAACCTGTGGGTCTGTGCTTTCTGTCACCACAAATCTGCCTGACACCACTGATCTGCTCTTCATAGGAGCACCTCTCCTATGAAGGAGAGTTGGGGCTCTTCAGCCTGGGCAAGTGAAGGCTCTGGGTGATCTTATAGCAACTTTCCAGTACCTAAAGGGGGCCTATAAGAAAGCTGGAGAGGGACTTTTTACAAGGGCATGTAGTTATAGGACAAGGGGCAATGGCTTTAAAGTGAAAGAGGGGAGATTTAGATTAGATATAAGGAAAAAAATTTTTACATTGAGGGTGGTGAGGCACTGGAACAGGTTGCCCAGAGAAGTTGTGGATGCCCCATCCCTGTAGGTGGTGTTCAAGGCCAGGCTGGATGAGGCTTTGAGCAACCTGGTCTAGTGGAAGGTGTCCCTGCCCATGGCAGGGGGGTTGGAACTAGATGATGTTTAAGGTCCCTGCCAACCCAAACCATTCTATGATTCTATGAAAGTAAATAAAAAAACACACCAAATTATTACTTTTAAACCTTAAGTGGTTAAGTTAGCTTACTTTGAAGGATGAAATGATACAATCACAGAATAACTTAACTTGGAAGGGACTTAACATGATCTCCAACCTCCTGCTCAAAGCAAGGTCTGTTATGACTTCAGATCAGGTTGCTCAGGCCTTTATTCCAGTTGGGTCTTGAAAACCTCCAAAAATGAGGACTGCTTAGGCTCTCTGGGCAACCTGCTCTACTGTTCAGCTGTCCTCCTAGTGAAAAGTTTTGTCAAAAAATGTCAAAACATTTCTTGTTTCAATTTATGTCCGAGGCTTTTTATCCTTCCACCATACACTGCTATAAAGAGCCTGGCTTCATATTCTTGATTGCCTCTTCATAGATGCTTGAAGGCTGCTGTTAGGTTTCCCCTAAGTTTTCTTTTCTCCAGGTTTACCAAGCCCAGTTGCCTCAGACTCTCCTCATGCAACATATGCCTCCTTATGCCTTTTTTTTTATTATTGTGAAGATTTTACTGATGGTTTTATATCTTTTCTGACAAAAGAAAAGGATAAGATGATACCTATTCCACTGATGAGAGTGATCTATGGATCAGGAGAGGGCAGTGAATGTCATCTGCCTTGTAAAGGTGTTCAGTATGCTGTCCTGCAATATCTCTGTGTCCAAGCTGGGACATTGTGGCCTCGGTGTCAGAGCAGGACAGACTAGACAATAGTTGAAAAGCTGGATCATCAGGCTTGAAGATTTGTGGTAAATGATTCATGTTTACTCAGAAGCCAGGTTTCTGTGGAGTTCCTCAGGAGACTCTTCTCAGACCTCACCAGCTTGATATTTTTATCAGTGACCTTTGAGGAGCAGATGCAAAATATCCTCTTCAAGTTTGTGGATGGCATTGAATCAGGGGGTGCAGCCCATACACTTCAGGGTAGGGCCGCCATTCAGAGCAACGGACCTAGAGAGCGTAGACGAAAGATCCAACAGGAAACCTCATGAAATTAAACAAGAACAGATACTAAGTTCTGAACCTTTGGTTGGATGAACCCTCTGCATATATGTAGGCAGACCTTGCAAAGCTGAATAGCAGCTCTGTTGAGAAGGTGCCAGGGTCCTGGTGGACAGCAAGCTGAGCCACTAATGCAGCCTGACAAAAGGCAGTGAACAGTGTAGGGTAGGGGCCTGCATCAACAGAGCTGTAACCAGGAGATAAGGGAAGTGATTGTTCCCCTTTACTTGACACTTCATATACTGTGCCTAGAATATTGTGTCTATTTTCGGACCTGCAATACAAGAAAGATGGTTATTAACTTGAGTGCATGCAGTGAATGAGTACCAAGATGGCCAGGGACATGAAGCATGTGAATGATGAGGCTGGGAGAGCTTGGCTTATTTAACCTGGAGGGGAGAAGGCCTTGAGATCTTCTAAGACCCTGCATTGCCAGCAAGGGATCACCAAAAATCATAGAATGGTTTGGGTTAGAAGGGACCTTCAAGATCATCTTGTTCCAGCCCCCCTGCCATGGGCAGGGACACCTTCCACTACACCAGGTTTTTTTAAGCCCCATCCAACCTGGCCTTGAACACTTCCAGGGATGGAAACAGACCCCAGTTCTTTACTGAGGTGCATGGCAAGAATTGAACACTGACACAGGTTGCTCAGATTGTCTGTGGAATTTATATCCTTGGAAGTCTTAAAAAACTGGCTAGACAAAGCCCAGAGCAACCCGATCTCAATTTGATGTTGTATCCATTTTGAGCAGGAGGTTGAACTGGTGGACTTCCTGAGGTATCTTCAAACCTAAAGTATTGTGTGATCTTGTGTAGGACAAAAATTATCTTCCAATTCTATTGAGGTCTGACGAGGCCTTACTTGACATATTTTGTGCTGGTTTGTGCACCATAAAAATCAAGGTGGAGTTGGATCCAAGTCACCACAAACATAATTAGATCATTTTCAACATGTTCAAAATGTGATCGTAATAATTTTCTGACTTATGAATGCAAGAGGTCTGATGTGGCACTTTCACATGAGGCAACATTTTTTTGTGCTTCAGAGGAAGCCTCATCAAACAACTTAATAACTTTGAACTGGGTCCTATCTGAGATAAGAACTGAAAAGAATTTCAAATCTGACCCACTTGAATATATTCAGTAGTTTGTAAGAAGAGAGGAAAGTGAAACTCTTGCTGACTTTTGGTAGGATTAAAATAAGAAGACAATTGCTGTTCATGCTGCAAAGCCATATTGAAGAAAGTTTACTAAAACTTTTTTCCTTCTAGAAACTTAGAAGGGGATGTTGCCCTGAGAAGCTCTGCTGCTGTCTATACATACTGTAAATCTCGAGGACTGTTTGCAGGTGTGTCTCTGGAAGGAACCTGTTTAATCGAAAGGAAAGAAACAAATCGGAAGTAAGTTCTCTTCAAATCTAGAAGATTTAGTGAAGGCATAGTGACAAAAATAACTAGGACACATTTAATGTGGAAGAAGAGTTTGTTGTGAGAAAATACTGTGCTGAGTTTAGAGTTTCTTGAGGGGCAAGGGTTTCTTCAATTTAGACATCTTGCAATGGGTATTGGTGCTGAATATTTAGAGACTGTATATCTGTGGTGAATTGACCTTGGCTAGCAACCAAGCTGCTCTGTTGCTCCCCGTCCTCAACAGGATGAGAGGAGAAAAAATATGACTAGAAGATTGCAAGCTGGGATAAAGGCAGGGAGATCACTTACCAACTACTGTCTCAGGCAAAAAAAAAAACCTCGACTTGGGGAAATTGATTTAATTTATTGCCAGTTAATAAGAGAGTAGGATAATGAGAAATAAGGACAAATCTAAAAAAAAAAAACCCACCTTCCCCTCACCTCTCCCATCTTCCTGGGCCCAACTTTACTCCTGATTTCTCTACCTCCTCCCGACAGGCGGCACAGGAGGATGAAGAGGGGGGGTTGTGGTCAGTTCATCACAGATTGTCTCTGCTGCTCCTTCCTCCTCACACTCCTCCCCTGCTCCAGTGTGGGATCCCTCCCACAGGCTGCAGTTCTTCATTAAGTGCTCCAGTGTGAGTCCTTTCCATCAGGAGCAGTCCTTCAGGAACAGGCTGTTCCAGCCTGGGTCGCCACAGGGTTACAGGTCTTGACAGCGAACCTGCTCCAGCGTGGGCTTCTCTCTCCAAGGGTCCACAGGACATACTAGGAGCCTGCTCCAGCATGGACTTCCCATGGGGTCACAGCCTCCTTTCAGCATCCACCTGCTCTGGCATGAGGTCCTCCATGGGCTGCAGGTGGATATTCTGTGGGCTGCAGGGGCACAGCCTGCCTCAACATGGTCTTCACCAGGGGCTGCGGGGGAATCTCTGCTCCGGTACCTGGAGCACCTCCTCCCCCTCCTCCGCTGGCCTTGGTGTCTGCAGGGCTGTTTTTCTCAATATTCTCACTCCTCTGTCCCGGTTATTGTTGTGCAGCTTTTTTCCCCCCTTCTTAAACACATTATTACAGAGGCACTACCATTGTCATTGGTGGGCTCGGCCTTGGCTGGTAATGGATCCATCTTGGAGCCGGCTGACATTGGCTCTATTGGACACAGGGGAAGCTTCTGGCAGCTTCTCACAGAAGTCGCCCCTGCAGTCTCCTGCCTTACCAAAATCTTGCCATCTAAACCCTGCACAATAGTTTAGATAATAAGTATTGAGGTATTTACTGCGTAATGAGAAATATTTTTTTAGGCCACTTAAACAAAATAAAGAATCTGATTTAGAGCATCACTGAATTTGATAAAGTACCCCGTTTATGGAATGCTGCTTCCTTTTTGCAGCCTATTAAGTTTAAAATCCGAGGAACCTCTGAGTGTCTTGCACTTGTATGTTCTGTGTTTATGAAAACTTTGATTCTGCTAATATCAGTAAAGACTAACATTGATTTTAATGACAGCATGTCAGTAACTTTTAGCCATCTCTATTTCGTAACATTGAGGTTTCAGTGTTTCCCTTAAGGAATGTTACTACATCATTAAGGAATCTATTACAATGTTTTGCAAAAGTGGTGTGTGTTTCTTCAGTTTGCTGTGTGATTGACTTTCAAATGGATTGGCTGATGCATACCACATGACCAGGAACAAAATGTTACTGGTGAAGAACATTTTGAAAGAAGGTGATAGGTAGGCATTCAAGTTTGCTACAATTACTTATTCCAAATTTACAGAGTTGAACTAGTTCTGTCATTTCTCAATAGATGATGAGCAGGAGAAATGCAGGGTCAGGAATGGGAGGGGGAACATTTGCACAAGATGAATTTATCTAGACATTGAAATGTAATGATGATCAAATATCTGGCATATTTTCTTTTGTTTCAGGTTTTATGGGCAGGATATTCGTGCAAGTGCCATCTTGCTTGGTGATGTGCCTTTTCCTCCTCAAGCAGAAGATCTTTATGAAACTCTAGCATCCTTCACTGAAGTATATGAAAATGAAGAGCAAAAAAATAATTCAGGAAAATCTGTAAGGGAACAAAGAAGGGTTTGTGCACCTCTTTTTCACATAGGCTTTTTGTGTTCCTGAACTGTTCCTAGTCAGTGATAATGCTGATGTTCATGTGGCATTCTTAACTTCTCTACTGGATGCTTAAAGGCATACACATTGCAGCTACTGCATGTCAGCAATACGTTCATTCAAGTATTGCCCTGTTAGACTCTTCTGGACAAGAATGTTACTGGTTTTGCTTTACATCCTCCAGCATAAAAAAGTATATCCTTGTTTTTATAATAGTGCATAATCAAATCTGAGGTGGTGGTCAGAAGAGTTTGTTCAACTATTCCTAATCAAGTTAATCTGCAAATAATGTGTATACCAGGTTTTATGTGGATACTCTTCATTTTTCTACTTTTTCTGTTGTCCAGTCAAACAATCACATTTACTATATAATATTAAGGCCATAGAAGATGTTTTCTTTAGATGTTGGTGTTACTGATACATGATAGTTTACTTTTATTTTTGTTAAACCCATGGTGAATTACTTTACAGTCATGCATATATCACTAGTTCTTCAGTGTGCTTCTTGAGTTCATACAATTTCAGTGGAGAAAGAGTGATTTTATTTTATTTTTTTTTTCATTTTAGCTTGACATATCTCTAGGCTCTGAATTTGCAATCTACTTCCAGGTGTGATGCAACTTTTTATAAAAATTTGTACATTCTAGGTAAATGGCCCACCTGCTAGACCCTCAAGACCAGAGCCACCTAAACCTACTGTTAGACCAACACCACCAGGTTAAAACATTTTGATAATGATTAATTTATTCTCTATATAAAATTAGAGCATTAAAGCTAATGAATGTTATGTAATTATTACAGTAGTAACTGTCTCTATACAAATATTTTGTTAATACTCTTCCTTGGGCAAACACTGAAAGCATGTTGGGATAGTGGCATGAGTGATTAAGGGTAAAGGTTTGGGGTTTTTGTTTTATGTTAACAAACTTTTTCTCTCTGACAGATTTGCTAGAGAAATAATGTTTGTATAATTCCAGAAGCATGTAATAGTTTAAAGGAAGCTTTCAGGTTTATTGGATATGTAGAAGCCCCATGGTACAATTAAACTTCTTAGTAAAAAGAACAGTCCTACTAGAAACTGCTAGTCCTACTTCTAGAAACTTTGCTTTCTAGAAAACTTAGAGAAAACTCTTCTAGATTGTCATTATCTTTTAATAGGTAGAGGTCTTATAGTAGAGCAGAGGCAGAGTTTTGGCTCTATAACAGTTTGTCTGCTGAAGTGCTCTCATTGAAAGTGAGGCTTTACTGTGCAGCTTCTGTTGTTAACTTGCTTTATTTCTCTGGACAAGGATATAAGATGAAGTCCTTTTTTTTTCTTTTGTACTGCTCCTTACATAACTGCAACCATTTTATACGTATTGAATATGTAATAGAAAAGCAGTATATGAAATAGACCAACATATGTTAGTATATCATATAACTTGCTACTTTTATTTTCTCTTTCAGCTAAAAAGAATACAAACAAACTTTATCCTGAACTTCCAAATGATTATGTCTCTATGGGTAAGTACTAAACTTACATATATTTTATTAATGCAGTGTGGAATCTGAGAGGTCCTAGAAGTACTTTGGAAGACACCTAACAATGTCTGGCCATATGTATTTTTCTTTATTGTCCATGTGTTAAAACAAGATTCAGATCTTGTCTGGTCTTCTGAAAAGATTTGATAAGTGTGAATCTTATTCTCTGGCTTTATGTTCCAACAGCAATGTTCTTTTTCTGAACAGCAGAAGTTCTTTTGCTTTATTCCATGAGCTTGAAAAATGCACTGAAAGTAGTAAAACTGTTTTACGTTGCCGCCTAATTGAAGTGAAAAAGAAAGCTGATATAACAGGCTTGTATCCCAGTTCTTATACAAGGAACTGTAACTCCTGTTTTAATTAGAAAGTGCTTCCACAGGAGGTCATATCTGATTGTACTGGCATAAATGAAAATTTCCACTACAGTTATACTCCTTGAGGTTTTTGTATTGAGTTGACATATCTCTGCGTTATACTACAAAGATACTACTTGTTCGCTGTTCTATTCTCTTAAGTTTAAAGCTTGAAATTAATATAAACTATATGTGTCATTGTCTTTACATTCTCCTTCATATCTTTTCTCCTTACATGCTGTCGATGTGTGTGTCTGTTGAGGGGACCAACATAGGAGGATCTTAAGCTGAGCTGTTCATGCATCTTCTGCAGATCAGAGACTTACTGAGAATGAGACTTTTCTGTTGTGCTGTAGGACTTTTACCGGGAAAAGAATGATGACCCTAATGATCTGTAGTCAGTAGCTGGCATCCAAAAAGAAAGAAACATTAGTCTTCTGACCATTAAAACCAAACTTTCCCAGTGTTAAAAAAAACCCCTGTCCAACTGAGAAGAGGTTTCTAAAGCAGAAGGAAAAACTTGTACACACGTTTGCTATATTAAAGGGAGCGTTCTTCGATTCCTTTCATCCATGGGGTGATCTTATAGCAGTACCTGAAGGAGGCCTACAAGAAAGCTGGAGAGGGACTTTTTACAAGGGCATGTAGTGATAAGATAAGGGGCAATGGCTTTAAACTGAAAGAGGGGAGATTTTGATCAGATATAAGGAAGAAATTTTTTACTGTGAGGGTGATGAAACACTGGAACAGGTTGCCCAGAGAAGTTGTGGATGCCCCATCCCTGGAGGTATTCTGGGCCAGGTTGGATGAGGCTTTGGACAACCTGGTGTAGTGGAGGGTGTCCCCATCAATGGCAGGGGTTTTGGAACTAGATGATCTTTAAGGTCCTTTCCAACCCAAACCATTCTATGATTCCATGATTCAGGTGCAAGTAACAAGGTAAAAATCTTCAAGCCGGCTTTCAAGATTCTTTGAAATCAAAACGTAGACTTAATCAGTCTACTGCTGAGGATTCCTAACGATTTCTAGAAATATGCAAGCTTATCTTTGTGGAGTGCAAGTGGCAGTAGGATCTTGTGTAAATGATACTTCCTGCAAGTGTTGTCTGATGGTAAATTTTTGTTTACTTTACAAGCTTGGCCTAGTATGTCTTGCTTTCTGTGGCAGATTGTATTTCCATAGGTAACAGTTCAAATGCTGTCTGAACCTACAGAAGTACTATATGTTTCTAAAGGCTAAAGAATTGCTCTTATCACAGGGAAAAATCAAGATTGCAGTCAATTCCCCTGAGTCTCTCAATACCGCAGCCTACATGTGCAGCCAACATACATGGGAGGCTGCAAAAGAGTCGCAGTCCCTTTCACATCAGTAACAAAGGGTGTATTAATGCTCGGTGATGGAATAGAAGGAGCCTTAAGGCCATACCTTCTGCCAGTAATCTCTTCCTGCCTGTTTATAGTCCAGATGATTTCAACAGAGCTGCCTAGTAGCTATAGCTTGAACTAGCCAATCTTTATTGCAGGATTAGTTGCTGCAACAATGGTCTACAGTGATCTGAAAAAAATGTTCAATGTTTTTTGCGTCTTTCTGGTTTAAAAAGTTTTTAGATAACTAATAGAAGAGTGCATGAAACTAATTTTCAGGAAGCTACGTTTTAGGTGTAAGGGCTGGTGCAGGGGTAGGATTTGATGTTGAGCAACAAGCTTGTCTGGGTTGCCAGTTTTTAGGTATGACTTGCTTTTGGGTGAGGAGGGGGGAGATTGGCATTGTGTTATGAGCCTTTGGTTTTCCAGCAGTTACAAAAGTAGTAGAAAGGTTGAAACATTAATTCTTCTCATTAGGTGGAAGAAGAGCTAGACTTGTGGATGAGACATTTTTAATTATTTTCTGTGGAGCTACATTATCTAGATGGGTCATGTAATATAAACTATTTCAAATGCAAGAAGAATGTTAAATGAAAAACATGTTTTTCTAAACTGATAATGTGATACTTGAACTCAGATACAAGTAGATTGTTTTCATGTAACTGAATATTACTTAAGGTAATGCATTTAGTTGTAAAATAAGGTTCAGTAATACTTTTGAATGTTTCCAGAAACTTGGAAATACCACAAATTTTATTTTAAAAAAAGAATAATTTGCAGAGGCCTTTTAGAATTCTGGGGGGAAAAAATACCTAATAGCTGATACAGTTTTGTGATTCAGTGAAGTATGAAGTTTCTACAGTAGTAGAGATTTTTCTGGAGACTGTTCAGATAAAGAAATTAGGTTTGCTTATGAGGATGAAAGTTCATCCCTCCTCCCTTACTAGAATTAGGGATTTGCAGCTTCATTTTTCTAATGTTCCCTCTATGTTATACAATCTAATAAAAGGTCTGACTGGTCCCCAGCTTTATCATCACAATCTAGCTTTACTTTATCTGGATAGAAGGTTTCTCCAGTTCTGTACCACATCTGTAGTACAAATGACCCGTGTTTTTTTAGTGGACTACTTGGTCATTGTAAACTGAGGAAAAGTTTATTTTGTTAGGACAGTTTATTTTAGATACATTAGGTTGATAGTTTGTCACACTAGAATATCTAATCCTAGATATTAGTTTTTCATTAGTGTTATGATTTCTAGTTATTTCTGCTTGGGGTTCTGCCATGAAGCAGCAGTGTCTTTCACTATTCATTTACCATTATAAAAAATCAGCACAGACTTGAGTTCTCCGGCCTCGAAAATGGATACTTGCTTGGTGTTTCATTCTACCTCTGCTCAGTAATGTGTTCCCATTCAGAAATGTTTATGAACAAAAGGGTGGGTCTATGGCTACAATACTGTAAGACAAAATGCTCATTGTAAACACAAAAGCAGGGTGTTTTTTTTTTTATAACAGTTTAAGTATTTTGTCATAATTAGGAGAAAGTAATGATGCTGTTTGCATCTTTTAAGCAGTTATATTATTTGCTTAAGAAACTCATAAGAGCTTGTGCCTGTAAAGCCTAAAGTTCAAGAGTTTTTTTAGTTTTCTCTCAGAAACACTGGCTTTCTTACCTTCCGCAAGTACTTAAACTAAATATTTTTAAATTTAATTTTATCTTGGGGAAAGTATGTGCACTCTTCTTTCGATTTTTGAACTGAGTAAATTATCTATCTGCAGACATTGAACTCTTAAGACTATTGTGCATAAAATCATCACGCTCAAACTTTGATTTTACTACTGTAAAACTTTATTTAAAAAAAAAGTATGAATTGTAATTAGGTTTTTCAGCAGAAACTTTTCACTTCAAAGATAATACAAAAATATTAACAGATTGTTACTGACCTATTAGGTGTATATTTGTATTCTTACATACTGAAAGAAGTGCTGTATCAAGCCTACTGATGAAGACATGGAAGCAGATGAGAAATTTGTCACCATTTTTAAGAAACTAAAAGAAACGCTCCTTCAACAATGGTTTGAGTGATTTGTCAACCTTATTAAAAATTCATGCTTTCCCGTACGAATTTGTCTGCGGCTTTTAGATAATGATGTTTGTTGTGGTTTTCTTCAGTATATTAAAGAGCCCTTTCCTACCCAGAGGGGTTTTTTTGTTCCCCTCTTTTTCCCTTTGAGACATTTGTGCTGTAATCAAATCACCTTTTGATCTTCCTTGATCTTTCTTTGATTGCTAAACAGATTGATGAGCTCTTTGTCATAAGTCATTTTCTCCTTCCTCTCAAATTTTAAATAGTGCTACAAATAGCAAATTCTGAGATCTGAGCTCACTGAGATAAATAACATTTGGGCTAAAAGCCATAATAACATGGATGAAACTCCAGCTCTTACCTTTTTTATTATTTATTTATTCATTTATTTATTTTAACCTTCTTACATATTGCTACTCTATGTTAAAATATTTGAGACAATATCAACCCTTTCTGATCAGCTGCTACCATGAGGTTGTGGTAAACTCGATTTGTGTTAACTAAATCCCTCTCAGAGATGCTGCTTTTCATGGTTACAGTTCTCCAGGAATCAGGTCTGGCTCAATTCTCTATAATTTCAGAAATGATATCAATATTTCAGTAATCTACGAATGCCAGATGGTTCAGTAGATCCATGAAAATCTGTTTGCTATGAGAATTCCAAGACAGATTTTCTTGCCTCCTCAAATGTATTTTGTCAAGGAAAATTGAGGGTCTCTATGTAAATTTATTTTTGTTCATACGTTATGAGTTTTTTTGTGGCCGGTTAAAAACTTGTTAACTAAGCCAACACAGTTATATGGACTGAGAATTCGTAGACTACTTCTGAGGTAAAAAGCTTTTAAAAAAATTCTACTTTGCAGCTCTCTGAGGGCAATAGCTTAATTTTTACTTGTGACTTCTCCTCCTGTTTCACTTGCATACCTGTTCTGAAGTACAGTTTCCATCTGAGTTGTGATCTTGATTTTAGAGCTACTACCTTGTAGGATAATATTAATCAAATTCAGGGAAAAGAAAAAATTTAACCTGGAACATGGACACCATTCTGTGGTGTCTGTATCTGCATTAAATACTACCTCTAATTACATGCACTTCTGAGCTTGTTTAAACACAGGGTAGTGAAATAATGGAATTTTTAGTTAGAGCTGCTGAAAGAGAGCATCACTCTGTGCGCTTGCAACTTTAAAATAGGTTCGCCTTGCTAAATGTGTATTGAAGCAATCACTTTATTTTTCTGAGATGCTTCTCTTAATTTAGTTTTAACAAGACTATTAGTATTTTGGAACAACTCACATTTAACTGGAAATCTAGCATACAGCTATTTATATCGACTATGCAGTTCTACATTTAGAAATACTCACTGACTAAAAAATTCTGACAACTACACTACAAGAGAAATGGAAGTGTGCCCAAATTGCCTCTTGATAGTGACTTTTGACTTGGGCATTTTTATTGTAATTAAGACTGAACACCGCAATAGTAAAGTAAAAGTATTTAATCAGTTTTGGAGCTAATAAAATTCAGGTATCTCTGTGGTCTCAGGCTAACTTTTTCCTCGTGTAATACTTGACTTTTTTCTGTTCCTTTGTTATTAGAAAGTATATGCTTTGAAGTCTGTCTTTCTAGAATATTGTCAATATTGCAATTTTTGCTTCTTTCTGTCTGTCCTGGATCAGGATGATTTACAATCATAGAATCATAGAATGGTTAGGGCTGGAAGGGACCTTCAAAGGTCATCTAGTCCAACCCCCCTGCAAGGAACAGGGATATCTCCAACTAGATCAGGTTGCTCAGGGCCTCGTCCAACCTGGCCTTGAACGTCTCCAGGGATGGAGCATCCACCACCTCTCTGGGCAGCCTGTTCCAGTATTCTACAACTCTCATGGTAAAAAATTTTTTCCTAATATCCAATCTATTCCTAATATCCAATCAAAACAATGGTGTCATCATTCTGAAGATTCATTTACCAACTTGAACTGCAGTAAAAATGAATCAAAAGCTTTTAACTTTTAGTTAAGTAAGGTTATAAAATGGTTTTTATATCATGCTGTCTACATAGATCTGGAAGGGAGAAGAAATCCAAAAACTCTTGGTTTTAAGGATGGAGGAAGACTCTATGGTTCACAATGAGGGGAAAAATGCATTTTGCTTTTCAACTGGAAATGCAATCATCCATGGAAATTTGATTTACTTCTGTCACTGAGAGTGGCCGATATCTCAGAAATGTTGGCCCTGAGACATTTTCATAGGCATTAGACCGTACACTTTTAAAAGTCTATTAAGTAATGGGTGTATGAGAACTCAGAGATAAGTAGAATAATCTGCTCCACTTGATAGAGCACTGATAAAGGAACTGAATTGATTTCAATTGAATTTCCCATATTTTCCTGTGATATTTCTGTGCTGTTACTCACTCCTTGTAGATAAGGAAGTTAACTGGTTAATGAAATTGTTCTCCCACTGTGTGTCTTCATGGGGAAGTGGAGGAGACATTTTTTATGGTGAATAAAAGATACCGATTTCAATAATTAACTGAAAACTGGATAATAATTAAAATAACAAACTCAGATAAAATCAGATATGTGCATAGTCCTTTAGCTACTGTGGATGTGTGCTGTGTATTTGGAACTGAAAAAAAAGCCACTTGTCATTCTTCAGTTCATGAATTACTCCTTTTCCAAGAAAGGCAGAGATTTGCTGTAGGATCAAGTAGAACTATTTCACATTGTAAGCAAGAACACTCATCAAGCTGTGCAATAATCTGTTCCTTCTATACTATAATTTGAGGAGGAACTCTAGCAGATTATAAACTGTAAAATCAATAAAACAGCTCAGTGTGACTAATAGATACTGGTTTTAGAAAATTTTTACAAAGTGAGATGTACAATATATCTTTCATAATCCTTCATGACATTGTCTACTAATTTCCTAAACATGAAGAAGTTAACCCGCTGGAAAGTAACTAAAGTACCTTTTTTGTTTGGTTGGTTTTAAGAGTTTTAGCTAAGCTTGGTCTATTTTTGTGTTTTTCGTGGCACGGCTTGTGACATGTGTATATTTAGTTACCGGAAAAATAAAACATCCATCTGGTGGTCCCCCACAGTATTAATTTTCTTGCTGTTATGAGCTCTCTCTTAATGCTAACCAAACCCAGGAAATCCCAGGAAATTGTTTTTGAGACTGTTTTTATCCCTGATTCACTTTTACAGGGACCGTACTATTACTCTCGTGAATGTAGTAAGTCAGATAATCAAGCTGCTTATGGCTTATGTTGTGGCAAGCTGAGAGGAAAATACAGAGCATGCAGGACTTCCCTGGTCATGCTGAAACAAATAACTTACTGCGTATAATCAGCTAACTCAAAATACATCCAGGCACAGAGAGATTGAGGTCAGACGTGCTGGGATGAAATTGGGGTTGTTCTGATGTGTGCATGCATTGGCAGAGAGCTGTTAACACTAGATATGAACCAGATATACTGGTATGGGGAGCAATGGTTTTTCTTGGCATTTTTTAATAGTTTGGAATAAAAATTAGGAAATTAAAGCTAAATCATAGGAAAATCTCAGTGCAATCTACACTTATGTTTTAAGTGTAAAGCACCATTAAGATAATTCTAATTCACAGCAGTTAAAATATGAAATTGTTCATGTGAACATTCAAATGTTAAATGGTGTATTGCTGGTGGCACCGAGAAGGTCATTCACATTTTGTGGAAAAACTGTCCATTCCTGAATAAGAAATAGGAAGCCTCACAAAAATAGATCAATAAGGCAAACACTAGTATAAACTAAATTAGTATGACAAAAAACTGTTCTGTAAATGGTATAATAATGCTTCTCACTTTTACAAAAAGATACGGTTTCAAGAAACTTCTTATCTGTTCATGGGGAGATCTGGCAAGGATTTCATTGAGGCTTCTCTGGTTATATTCCATTGGGTTTCTCTTTCTCATTAATGGTTTTGTTGCCATATTAGGTAACCTTCACAAACTCTTTTTCCAGTTGTTTATTTTTTTAAGCAGCTCAACTGGAAATGACTTCTACTCTTGTGGAAAGAAAGTAAAGTATTATTAATTTGTTCATACACTGTGAGACTTGCACCCCTCTTCCTCCTTTCCTCTCAGTGGTGCATGTTTGTGTTCTTAGCAGATCTTTTGCTGTTTAGCAAGGAAAGTGTCAAAAGAAGATAAAATTAAGAAAACAGAAAACTCTTCTGTAAGGAAAAATAGAAAGGAAAAACTTGCTCTAGTACGTGATTTCATGTATTGGTCCCTACTGTAAGGTTCAGACTCTCTTCCCTACTCCTCCCACCTATTATACCATGTGTCAACTACTACAGAAGGATGAGGAAGAATTTGAGAGTAGTGGTACAGCTGGATACAGGGAAGTAGGGCAAGTTTGGAAGTGCTATTGGGGGAAAATCTGCCTTCATGTTTGTTGCACATTGGGCAAATAGGAGTTAGTGGCTGAATCTCATCTGCAAGCCAGAATTTCCTCGTACTTGAACTAAGGGATAATTTTTTTCGCAAATGTAGTTACTATATGCTTTTTATTTTGAAGGAGCATCTACACATCTTATGTTTCACTTGACCTAAAAGCATACGTAGCATTGCATCATGTTCATAAAAGTATGGAGAGTACTGTCAATACCATTCTTAAGTTCTATCTAAAAATTGCAGAACTGTTTGCTGTTTCATTTCATGGACTTTATCATGATTGTGTACTTTTTGGTCAGGCTGCTGTAATGACTATTCAGCGAAGGCGGACTGTGCTAGCCTGGGAAGCATAATGTGAGTACAGGTTGGGTGATGGTAGCAGTCCAAGATGCTTTATCCTCATGAGGGTGGCTGTTGCAAGTTTCAGTTTGCACTGACCAGCTTAGGCTCTAGTTCATGGGTCTGTGCTGTTTCTGGCTCTTACCGAAGTTGTTCTGTGATGAAGTAGAGGTGTCTACCTTTCTCCTGCCAGTTTACACTGTGATCAAATGATACAGGATCGTGCCATGGGATATTGTAAGTGGAAGTACAATTGCTTGGGTCACCATTTGACAGAGAAGGGAAGCATCTGTTGGATACCTTTTCAAGTTATAAGCTGATGGAGCCCGTGGTATAGGTAGAGTTACTAATGGCTGTACTGGTGGTAGAGTAACATAACAGCAATGAGAGTAAGTAATTGTGGCAAGAATAAATCCTAGACTAGATTTCAGCAGCCCCTGAGCTCCTTAACCCAACAAAAGTTAATGAGAGTTTTCTATATATTGCAGGTGTTCACATAACTTAAATGTTATCATGAAAGTGGTAGACTTCATATTAAAATAGATAGGAAATGCTCACTAGCTTATTTTACAGAAAGCACTTTTTGAATCTTTCTTTTTTTAATGACTTCAGACTTCTTCTGCTTTTCGTCTAAATTTATCCTTAGCAAGATTAGATCAGTTTTGTCTCATGCTTTCCTGTTCTTTAGCTAAAATACTTTTCTGTCTTATTCCTTTGCCTGGTAGTAGTAACCTCTTTCATCTGAGATTTATTCTGTGAAGCGCATTTTCATTTCTCCTTGAAAACAGACTTTCCATTCCTGGTCATCCTGCTCCTGTCCAATTTTAAACATTGGTGATGAGGGTTGTCAACAGCACTTCAGTTGAGGCCTTGTGCAATAGTAGTATTTTGTATGTTTCCATATGAGATACCTCTTTGTCTCATATAATTTTATTATTTTAACCATTTTGTCTAACCAGTGCATAGAAGATTTTCTCCATGCAACGCTGAAAAAAAAAATTTCAATAAGTATTTCATAAAACATTCCCATAAGAAACTGGCAGACACTCTATAGAATTAATTTCAGTTTACTTTTTTAAATTTATTTCTTTATTTTGAGGCTGTAGGTTGTTTTCCAAACTAGGGTAAAAGCTAAGACTTATATCGAGCTCGTGTGCCAATAACACATTAGCAGAACTTTTGAATCTGACAGTACAGGGCTTTGAGATGCAAAATGCAGAGGCAGTGTACTCAGGTTGAGATGTTAACTCAGTATGTGTAGAGGAAACATGGAGAAGCTGTCAACATAATAAAAGATCCTCAAATCATTCCTAAGTCATCAGTTTGACCTGAATGGAACAGTGCTCAGTTCTTGTTACTGTACTGTACTTTTCAGAATATGAAGATTATCTTAATGTTGCATCTCAGCTTTTGCAGTATGATTTCAGCACAGTCATTATTTTCATTAATGTAGTCTTGAACATAATAAAGCCCTTGACATTGATATGGTTTATTTGACCATTTCAGTTTGAATGAAAATTTAAATGTTTTTCGAAAAGGCAGAAAAATCAAAAAAGTAATCATCAAAAGTACTGTTACAAAATTGACTCTTGCAAGCAGGAGGTGGGTTTTTTATATCCTAAATATCAAATACATCCACAGATGCTTGACAAAAAAGGCACTACTTTAATGCAAAAGCTGAGTGTGCCGAAACAAAGATAGAAAGCGTTCCATCAGCAGATGAAGATGATGAGCCAGCATGTTCCCTACTAGGCCAGAAACTCAAAAACAGTGAAATATGTTTCATACTGAATAAGCTTAATTTGCACAGTAGCTTAAACTTTAAATATAGTCTGGTCTGTTTCAACCACCAGTGAAACCACTGGTTGTTTGCTAGACGTGACACTGTTGGTGACATGGAAGCTCCTTTGAAACAATCTATTTCCAGCTTATGTGGAAGAGGTCAAAAATACTTTAGCCTTTTTCTGGGATACGTGAGTCTTTTATAATAGTAGCTCCATTCCATGCATACAGGTTTGCAGTTGATGATGAATGTCTTATCTTTTGAGACTCGAGCAAAATTGTGTACCTCATACGGAACCTCTGTGGCTAACTTAGCTTTGTGCTGTCTTTAACAGCAAGTATTAAACATGGAATAAGTTTTTTTCAGCCATCATTTCTTTGTTAATGAAGAACCTAGCTATTAAGTTACTCTGGAAATCAACTGGAGGGCTTTGTAACACTGGAAACCTGGACAAAGTACCTAGTTTAAGTAATAGATAATGTCTAGCTCTACAACTAATTCAGAAAAGAGAGTTTACTGAGACAGTTCCCATGGAAGTAGAAGAGAGCTTAACACTTGGTTTTGCACTCCTTTCCGGGACTGAGGTGTACGTTTAGTACCAAGAAGTATTAAAGAGTGTAGTTCCTGGAATGATTCAGGCCTTCCTTGATAGTATCCAAGCTACCCTGAGCATTTTGAAATTGCCTTAAATCTACAGCTTCTGTAACAAAAGAGACATTGAAGAAGGAATTGTTTTCAGATTTCAGTGTGGAATTTAAATGCTTTGAGAATCTTAAGAAGCTTTTTTTTTTTAAAGTAGAGAAAGACAAAGGTTTTGTTTACCTAGCCAAACCAAGCCATAGTTAGTGGCAAAACTACAGCTAAGGCAAGAGATTATTTGTTCTGAGCATGATGTGCTGAATATCATGTCTCCTGACCTTTGATGGGATGAGCATTATTGGAGATTAATTGGATCAATGATGGCATATGACATACTTCAACTATCTGTACAGAAAGATTTATGCTTATATCTGATTATAGCAGATTAGTACCTGTAGATATAAAATGTCAAATCTACCGTGCATATTTAGACTTTCTCAGACATCTGTTCAGTGAGATCTGAGGTGGTTGTTTTGTGTATGCTGAGGGTTTTTTGAGGTGAGTCTACATTTAAAAGACAAGTTAAAAAAGCCATTAAGGAAATTAGTAGTTTATTGTGGATAGGACATTTGAGATTTCACTTGTGAGACAGAAGAAACACTTGGTTTGTAATTTCTCCAGAAACAACTAGAAGGAAATTTATAAGTAGGTATATGTCCATTCTGCTCTAGAAGCTGAGATAAAACCCGTTCTTCTTAGGTTAAAGTCTGAAAGGTGTGATCTAAGAATATGGAAAATGAGGTATATTAGGTTGAAAAATTCAACCTGTAATACTGGTGTGATTTAAGAACTGAAATTATTTTCATGACTTCTAGTATTTAGGATACAATTGGGCTGCTGTTTTTCTTTCTGAATGAGAGTTGACATAGACTTTTTCTAAGTAGGCATTAGCACATGTAATATTTTGTTACCATAGAGGACCTGAAAAGTTAATTTCTTCAGAGTCCCCATGCGTAACATACTACAGTGTGCTTCTGCTTTAATCCCTTTTCCCATCCCCAAATGGCTGATGTTTTGTCTTGTCTTGAGAGAAGAAAGCCATGACATCTTTTAGTTTACTGCCCTCTTTTTTTCTGTGTAATAACTCATATGGCGCTTCCTTTCATTCTTTCTCTGACTTTCCTTACTTCACTTCCATATTAAGTCTTTAAACACAGACCAGTTGTCACTTTCCAAAGGCGCTGCTGCATTAGGCCTGACGCCAGGTATAGTGAATGATAAAGCCTGAGAACGGATATTGCCCAATAAGTGCCCAGTAAGTGAATCTTAGCATTGCAAGGTGTTTCGTTTCTGCTTATCATGACATTGTAACCTAGGTGATTCAGTAATCTGACTTAACTTCTGTGCAACCTAGCTGTGAACATGAACTCTACATCACCTTTGTGGGTCTGAGCTCCGACTTCAAGCCAAAGTTCAGCCTCAAAATTCAAGTATCATCAAAGCATGGACTGTTAATTGCATTAAACTTCTACATCCATAAAATATTATGAAGTTTAAGTATCCAGTGAACTCTACCTAACGAGATCTTAATCTCCACAATGCCAGTTTTCCAAAAGTTACATGGAATAAGATACTGTGTCTGTCATGTTTTTATTATTGCATGGGGTCATAAAGTGGATATTTTGAGGCAGTGTTTTTTCACTATTTTATAACATCACTGTGGAAATTTTTTTTTGTTTACATTCTAGCAAGTAAATGAGCCAGTCCTTTTTAATAAAGGAATTACATAGTATATGCAAGAGGTTTTTAAATTTGAGGAAATATTCAAACTAGTAGTCACATCCATTTCAAGCCATATATTTTTTATTTCAATAACAGAATATTGTTTTCTGTTGCAGTTTTCATCATTTTGATGGCTTTCTAAACTCTGAGTGGAACACTTAGTCATAACAAGATTTTTTTGTTGTATGTGTGCATGAAATGAGTAATAAATATACAATTACGTACTTTTGTACCTTTATTTCTTTACATCCTAAAGTATCTTTTTCTGTGTTTTCAGAGGTATTCTGTGCATTTTTAACTGTTATCATAACATAAATGAAATAGTTTCCATTGTTTTGTTTCTAAGGAGACAAGTTTAGTTGCATACATGCATGCTTTTAGACAACTGAACTATTGCTAAGATTGTTTTTCAGAACATCAACAAAGTATATCTTCAATTGTTTCTTTGTTCTAACTCATTAGAGTGTGACTCAGAATTATTATGATCAAAACCACTTTTAATTCACATATCTTCAATTTAAAACTAATATTCGTTCTTGTTTTAAAACTCTTACTTAAAAGCAATTATGAAATGTAGTAGTGATGTAAGGCATGAGATCCTTAAAATTAAAGGACTGAACAGCTTGCAGGAAACTGGCATGTAGGAATAATTAGTGGTTTCCTCAAAAATCCAGCACTAAGCCTTATATCTTTCTTCCACACACTCCCTTTCAGTTCCCTTCCAATGCTTCTTTGAGTATCCTTGACACAATTCACTTAGGAAATCAAATCTCTGTAGGGCATAACTTTATGTTCAGAAGTTATTTTCAAAACTGCTGGTTTACATAACAGTTCAGAAATAGATGTAAAATATAATGGAAACCAAGAGGGTAAGTTTAGGTGTAGTAAAAGGTAGATATGCCCCAGTATGGCTGATCATACATAACCAAGAGATCGTGTTTTCCTCGTTCTTGAAAAAGGTGCTGTATCACTGAGACTATTAGTAGTTTCAGCTTCGTAATTGTTTGGAGAAAGAGAGCTGAAGAATTAGCATTGTATCAGACAACATGCCATCCAATTTCTCTCTCCATATTGGTGGCCCAGCACACAACTAGTGCTTTGACTTCAACTGATTAACACTGTTCTTAACTGTTTTCTAAATTAATATCAACAGGTCAGTTTAAGGCCTGATTCCTTAGTCTCTATGAAATAGTTGCACCATTTAATTCATGTTCTCGTGTTTATTCTTATGGTCAGGGAACAGATAAAGGCACTAATCACAAAGACATCTTCATTTTTCCTCCTATCTTTGCATCCCTGTAGTCTTCTGTTTGCTAGCTTCCTTTTTTTTGTCTTCGGTAACCTTGGAAGAGGTTCCATTATTCTACGCAGAGACTTCTCTCTTTTCAAAACCTACAAATATTAAACTAGTTTATAGAACCAATGACTTTTTGTTGGATTAATGATCATCAAACTAATGAGTAACATCTGTATTCAATATTGTTTTACATTGAATTCTAATATGGCTCTGGGTTTAGAGTTCCGGGATTTGGAATACATCCATTCATATTCAAAAATCTATATATCTCTATATTGAAACTTCTTTAAATTATGTGCACATCCTCTTTATATTGATTTCTCTCCAACTTCGTTGTTAGTTTTTGTAACTTCGTTATAATTTTTTTAAATTCATTTGACCCCTTAGCTCTGCGTTGTCTAGCTTTATCACCTATTCTGCAGCTTTGATTCAGCTCAGCCTTTGGCTAAAAGAGCAGCTCCACTGCCTCACTAATACCTCTCCCTTTCTTGTACCTTAGCTTTCTGTGACTTCCAGTTCCTCCAGTGTTCTCTGCTCTCCTTCCCCTTCCTTTTTTTCCATTGCTAATTTCTTCATTCATGGCTATCTCCTCATCAAAAAATCTATTCTCCTATGCTGATTCATCCCAAATATTTGTTATTTTTATATTCACATTCAGAAATAAATCCATGATCTCCACAAAATGAGTTCTCAGTTCCTGCAGTTCTGCCACCCTTCTATTTAAACAGCTCTACGCTTAATATTAGAGTGTGGGAAGTAATTTACCTAGAGGTCTCTTACCTAACGGTAATATTCTGTTTACTCATTTTTGAGAAAAATTAGGTTAAATTGAATAAATGTGGAGAAGAATAAGTACAATGAGTGGAGCAAGGAGTCACTGATATGAGGTGACTAAGTTATTTTTCATGTAACGATCTGAAGGTTTGAAAAAAAAAAAAAAGATTTTGACTATAAAAGCATAAGGAAGGTAAGTGCCAAGAAGGATTTCGGCCAAAATGTCGACAAACAAAAAAAATAGATATAAGCTAGTAGTGTATCACTTGAAGCTGGACATTAATAAAGCTAACTTACCAACTGAGAGAGTACATCTCTGAAATAGCCTCCCCAGACGACTAATGGGGGCAAAAAGAGGAGTGGCCAAAAAGGTGATTTAATGTCTGTTAACACACCAGATTCTGACCTAAATCTCAGAGAATGTGCTTTAATTAGTTACATGCTCCCAGTCTCACCTGTATGGAGGTCTTACATTACTAGACCATTCTTCAGACACTAGGCAATGTCTGTCCCCTCTTACCAGTTCATACTGGGTGTCTTTCCAGAGAATAGTGATACAGATGTGATAGTTCTACTCATCCTCAGTTTATATCTTCTCTAAACTTTATAGCTTTTGCAGATGTGGAAGATTCTCATTGTTTTATCCCCTCTCTCTCTGTTTGTCCCAGGTATTCATCCTACCTTGTCACTTCTTTTTGACTCTTAAACTCTGAATCTCATCCAGCGATATCTCTTCCCAGTGTTAGCATCTCATCCTCTTTCATCTTATAAAGCCCGTAGTTGATCATATTGCTATTACTTCATCTTCTTGTATCTTGTTTTGGAGTTCTTCAGTACTATGCTGGACTCTCTCTAAAGCAGTTTTTGTTGCACTCAGTTCAAGCCATTGGCTCTAGCTATGCTGATAAATTGAACATTGCCAGGGAATATGCTTGGGCACTGAAACTTGATGGTTTGTTCCATTAGCAGGTTTCTGGGATGATTTTGATCTAGGAAAGGTAGTGGGCTGTCTTTAGTAGTTCAGAAGTTAGCATGTGCCAGAGACCGTCCCCGGTATTCAATATGAATGAAGCTACTCTGGTTTGGAGACCTGGAGTTTAACAGCCTGGACAGGGCCAGACTAACGGTTGGCCTTGGTACTGCTTCATTCACTGATGTAACTGTTACTGCGAAGTCTCTGGTGACGTCTTTATAACCACATGCTCGAAATCGCATTCCATCCTCCCTTAGCCTGATGGATAGATTAATTGTCATCATCTTTTTCTTTGGTAATACTGTGCTCTCTCTGTTCTATTGCTCAGCTATGTCTGTAATTGCCTTTACATCTATATTTCCAGTGTGTCACTGAGAAAGCATCCTTATCAGCCCTCTATTTTTCTGTTAAGATTTCCCAGCTAGCTATCCTTTCTCACTTTTTATTTGCTAGATAACATGTTCTGCAGACAACTCATAACTACCTTTGTTCCAGATCCATCTCTTCCTGCCTTACTCTGGTACTCCTTTGTTAACTAATTATGAATTCAAGCTAAAAATGATCAAACAGAATCTGAAACAGCCTGTTGCTGACCACTGCAGAGCACATGTGATCTTCAAGATTAATTTCTTTAGAAGTTCTCACTTTCTGAGCAATGAGTCCTATAGATTGTTCTCTGAATACCATTTCAAAGATGCAACCTTTTCTTTCTGTCTCCACTTGTGTCCAGGCTTTTGTCCTGTTATGTTTCAATTGTTGCAACATCCTTCTCTCTGACCTTTGCAAATTCAATATTCCTTTACTTTCGTCTTGATTTGGTTCTTGCTTCAAAGTTAATTTCCTGCCCTATCACTTTGCCAGTCTTTTACGTTCCTCCACTGACTCTCAGGTTAAGTATGTCTTCGAGCTCAAACAGAACCAAAAGCACTCCTGCCAGATCCAGCTTTCGTCCCATTCTTGTGAGTATTACAGATTGAACTTAGTGGTCCACCTGCCTGCTTCAAAGTTAAACTTAAGCTATTTCTTTGCCTGCCTTTAGGCATCATCATGACCCAATGCTGCTGCATTCCTCAAGTCAAAATTTTAGGTCTTCAGTTGCTACTGTCGTGAGCCCTAGCACTAATTCAGAAGATGTCCCTGTCATTAGTAGTTATGCTGATGCCTTCAGAATTTACTATGAGCTATTTCCTTTGCCCACCCCTTGCCTTTCATGTTCTAATGCACAGTGTGCTGGATCCAGCAGAAAATGTGTATCTCTGGTGCTTGCAGTTCCTACACAAGATATAGCTCAATAAGCCTGAGGTCTGAAAATATGAAGGAGGAGGGGCAGCAGCAATCACTGTAAGAACTGGACTGGTTCAAACCTCTATTAACAGTTAGTGCAGAAGCTGAATAACTGTTGCTGACTGAACTCAAATTCTAGTTCTGCCCGCAAAGCTGACTTTGACTGTAATGTGGTAACTCATATCCACCTCAAAACGAACCATAAGGAATTTGTTGCTCTTATTCTATCCTTCACCTGTCCTGCGAGAATCCAGTGTTATCTTTTAGTTTCCAGATCTAGCTGTATCAGTTGCTGAGCACAGCAAATCCAGAAATATCCGTTAGTTGTTTACTCTTGCCATTTAATGCCTCATCTTATTTCTGATATTACTTGTCCACCACTGAGTCTTTCTCTTCAGCTCCTTACTTTATTAAACTCTGATCCTGGTCTTAACCCTAAAAGTAGTCCAGTCGCTCCGTCAGTCCTAGGCTAAACCGATTTGTTTTTGCAAAAAAGAACAGACATCCTAGCTTCTCATGGGACTGCTAGTGAGCTTAGCTTTTTATTACATATTTGAATTCCTGCTCTCGGCCTAACTTTGTCATCACAACGCGTACTTGCCCTCCTTACTAGACCAGCAGTTAAATAAGTTCTTTCATTATAATTATTAGTTAAAGCTTAGCAATGGCCATGAGCCATTCAGCCTGAGCCCTAATCTTTGCTGTGGGAGAAGATGCTTTTGCAAGAACTGTCGCAGGGAAAGACTGCTCAAGCTTCTTGTAGCTTAAACCAAAATCAGGATCAGACTGCTTTATTAATTCGCTAATGACAGATAATTAGCTAGTAATCTGTGAAGTATACATTCAGGATCAGTATTGGCATTACAGCAAATAAATCACAACATTAGACAACTACAAAAAGCTAACAAACACCGAAGGTTTCTAAATGCAACCTTCAAAGTTTCAACTGCACTTCCAGGCATGCGTGCATATCAAGTTATGTGTACAAAGCTTTACATTCATGCACATCCCCTCTCACAGGTAGTATGGGTTATGAGCATAATCTATCCTGACAGTGCAGATTCTCCTACTTGCACAAACCTTTTGCTGGACATGTGGGTGCCGCAGCTTTATGTGTGCTTGTGCAGCTACCTACAACCCACTGATCCATATACTGGCAAGAAAGCCTCACCACGAGATCGCGTACATCCCTACTATGAGAGATGTGAGTCCCTGCTAGGTGCTGGCACTCCCCTCGCTGGGCACAGGCTTAGTCACAGTTGCCAGATGTGGCATTTGATGCTGGCAAAGTGACTTCCATTTGTATCAAATTGGGGTTTGATTACTACTGTTCCAGTCCAAACTCTCTCTTCCCCAGTTACAAATTTTCATGCTGCTTTTATACTTCAGGATAACTTGTTTCAAAAGTCTCTTTGAAGTTTTTAAACAAATCACAGAATGGTTGATGTTGGAAGGGACCTCTGGGGATATCTGGTCCAACCCCCATGCTTAAGCAGGGACACTGAGAGCCAGTTGCCCAGGACTGTGTCCAGACAGCTTTTGAATACCTCCAAGGATGGAAACTCCACTACCTCTCTGGGCAACCTATTGCAGTGCTCAGTTATCCTAGCAGTAAAAAATAATTCCTGATGTTCAGAGAGAACCTCCTGTGTTTCAGTTTGTGCCCATTGCCTCTGGTCCTGTCACTGGGCACCACTGAAAAAAGCCTGAGTCCATCCTCTTTCCACCTTTTCTTCAGGTATTTATAGGCATTGATGAGCCTTTTCTTCCCTAGACTGAACAGTCCCAGCTCGCTCAGCCTTTCCTCAAAGGAGAGATACTTCAATCCCTTCATCATCCACATGACCCTTTGCTGGACTCTCTCCAGCATGTCCATGTCTCCTTTGCACTGAGGAGCTCAGGACTGGACCCAGCACTTCAGTTGTGATTTCATCAGTGCTGCGTAAAGGGGAAGGATCACCTCCCTTGACCTGCTGGCAGTACTTTGCCTGATACAGCCCAGGATACTGTTTGCCACCTTTGCTGCAATGGCATGTTGCTGCCTCATGTGAATCTGTTGAATTAAGCTAATGGTCGTCTTCCTCTTCAATGTGTCCAGTTGAGGCCTGATAATAGTCTTCCTTTTTAACATGATAATTTGGGGAAAACATCCTTCAGACAGTTTGGTATAATCAATATACGTATACACACAGAGAAATATTTACAATCACAATCTTATCTTAGTAGGTGGTGTTGTCCAGACCATTTGCTAAGGGTGGTCATTAAAATCTCCTATAAACTCTTCAGTGTTGCTGTCACCAACTATAATTTTGTACTTAGAGATTTGTAGGACCCAGTAATTAACCAAGTTCTTCAGCCTACTTTGGATTCTTTCCTAAACTCTGATTATAAATTCAATACTAATCCTTTCCAAACAAAATCCCAGTGTCCCCATAATGGGTAAAGAACTAAGATTTCTGTCTTTTTAGTGTTAGTTACAGCTCTCATCCTGAACCTCTAAGTAATACCCGAGGCTTTCAATGCCTCCTGTACACTGTACTAGTGACAGTACACCTTTATGATACTTGATATATTTGTTTTTAAAAGCATAGATGTTTGCATCCGCCTAGATCCATTAGTTGTTTTCCGTTGTTTGGTCTGTGTGTTGGTTTTCTCTTACTTCTGCTGCACAAACAGGGTTCATGTGGTTGCTTAGTCTTCTAGGTCTCCGTTTAACCGATGAGAATTACAGCTTTTCTGTAAGCTGACACTTTTTGGTGGAGCTTTTATGCCAGCACTATACAACTTCTGTCATCTCTGATGCTGGAAACTCATCTGACTTTTAACATTTTGTATGACAATTCCAGTCACTTCTCTCTACTTCTTTACAAAATACAGAAAAGGTAGAAGTTAGTGCATTGAGTATGTTGCTCATTCAGATTGATTTTTAAGTAACAGAAACTATAGCCATATATTCTAAAGGTTACACAAAAAAAAATTGAGTAAGATCAGCTTGCTCAAAGCCTCATCCAAACTGGCCTTGAACACTTCGAGCGATGGGGCATCCACAACTTCTCTTGGCAGCCTGTTCCAGTGTTTCACTACCCTCACTGTAAAAATTTCTTGAAGGTTCTTGCATCCCAACAGAAGCAACGTTAAAACATTCAGTTCCCAAAGGAACCAGACTCACAGCCCATTTACCAAAGTAGAGATTTATAAGAAAGTACATAATATACGGACAGTCAACAACAGGATTACCCTGTCAATCATCAGCACCCTTGATCAGATGGCTCATTGGCAGTGACAACTGAGTCACAGGGCTCCTTTTTTGCAAGCTCTTGAATATGTTTTAGATGAACCCAAACCCAGCAGTAATAGTTTGTGTTAGTTCACTTGTAGTTTCTATCTTATAGGTGCACACGTGACCCACAAAATCATGCTAGCACTCTAATTGCTGACAATTAGAAAATTTTGCAAAGCGAGTGTTTAGCAATCTCACCGATAACCTCAAGCACATGAAACTTATTTCAGTTTTATTGCAGTGTCAATGGCCAAAAGCAGCACTTTACAGTTTTTATATAATTCCTCTGCAAGTTCTTCAGCATCAGACAATCCATGGCTGGGGGATTTATACATCTGTGCCAGTAAAATTAAATTTGGGACCCACAGCTGGACTGTACTATTCTGTCTTCCAACTCAGATTTAGTTTTTGAAAGCGTAATAGGCTGAACCCAAAATGATGTAAAATGCCTGTTCTTCTATAAAAACTGGTCTTAGAATCAGCCTATGGTTTTACTAATATTTTATAGATGCATGTTAAGAGTTTGAAACTAGTGGCTACATCTACTAGTAAATTAAACAGTGTGAAGGCATGGTCCCAAGCACTATAACTCAGTTACCTATTTGGTTGTGTTGTTAGAAAGTTTCTTGGCATTATTCTCACTTAGCACTTTCCCAGATAATGCGTAGATGTGGTTTAGGAGTTACTCCAGTATAGAAACCAGCAGGCAATTTGGATATGGCGCTTCTCCCTGGATGGTGAGTGTTTACTAGTATATGTGTGGCCAGTCTATGCCAGTTGGCGTCAAGGTCAAAGACAGACTCTGGCTCTCTTCAGCCAATTGGTAGAAACGTAGCCAGTGTGTCTATAGCAACTTTCTAGAGAATGCTTTCATTCTGTGGTAAATGCACGGTAATTAAAGATAATTTTATCACTCTCTTATTCACTCTGGGGCTGGTACTGCAGTGTGCCCAAGAAGCCATAAATTCACTCTAGTTTACACCTCATCAAGTCCTCAGTCCGTAGCAGAAGTCCTTAGCAAGAAGTATAGTATGTATGTAGTATAGAAGTATAGTATTTTTATCCATCTTTACATACATTATAGTATGTAAAGATGGATAAAAATGGAAGGCTATTGTGGTGAGAGCAGTTTGTTATTCAGCATACGCCATACCCATGCATGCTAGAGCATTGAATATGTATGCTGGCTGCTGCACTAATTGATCCTCAGCCAAAGTTTCTACAGTTCTGTTTTGACCACTGTGTTTGTAGAGGTGTGCTGTGTGTATTCAGATACCATTAATTAAGGATTTTCCACAATGTAATTTGTTTTTATTCCAGTGTGCGTACTCATAAATCTCAATGATTTCAGTGTCATACGCTGTATGTAGCACTGTAGCACCATCTTGTGTGAGCTGCAAATGTGGTTTCAATATATGCATTCAGCAATCTTCGTGTTGATTATAACAATTTTATTTAAAACTCTTGTAAAACTAAAATCAGTAAACAAGAACATGAAGTAGGTCCTCCTTATAATATATACAGTAGATTTCATAACAGTGCATTCATTTAAGATGCCTATTTGTTAGGATGATCCATATAAATACGTGGCATGAGATGTTGCAATCTGGAGGCAATAAATACGCATTTTATCTGTTTTATGCTACCAAAATATAGAAGTAAAGCACAGAGATGACAATCTTTGGGAGAAATAAAATGAAACTATAGTATAGGAAAGAGCTGCTAGGGAAAATTAAGTAGGAATTTTTATGAGATAGCTGACAGGAATAAAGCTGGAAAATGCTTTTAAATGATAGCAGGTAGCAAATGGGGCAAGGACTCAGAAATCAATGTTCATAATCAGCTGTAGTGCTTTGAGGTTTCTGCATGTTTGGAAAGATACACATACGCGGTCAATAAGTGGGAAGGGAAGCACATAAAACAATCATCTTGTTCATATGACAGAGCAAGCAATGATTGGAGGCACAATCGTTGTGCATCGAATGCACTCCTACACTTTAAGATCTCACGTGCACACTTCTTTTGTTCCACCTTTTCATGCTTTAATTTGTATCTAGTTTCCCCTCATTTTTTTTCCTACTTTTACTGAGCCAATTTCACTCTACTCAGTAGTTTGTGTAAGAGGAATTATAGTCTTACTCTTAATGCGAGTTCCACCATGGAGGAGGTAACTACTGCTTGCTGCCATTGCTGTTAAGTCCAGCATATGAAAGTGGTGGTGACAGTTCTTCTGTTGAATGTAATGAAAAGAAACTCTCTCAGTCACTTTTAGCACGTTCAGTCTTTTGTTTTATGACGTCAATTATCTAATTTTCCAACTATATTAACATGGTTTGTGCAGTTACAAATATGTCGTAACTCTAATTCGCCTTGAGTGATTATCCATTTGAACATTTAGGTGATGGAAGCACATGTGGTTAAGAACTCAAACTATAAGAATTTGTAGCCTTCGTTGTAACGTAAAATGCACTTTTACCCGTGTGTGTTGCCTGAATGTGGCACAAGGGTAAAACACGCCCTGTCTTCCTTTTTATATGTGACTTGAGTCATAACTGTTTTCATGCCTTAGCACCTAAAGAGTCCTGAGCCTCAATATTTTCTTACTGTTCTTCAGTTAAAACTAGGAGTGGAAAGTCTAAGTGTCTTTTACTTTTATGAGGTTTGCCACGATTTCCTCAATCAAAATATCTAGCTTCAAACCACAGTTTGCATGGGAACACATCATATCATCCTGACGGCATCATATGCTTGAATTCTTGGAGGAAGGTCATGTAATTGCTGAATACTCAGTCTGTCAGGGTTTCAAGTGTGAAAGTAAAAAAGGTATTTAGAAAAGCTCTATTGCTGCCTTTTTTTTTTTGTAGGAGTAACTGTTGGAGATAAGGACCTGATAAACATGGGTATTGTCTTCTGGTTTTGTTTTCACATCAAAAGAAATAGTGGTGTGTGACTTTAGATCATGAATACAGATATCAAGAGAGAGAGACTGTGTGATCAGGGAAGACGACGTTTGACATCTCTGCAACCAACGCTCTCCCAGCACATGGCCAAAAAATTTTGTGTTAAGCTTTGATGATTGCTACAAACATAGATCATGAAGGGAAGGAACTAGCCTGTGAAATGAACATATATATTGACAGATACTGGGGAAAAAAAAATCTGTACTTTTTATGTATACATTTGTAGTTCATTATTCTTCTCTGTCCTGTTTTGGCCACAGTTTGTATTTGGGAGGTTTGAGGGCAAAAGGATTTTTCCTCTTTCTTTTGAAGTGATGAAAGCAACTAGAAAAAAAGTTCTGTGGCTATCAGTTGTTGACGACAGACTATTAAAAGCTGTGTTGGTGCTTCTCTCACCATCCTTTCTAGCTCTGTACTTGCAATGTGTAGACTAAGAGGGCTTGGGTTTCCCCTTTTGCAACACCTACCGTTCTGGCAGCAAGCATGTGCAGCTAGTGCTTAAAGCTTTTAATCTTGCATGACTGAGCATTTTTGCAGCCATCATGTTCATATGAGCAACGCATCCTGAAATCTCTCCACCTGACTGTGTAAACATCTTCATTATTTCCTCTTAACTAGTCTTCCATTGCACCTTCCATTTTTCACTTTTAGGTGCATTCATGCGAGAGATTCAAGTGTTTTCTAAATCAACATTAAGCATGTAACTACCTTGTATAGTTCAGACAGTTAAAGGAATTGAGAGCAAACCTAATTATTAGCAAATCAAAGATATTTACTAAGATTGAAAGTTCAATATAACAAACATTGAGATATGGGCCAAAAAAGTGTCAATAGGAGAGGAGGCGGGATAATGGTATCCAAGACTTTGGGTGTTTTTAACTTTAGATGATAAGACTCATGGTACGATTCCAACCCCAGTTAAGGACTGAAATAGTTATGTAGGAGCCCGGTGGAAAAAAGAATAGAAGCCATTTGTAGATGTGGTCTAAAATACCACTATGCGAGCCCCGTCACTTCCAGGACGTCAAACCATAATCACTTCCTTCTGCTGGTGCGTTTTGTGTGTTTTGCTCAATGTGCAAGATACACCAAAATCCTACATGCTTCAAACCCTATGGAAATAGAAGGGAAATGCTGTGGATATTCTGTATTTGACCATCCTATATTCTGAATATTGTTAAAAATCAAAATCTTTGCTGTAAGTTTTGTAATTTCTATGAAGAAACTGTCACAGAGAATACATACCGAAACTAAAACCTGAAAGTCGTTCTGTTCAGCAATCTTTCAGGAAGTACTCTCACTTTCTTCAAGGCAACGCTTTTGGTCCCGCTGTCCCTGTTTGACTGTATGAGGCAGATAGAAAAAATTGCTGATCTTTATTTTTTTGTAGAATACTACTTTATTAAATAGACTGTGCTGGTAGACTATAATACAAATTTCACTTACCTAAGAATGTAGTGGAAATTAAGGGGTTTTTTATCAGGGGTTTATATGCTCAGGTGAATTATTTTGATCTTTCTCACTGTTTTCTACTGTCATTTAAGTATATTGTATTTAAGGACTTACCGTATGTACAGTTTAATAATTTTCTTTTTATTTAATTTCTTTTGCTTCAGGTAACTCTTGGAGCAACCCAGTGGAAGTGACGGCACTTTATTCATTCGAAGGACAACAGCCAGGTGACTTGACTTTCAAAGCTGGAGACAAAATCACAGTCACAACCAAAACAGATTCCCAGTTTGATTGGTGGGAAGGAAGAATAGGAGGAAGAACTGGCATATTTCCAGCCAATTATGTTGCCATAAGTAACAACTGAATTTGTATAGAAGAAAACGTTGAAGCAGTAATATATTTACACTGAAAAATACATTTTAACTTTTAAGATTTTATTAAAATTATATTCTTGATCAACATTATTCTAACATTAAATTGAAATGCATTAAATGACCTTAGCTTTCCCCTAAACTTACTTCTTAAATAAACAGTAGGTGAAAGTCTTAAGACTTAAGAAGTTTTATCTTTGAGCAAGTTACTGTGTAAAAAGTACTCCAATTTGTGTCTAGTTTCAATTCTGTCTTGCTATATGGATTTATGTTTTACATGAGGGGAAAAATTTCAAACAATTCAAAACTAGACATGCTGAAAAAATGCTGATTTCTATTAAATTATAACTTATGGTTTCTTTCTATAATAAATGATCTCAAATTTGCTTCAAACCATCTCTGAGTTGGAGTTCTTTACTTTTACTAAACACAGATATTTTTTCACAGGTATGGCAGCAGGAATTACCTTTATATTTGGTTTAAAAAATCACTTTGTTAATTGCAGTTTTTTGTAGAAACTACTTTAGGCCTGATCCCAAATATTTGTCCTTGGTAGGCATTCAGAGACCTTTTTTTTGAAACAATTCTGTAACAGTTAAGCAGTTCAGCTTCTCTGATAGCTTGCCTTGTATTGCCATCATCTTTGAAGAATTTAAGCACTTCTGAAAGTTTGTTTAATAAAATGCATGAGTACTTTCTCCCAGAAAATGTATAGACTTATGATGTTCCTTGATTCCTGTAGAAACTTGTTCCAGTAGGAACTTGTTCCACAGATGGAAAGCAAGATAGAGATATCTCAGCCTGATTCACAAGTAAGCTTGCACAACTCTTCCTGCTTCTTCCCATTTAAGATTTTTTTAATGTTTAATCTACAAGGAAAGAGCAACATAGAGTAAATTATAAAGTAAATTATTAACAGTAAGATAGGGAAGATATTTCTGTAGGGTATATGTAGTAGCAATGTGTAGCACTATCATTCTCAGATTTCAACTTAATTTTGAGTATTTTTGTAGATCAACTTCCTTATACAGATGCAGATATTGACTTGAAAGTTGATGTGACAAATCAGAGCAGAGGTGAGAATGAGACTTGGAGTTCTTGAGAGCCAGTTTAGTTTCCTTCTCGTTGCTGGATATGCTGAATTTGCCTCTTACATGCAGTTAATGCCAAGAGGATAATTATGCTTCTTCAGTCTCAGATTTTCCCCACTTGAAAATGTATTTTGTTAAGTCCTTGTTTCTTTTAAGAGTGCCATGAGTATCAGATGGAAAATTAGTACATGTGATCTTTCCAGCAACCAAATTGCAGTTGGTCTGCTGTTATGATCTACTAATCTCTCAGGTGCTGTTAGCTTTAAGTTATCCCATCTGAATGGCAAGGTTAAGCCTAGTATAGAGGAAAACTTATCATTATTAGAAAATCATTCCGCTCCACTCATTGGCAAAAGTTTCTGCATTTCTTTCAGACTGGGCCACACATTTTTGATAAACAAGCTCAAAATGAGACAGAAGAGACTGAAACTATAGTCACATGTGTTTGCTACTTTTCAATGAAAACCCTTCATACTCTTTGCCATGCTCACAGACAAGGCAGATGTGTTCTGTCTTCAGACGGTTACCACCACCAAATGGATCCATACTGCTTGTGGGTATTTTTTCAGAAAGTATTTTCCGAACAGTTGGAAAGAGTTATATAACCTTACATAGCTGCAGCGGAAGTGTTAATATATGCCTTTAGAAGGACTGTTGTAGCATCTGCCAGTTCGAGGTGAGAAAATTCTGTGTTTACCTGTCTTTCATAGACTGCATCTATTGCTTATTAAGCAAGAGAACACTAGATCATCCAGTATCAAGACTCTGTGAACGGGATTAATAATAATATCATAGGCCCAGAAGCCAGATATGCCACATATTTGGAAAGAATCACTCCTGCATTTATGATACGCTGTTGCTGCACTTCAGTTGTGCAGTACAGGCTGAAGCATCCACTGGAAGATTTGTGCTGTAGTGCTTCATTAGTCATTTCCAGAATGCTGGCTGCTTTTTCAGCCAACGTACTTGCCTTTATGTAGAGTTGTTAAAGCTTCTTAACTCATGTCAAGTGTCTTCTTCCATGAAACTGTCAGAATTTATGAACTTGCACAGTGAAATCTTTTTGTTGTTTATGTAAATTGAGTTTCTTGGATTGCCTTAGCTGAGTTCAGAGGAAAATGCGAGTCGTCTAATTTAAGTGTTCATGAAAGCCTGTAGACTCTGCAGTTTAGGACTGATTAATTACTAAATCCAAGCTGCATTTTGAAGGGGAAATAGTAAATGGGAAGCATATCTCAGACCTGGAACATTTCTTTCTTCATCTAAATATAAAATAGGAAAGAGAAGATTCAGTGCATAGCCTAATGCAAGAAAAGTCATTGGTTGTCACAAACAAACCTTCTTGAAGCACTGCAGAGCTCTGCTGCCTGATTCTACGTGCTTTTGACATAGGCTGGATCAACCTATGTCAGTGGGCTTAAACTAATTCCACAAGTGTTTTTACAGTAAAAACACTTTACAGTAAAAGGCAGACTGCATGATTCGGTAAACTAAGAGATCTGTAAGGAACAGGTAGTTATACAGCAGGTTCTCTGCAGTAGGTCTGGGAACAAAAACCTAGAGATACACAGAGACACCCAAGAGACACTCTTGTTTTCATACGAGAGGTTTTCCATGAAAGAAAGTCCATGTATATGTTCCTTGGCTACAGGATGCCTGACCCAGATCCAGAAGAAAGAGAAGATACTGAAGAAGGTGACGTCTCTAGCAGAAAGTATTAAATGTGTTTGTAGACCAGTTGTGAGGTGCCTGGCGTCCAGTTTTTAGTGGGAGTTGGGAGGATAGATGACTGTAGGACCAAATCAGTAGGTATCCATACTACAAGAGAAAAAATGAATTATGGACCCATGGAGTTCCCTCAAGGGGATACTTAATAGAAGGTACAGAGATTACAGCCAAAGTACTTCTGCTGTCGTGTTGAGCATGTTCAGTTCATCATCTTGCTCTTATAAGCAGTTACCTTCAGCATATAAACCAACTATATTTATTGCTGAAGTGCAGTTAATCAGACAGTAGTAATTTCTCTATATATAATACAGGTACTTTCCATATTTATTTTGTGACTGTATTTAATATATATGGCAGCCCGATTTCCTGTCAGTCTTCATAGGCTTTATTTTGAGCAAGGTAATTCCCAAAGGGTAATAGGACTGTATGCTCTGTGTTCAACATCAGCAGGTAACTTAATCATAACTGATCTTAACATTAAATGTTTCACCATCCTAGAGTTGAAGTAGAATTCTTTCTTGGAGGAAATCTTATGGCTTACCATTATTATTATAGGCTTCAAATTTTGAATGTCATAGTGCCCAGAAATAATTTTTTCCGTTGTACCGCTAAGCGTTTTTCTTAGGATATGATTACCAATGCATCACTGGATTGGCGGATCAGTATTGCAAGGCGCACTGCAAAGAATCTTCCTTCTGATGTGTCTAGCTGGTGCGTATTCACTACCACATGTACAGATATTGAAGGAAGGTTTGCAAGAGTTTTCACCAACGAGTGTTTTATAAAAGATGAAATAATTTCTCTACTACAAGCATTTAATTACGTCTTCCCTGCTATCTGTGTCTGTTCATCCTTTCAGAAACTGAGATGCTTGCATGGATGTCACAGTTGAAGGACAAAAAGAATGAAAACTTAGTTTTTTCTCACCCTCAGCATGAGTTTGGGTCTTGCTTGGTTTCTAGTGGACTCAAAGGTATTCCTTGTAATAGTTTAGAGGACTAAACAAGTTTTTTTGAGGTAAATCCAAAATGATTAAAACCTTACCATCTATATCCATTTGTGATAGCTTTCATTACTTACAACCGGAGAAAGACAAAGGGAAGAGAGTTCATGAGAGTTGTAGAACACTGGAACAGGTTGCCCAGAGAGGTGGTGGGTGCTCCATCCCTGGAGACGTTCAAGGCCAGGTTGGGCGAGGCCCTGAGCAACCTGCTCTAGTTGGAGATATCCCTGTACCTTGCAGGGGGGTTGGACTAGATGACCTTTGAAGGTCCCTTCCAGCCCTAACCATTCTATGATTCTATGATTCTACCATGGGAAGAAGGTAGTCTTTTTCCTCTTTTAATGGTTTCCATAGTCTCCCTAAGCTGTATTTTTGCCCTACCCATATATTCAAACCCGAGTTTGAATTAGTTCCTAAGCTTCCTCTATCACCCATAGGAAGGCACTTCTGGGGCCTTAGACATGTTAAGACGATGTAGCTTCTCCACTGGTCTGAGTTTGTTCAGTGTGTGCGAGTTATCCTTGTGAGGCTCTTCACTGTCCAATCCTCTGTCATGAAGTAAATTCTATTTTCCACCAAAAAAAAGCTTACCAGAGAATATATAGAGATGGAACAAGACTATCTACCAAGTCTATCCAGCAAGAGTTCAACTCACAGGAAGATCCTAGTGCATACAATCTCCTCGTCAGCTTTTGGATCAAGACTCACTTTCTTTCTTCTGTGTTTTATGTGGTTTCAAGTCATACTCTTCAAATCCACCCTTTCCAGAGAAGAAAGCTTCAAAAGACTTGATATCTATTTTATATCGGTATTTAGAAAAATTTACATTATCTGACAACTGTTAGTTTTACAAGGAGAATCCACTGAAAAACTCGGGAAAAAAAAATCAGGAAAAAAAGCATAATTATTAAATACACCACGTTTTACATAATGTTTGTAATCGTGAAACAATAATGTCTTGACAGTTCCATGCTTCCAGAATTTCCAATATTCAGAGTATTTAGGCAACCATCTGTCAACAAATTATGTAAACAAAAAAAGTATTCAGCTTTTGGTAATGGGACAGGATGAGTGCAGTTGAAAGTTTATCTTTAAGCCTTTAAGATTAGCTTAAAAACCAAAGTACTCATTTTATCCTGATACCAGCCAAAGATAGAAAATGCAGAGGGAAAACTGAAAAAAGTTTTTTTTCTTTCTTACAGGCATTTCATCAGGTAGTTATTAAGACAGAAACAGTGTGCAACTGTTACCAACAGATCTTTCTTCCAGACGCTTTTTAGTTAATGCATCCACTTTAATTAACTGCTTTAAACGGATCTATGCTTTCAGAAATTTTAAAAAGTTTTGTACACCTCATTCAGTTTATTCCTAACGTCTCTTTGACAGCTTACACAATTTTGTCCATTTATGTTCGTTTGCAATACTTGTAAGTACATGGCCAAAACCATAATTAGTGTGTGTCGATTCTACTCTTTGTAATACCTGTTTTGCAAAAATCTATTAATTTACCAGTAATTTAACTTTAACTCAGAATTTTAAAAATAACTTTGGTAATAAATATAACGGCAAAACTTTTGATCTGACATCTTTCCTCCATTCTTTTTTTCCTTGCACGCCATTGCTGACCAAAAAAAATTTCTTTTAGGGGTAGGTGTAAATTTCCATTGTGGCTAATATCTCCAGTTCTTCATCAGCTAGTAAACATGTAATCCCACTCTTCCTTCTCATATCAGGCCAAACATTCCCATTTATTGAACCTTCCACAAAAGCGTCTCAGGCCGGTCTTTCCTGATTAGTAGTTCTGTTCCACTCTTTTTGTATGTGTCCATGCACACACACACGCACTGGGTGGTTATTTTGGATCCATGTTTGGATCTGACTGAATGTCAGTCTGACTGAATGTCTTCTTCAGCGATGTTCTGTTCTGTTTGCCTTGATAAATTGGGAGTAGGATGGCAGGCAGAAATTCTTCTGGATTGAGTACTGGCATCTCCTTGAAAAATGACTGAGTTTCTCCTTAAATGCTCAATGAATTTCTACAGTAGCTCTAATCATACTTGCACAAATCTTTAAACCAGATTTTTACAAATTGTGTCAAACTTTACAGTCTTAAATCCATGTTGCCTACATTTCTACCAATTCTATACATATCTTAGGCATGTATGATCATAAGGAAGACAAAAATAGTCATTTATGTAGCCTTTGCAGTAGATCTTTAAAAAGAATTGTCTGATCTAAAGGGAGTTGAACTGCAACTGCTTATGTTGGTTTATTGCGAGTACTCAGATGCACAGAAGTTTTGAACCTCTCTTCTGTGTCACCTAAATATAGACACAGCATCTTACCTATAAGCATCTATTTCTAAAAAGCTTGGCCAGAACATTTTGAAAGCAAATTAGGTTGTATTGAGAATCTAAATTTATCCAACACTTCAGCCTAAAAGTTCATGGGAAACCATGAGTTTTTAATTGGTTCTTGCTCTTAATTGAATTAGAAATACTGCAAAGAAAACCTTTTGGGCTTTTCCCATGCTATAACTAATATAAGAAAAATACATAAAAAGACATGGCAAGCTTCATTCTTTAGAAAAGGTTTTAGTTAATTTCATCCAAAATTAAGTGCAAATTGTTCCCTAAATGTCAGAAGTGGATGAACTAATGCATACTAACCTCAATGCTAGATTGATATCCATGTGTTCTATATCTGCAATCCATCCTGAAATTCTTTACCTACGTCTTTTCTTTTAACAGTAGAAATTCAAATTCCTGTAACTCAGACTTCTGCCATCTGCATCACTAAGATGAGTCTTTGCATCTGCCTTTATAAACGCAGTTCCTGAACCTTTTACCTGGCAAGGTTTACCTTCCATTTATGGAAGAGGCGAATACTCTTAGCACACTTTTGGATATTTCTAGCGTAAAGCTGGTATTTGTTTTATGCAGAAGTCTGTACAAGAAGTAGAGAAAGCAAGCCAGGCAGTGCCTCGAGGAGCTAAACGTAGCTGTGTACCACATGGAAGATGTGCCTAGCTGACAAACCAGGAGGTACTTGCTTGTTGAGCCTGAGGACATTGTCTGTAACGGTACTACGAGCCTAAAGGTCACTTTAAGTATATGAAGTGTTTCCATAAACTACTGAATAGAATTAATTCTATTCACGAAACCAATAATCTTAGTTAATTTTATCGTGTAAGAAATTTTGAGGCAAAGAGTTTCCCCTCCTCTCTTCTTCTTCTCCACCTGTGCATCCTTCTCCAGTCGGCATTATGCCTGTGCTATGCATGGCCTTTTAGCACCTGACTCGCTGAATGCTCGAGGACTATGTTTGGCAGGGTCCAGGGTAAGTAAACCTAAACTTCCTGTGGCCTCCCTCTGAACACTTAAGTAGTGCTAACCACTGTACCAAATAGTTTGTTACTTAGAGAAAAGAAAAAAAAAAAAAGAGTTTAGTTAACTGGCTTTGGCAGCCTACATTCTCGCATCATTCCTGTAAATGAAAGTTGTTCCATCAAATCAGAATATGGTCTCATAATAAACATTGTTAGAATTATGAGTTTCTCAGTGTCCTGTTTTCACAGTATTTGCTGCGCCTTTTATGCTTTCAGACACTTTTATTTTATTTTCCAAATGCAAATGCTAGTCAAATTCTTTTCTCCAAGGATTTTAAATCATTTTAGACTCTAATTTTTACACAATTAAATATGAGTTGTGCCTGACAATAAATTTAAATTATACTGTTGAGGGAAATAAATAAAGCACCTGTATGCAAAAGTATTGTCACAGATTGACAGTTCCAGCTGCCTGGGAGATGTTTTTATTTATTAAAGTATCAAGGCACTCAAATAGGTGCCATTCTGTACGATTTTACCGATTGCAGAAATCTGAGCCAAAATGAACTTTTTTAAGCAGAGGAGATGTCTGTTAACATACTGGGTTTAATGTAAGTTGTACATTCAGTGGTGGTCGTTTTTTGTGGAAACTGGATCTGCCCATTACCTTTTAAAACCTGTCTAAGGCTATTACTTGCTCTCAGCCTGGTATTCCCTTTAGTGGGTCTTGTATTTTAATGTTTCCAATTTCCTTCTGTCATATTTCATGTCAAAACTAAGGCCACAGTTAAGCCAGAAATTCAAAACATCAGTCTCTTATTCTAATTGGTTTCTTGTCAGCCATCAGATTCTTACAAATGTGAAGCAGGACAAGCTGCTCTAAGATTTCACGGCCTAAGATTGTGTTTGATGTGTTTTGGATCACTTCTTTTGCATATCTGATTTCATGCTTTTCAGACTAACCCCTTGTTTCCTTCTGGCAATGCTGAAAATACTTGGGCCTGTTCCAGCTGATTTTACATCAGCAGGATTCTTTTGGTAGCTTAGAGGTAGACTTTAAGCATTAAATGGTGCTACATTTATTTAAAATCTACATTACTCTGCTGACTTTACTCAGAGCCAAGCTGCTGCTCAAATTACAGTGTAAGACAGAAATTACTGATGTATTTATATTGCCTCTGAAAACAGTCCAATCAGTGTTTTGTCCATGGCCATCACACTCTTAAGCAATACACACTCTTAAGGCAGCTTTCCAGTAGCTCACATTCTTAGCAGAAAGGATACTGACTTTGCATCAGTCCATGCTGAGTATTTTTTTTTCCTACATTACCATCTATTGGGTACCACTGCAACTGACATCGTCTTCCCGGACTTGTCCAAAGCATTTGACATCCTTGTCTCTAAACTGGAGAGATATGGATTTCACGGATGGACCACTCGGTGGATAAGGAATTGGCTGGATGGTCGCACTCAAAGAGTTGTGGTCAACAGCTCGATGTCCAAGTGGCGGCCAGTGACGAGTGGTGTTCTTCAGGGGTCAGTACCGGGGCCAGTGCTATTTAACATCTTTGACGGCGACATGGACAGTGGGATCGAGTGCACCCTCAGCAAGCTGGCTGACAACACCAAGCTGTGTGGTGTTGTGGACTCGCTGGAGGGAAGGGATGCCATCCAGAGGGACCTTGACAAGCTGGAGAGGTGGGCCTGTGAGAACCTCATGAAGTTCAACAAGGCCAAGTGCAAGGTCCTGCACATGGGTCGGGGCAATCCCAAGCACAAGTACAGGCTGGGCAGAGAATGGATTGAGAGCAGCCCTTAGAAAAAAGGATTTGGGAGTGCTGGTTGATGAGAAGCTCAACATGAGCCGGCAATGTGCGCTGGCAGCCCAGAAGGCCAACCGTATCCTGGGCTGCATCATAAGGAGTGTGGCCAGCAGGTCGAGGAAGGTGATTCTACTCTGCTCTCATGAGACCCCACCTAGAATACTGCATTAAGCTCTGGAATCCCCAACACAAGAAGGACATGGCACTGTTGGAGTGAGTCCAGAGGAGGGCCACAAAGATGATCCAAGGGCTGGAGTATCTCTGCTATGAAGACAGGCTGAGAGAGTTGGGGCTGTTCAGCCTGGAGAAGAGAAGACTCCAGGGTGATCTTATAGCAGCCTTCCAGTACTTAAAGGGGGCCTGCAGGAAAGCTGGAGAGGGACTTTTTACAAGGGCATGTAGTGATAAGACAAGAGGCAATGGCTTTAAACTGAAAGAGAGTAGTTTTAGATTAGATATATGGAAGAAATTTTTAACTCAGAATGTGGTGAGGCACTGGAACAGGTTGTCCAGAGAAGTTGTGGATGCCCCATCCCTGGAAGCGTTCAAGGCCGGATTGGGATGAGGCTTTGGGCAACCTGTTGTAGTGAAGGGTGTCCCTGCCCGTGGCAGGGGGGTTGGAACTAGATGATCTTTGAGGTCCCTTCCAACCCTAACCATTCTATGATTCTATGATCTATGTGTTCTTCTGGTCAGTTACTTCCGTCATTTAAAAAGCCATCCCATGTGTATCACATATTTGAAACCAATTACAACTGAAGCTCTGAAGCAGCCCTGACCTTCTTTTGCAGATTTCTCTGCAGGTCGTCAGCATCTTTTCCTATATCACACATCTTGAAGTGTGATTATGAACATGGCAGCCAAAGGAAACAGAATTTGTCTTTGAAGATTCCTAATCACAGTTGCTCTTTGGATTTTGGATAGCATAAAAAAGAATTTGCTATATAAAAGGTAAAATCCTATAGATATTTCCTTGTTTTGCCTTCTCAAGTTTTGGAACAGTACCTTACCTTAAGTTAGAGTATTTCATGACATCAAGAATTTTCCTCTGGTAGTGAGGCTTTTTCAGTGGATACACAGAGGTCGTCTTCTGCAGAGTAACGCTCGTTGCCGCACTGCTGATAAACGTTAAAAAAACAAGAAGGACAGAAGTAGAGGGGAAAGATATTCAACACCAAACAACACATCATCCAAAGAGCCTTTTTGTTCTTGAAAATATACCTAGATTTGTGCCATCTACTTTCAGATACCTGTTCAGGTAGGTTTAGGAGTCCTTCCAAGTTAGATGTCTGTTTTTCCAAAGCAGTCAGTTGAGAGAGGTAGATTGCATGAAATGCCTTCTAGAGTGATTTTTGGAGTCTGTAGTAGAGAAGATTAACTTGTTGCTTGAAACTGTCATCCTGATGTCATTTTTTGGCAATCTTTCAGGATGATCTTCAAGGCCAGGTTGGACGAGGCCCTGAGCAACCTGATCTAGTTGGAGATATCACTGTTCCTTGCAGGGGGGTTGGACTAGATGACCTTTGAAGGTCCCTTCCAGCCCTAACGATTCTATGATTCTATGGTTCTATGATCTTTGTATATAAATACTTTATTCTCACATGTCAGAAATAAGTATGATTTTTTCTCCACAACCTATTAAATTAAGCAAGGCAATACGATTTCAAATCCTATTAACAAAAGTTTCCAAACTTGAACATGAACTGAAACTATGGATCACTGCCACTGTGACTGAAGAATGGAAAATCTAAGACAGAGAAAGATATAATTAACCACAATATAAGTTCATATCTACTTCAGTAATAGGAATTAATACGGGATGTTAATCTTGCTAGTTTTGACACACTCAAGCTATCTGCTTATTTCATCATTGCCTTTTTTGGTACTAAGAAGAATGCTGGATAAAAATATGTATCTATCTAACTTCATAGTTAGAAAATTGTTTTAGATTAATAGAACACCCCTCAAGTTATTCTTCTTTTGATCAATTTAGAAATGTTCTTGGCAAGACAAAGACATGGAAAATAGTCAGCTGAAAAGAGAACTTCCTGAACTGAGGAAAATAAAGAACTCATGAAAAGTTATTTCTTAAAACTGTTCAAATCATACATTGCTAAATGGATTATCTTAATCTAGGACTCTTATTTGAAAAATATTAATTATTGATGATATCTAACAACAGTGTAGATACCAAGCCTAAAGATCTCAGATATCCTGGAATATCTTTCTTTTACATGTTATAATATTAAAAAATTATATTTATATTCTCCTGAGGGTGATGTCAGAATAAAAAGCCTAAATGTTATTCACTTACATTTTAAAAATGCCAGTTTTCTTAAACATGAAGAGTTTTCTGTTAACAACTGGGCTCCAAAATCCAAATGAACAAAATGTTTAACATGAAACTCAGCAGTTTCAATTTAATAGATGCTGGCTGACAGTATAAAACTTGGACATTATTGATTACAGTTCCAATGTGATGTACTAGCTTTCATATAGTGTACAAGCAATATGTGCAGGAAAGCCAGATGCAAAACTGAAACATTATCTAAACAGAGCTGATTTCAAATTTTTAAATGTAAATAACCCACCGGGTGGTCCTTGAGACTGTCAGCAGTCATTATTTTCTGTAGCGTAAACAGGGCTGTCAGCTGGGATTTCTGTCACAAAGATAAAAAGTCATTCTTCCCCAGCAAAGCCTGGGCTGTTGTTTTTAAAGAAAGTCATGCACCTCCATGATAGATGGAGAGTTCCTTTCTGGATTTTAATGAAAGTGTTTTATAAGCTGCCGAGAAAACCAGAATAGGTGTCTGAACAATGTAGACTAGGAGATAGGTAAAGGTTAATGGAATTAGCAGAGTAGTAAGCTGTAAAATTCTGACATGTCTAAGCAAATACATAGTTTCCATAGATTTTCTGCATTTGTTTTTCAAAGTTTTCTGCAGGTAGCAAAAACTAACCAAGAAAATAGGTATTAATAGATAACAAATGTATAACCTTGGATGAAAAAATCATTGTACATTTGAGGCTACTACTTGAATTAAAAATACGAACATGATCAGTTTGAGTGATCTGAAGGATTGGTTGATCATAGGGATTTATACAATGCCTTTAAGATTTAAGTCCTCTGATCTGATTCAAATACAACAGAGGTGCATTATTGCACTGCCTGCCTCTGCTTAGTTCAATGGTAACTGAGCAATGAAAATACCTTAACAAATCTGGTCTGACATCTCTAAGCACAAAATGAATTATGTAGCACTGTCTTCTGTATCAACAGTCACATCTTGGTTTTATAGCCACTGAAATCTGCAGGAGCATTTCCAGTGGCTTCAGTGGAAACAAGATTTTGGGCAGAGGAACACAACAAAGTTTGTCTCAAAGATTGTTGAAGACTTTTCCAACTGATTTCCTGGAAGAAAATAAAGTTTTCACAATCTTCTCAAGATTTTTTTCACATTTCCTCCTGGAAATGGGTCATCAGCGGTCTATACCTCCTTTCTTTAATTGTCTTGTACACTGCTCAAAAACTAGAGAACTTCACACTTTACTGAACAACAAAGATGTCTTCTTCCTATGCAGATATTTTCTTTGTGCCTGAGGATTCTACTTTCCATGATAGAGTCACCCTTTGCAACCTGTATTTATATGTGCTTGCACGGTGCAGTGAAAGTTAAGTAGAACCAACCGAAAGCAGTAACAGTGTCATTAATCTCTCCTGGTGCCTTGGCTACTGAATACGTATTACATCCCTTAGTAACTTTTGGAATAAGAAAGGAAAAGGTAATTCTTCTTCTGGAGTGTGACCTGAAACCTGAAAGTCTAAGGAAACAATGAACATTTTAGTGTGATAAATGAAAATGGTGGAAAGCTTTTGAAAATAGTCAGGGCTCCAGAGTGATTCTGCACTCTCGTCCTTTTGTAGGCAGGAATACCATCACAGTTCTTTTAATCTTAAACTGAATCCCATGGTTGCACTTTGCTTCCAGCTGGCATAACAAGATAAACTCAGCTGTGTTTGATGCCACAAATAGTATTCCTTTATCTAAGAACCTATGACCGGTCATGCAGAATTGACATTCTTCAGTCTCTTACCATTCAGAGATATATGCAGGAAAGGGTTAAAAAGTCAAAAAATCTTTATTCCCCTCTCTTACCTAAATCTTTATTCTTTGCTTGTATATTCTGCAAAGCCAATGTAGTGTTACCTTTGTGCTTGTCAGATCACCTGGCTACACTTTTTCCTTTAGTGTGCTCCCCGTTTCCTCTCAGGCAGCCACTGAGTACTCACCTTCCTTTCCCCAGGGGATTTTCAGCTGTATAACATGGCTGGCGTCCTGAAACAGCATCTTCCCTTTTAAATTTAGCCCTTGTACTTAACCCTCTTAAGTTGTCTATAGCTGCCTTCATCTTTTCTCACTACAAAACCTTTCAATTGGCTTAACTGTGTACCATAATACTGTGGGCATCGCACTACTTTCTACTGCTAAAAGGAATTCGATGGCCAGCACCTAGTATGATCAATGAATCAGATAAACCTAAACCAGTGTGGGAATATTGCATACCTTTATTTTGTGTCAGAATTAACTTTAATCAAATGACGACATATTTTACCAGATCTTTAGTTCAGCAGATGAGGTTAGCGGATTCCCTAAGTGCAAGGAAGCCAGAAATGTCTTTGTCCCACACATGCTTTGCGAGGTACAAAACAACTAGCCTTTACTGAAAAGAGATGAAACTTGCCCAAGTACCACTCAAACAATGGCCAAACTTAAATAAAAAGGTTGTGAAGAACCTATTGCAGGACTTAGTACTGGAACAAGATAACCTTAAGTGATGTATTGCACACACAAGGATGGCAATGGTATCTACGCTTTGTGAAACAAGTCAATGTGTGTCGTATGAATTTCCACTATTTGTTAATTAATTTTTTTTCAAACATATCTTTTCCAGCTTGTGAATTTTAGTTACCTCAGAATAAAGGCTGTACAATTATAAATTCACCATGCTGGAAGCTCTTAGACTAACCACCCACAGACTTTTTTTCCCTGCATTACATTTTACCTAAGCACCACCTCAGATGTACAGCTGTCTACATACTATGTGCAGACCTACACAAGTGAAATGATGACAACAAGGAACCATCCTTGCTTAAATATTGAGAAGTGTATGGAGGCCAGTGTCCCAGTTTTCTGGGCACTGAAAGGGAATGTGCTCTTCTTCGTATGTGGTCTTCTTTGATTCCTTGAATCACAGCTGTGGTTTTTGGTTTTGACAAAAGTCGTTTTTTCAACAGAATGGAATTTTCCACAAAATACTCTCTTTCACAAGAGTTGTACATCTTTTAAACTCTTGGAAAAAGAAAGTGTTTAGATTTACTTTTTTCAAAAAAAAAAAAAAAGAAAAAAATGTTGAAGGATAATTTCAACAAAAATTAGAAAAAATAAAATTTTCTTCAAGTGTGTTTCAGGTGTTCCAGTCCCCTGAGACTTTCCTGCTACTCTTCCAGGTAGTTTTGTCATTGTACATTCTTTTAGTAATTTTCATACGTATTGATTTGGGATTTGTGTTTATGCATTTTGTGACCTTTCAGAGCAAAGAAACTTAACTACTGAAATAAAAAAGGATTGAAATCCCTACAGTAGAGTGTGTGCATCAGAGATATAGAAAGCTGTAAATATGCCCTTTATAATTATAGTCCTTTCCTTCCTTTTTTCTTCACCTGACATCATTTTCCTTGCACTAACAGTACAACAGTCTAGTAATTGTTTGTAGTAAAGAAAATGTAAACTTTCCCCTGTGCACTGACATGTCAGATTTGAACGTTGAAGGAAAATACACTGAAGCCAGCTGAAACTGTGGTTGCAGAGAAAGAAGATTCTTTCAAATCCTATTCTTTGGTATCTTTTTTTATAAGTATTCATTGCATTTATTAAATTAATGCCAAAAAGCTTTACTGCGTCAGTAGATAATAAAGTGGAGGAACTGGGAAAGCTAAGGGTAGATTCTGAGTAGCAGTTTTTATGAGTGGCTCTGCATGTACGTGTACCTATATGTAGTATTTGGTGAAGAAGTAATGCTGGACTGAACCTCTTTGATTGGATTATATTGTGTCTTGCCCTTTGCATCATTATTATATTATTAGCTGATGCTTATTTTCATAACTGTGTTTTTACTACATCTGTAAAAAAAAGTAAGAGCCTGCTTTGAAGTTCAGGATTATGTTGTGCTGGGAATATTACTTAAGAAATTGGCTAAAATACAGCAATGGAGGGAGGGAGCTGAGCATGGGAATTTTAAGGCTGAGTGGAGCAAAAACCATAGACATTCTGAAGCCCTGGTCCTGTGACCTTTAATAACATAGCTTCACTTCTCTTCCACTCCACAAGCAGCACCACCAATTTACTTGCATGAATAAGATTTAAAGGATCAAAACTCTAACTTGACACTGGTGGACATGTTGGCATTGTTTGGTTTAGTCTACTGTAAGATCTAATTTTGCTCTGATTCAAAAGAGAAAAATCAGAAGAACAAACTCCCTACATAGTCTATGGAGAGAGGTGAGTGCTCCCAGGAGGACCACTTAGGCAGTGTCAGTAAAATGGCTAAAGAAGATAATGCGCTTCTGAAATGTAGCCGTACCATGTGGTTCTTGGAAAGCTTAGACAGAGGCTTGGGTGCATGTTAAGATTAGTCAAAGAAAGATAAACTTATGGTGGAGTTCTTGCTACTTTTGTTTGGAATGTTAATAGCCCAAATTAAACAGTCTAGAGTACTCCAAATACCAGAGCAATGAAAAAGTTTACAGCAATGATATCAACATTTGGAGTATCCGTATTTTTTCAAGGTCTGTTCACTTCCCATGACTTTCAAAATACTTGTACATTGCCAAATGTAACTCAGGGTGAAGATAGGATGTAAGCCTGATTTTAATTTGAGTGCCTGGGTATAATTCCTTCACCAATGTTACCCCATGAATCCAAAACAGAACCAAACTGAACCAACTAATGTTGCCTTCTATTTTAAGAATTCTGTTACATCCCTATAGATGGAATAAACTCCCAGGTTAGTGTACTTAGCAAAGAGGCCAAAGAGAGAACTGGCATAGAAAAATTCTCCCTTTAAGTGAGAATAAAGTGATTTTAGGGAACAGCACAGTAATATGCTGAGCTCCCCGTGGTCTCCATTGTGTTAAAGAAAGTGAAAACAAATTAGTTGTAATATCGCTACACACCAACAAAATAATCAAAGCTGTATCCTAAAGAAGACTTGCCATCTTGAGTAAACCCTGGCTGATTTAGGCATCCATTACTCGAAAAGCAAACCTTTGGCCCCTTTATATTTTCACAATTATATGAATGTTATCAAAAAGAAGCAAGAACGTGGGAAAGGAAAAAAAAAATTAAATAAGCATTAGTACTGTGGGAACACAGTGGGGGAAGAGCAGTGAAGACAGCAGCTCTTCTCTGCAGCAGAGTGGAAGTCTGTGAAAGGTTCTGTCACGTACATGCCTATTTTGTTTAGAAAGGCACCATGGCCTGAGCACCTGCCTGGTTTGCCCTAAAGCAAACAGACAGAAAATAAGTCTGACTTAGAGATGCTAAAAATGGCCACAGTTTGCGCTTATTAGGTCCAAAGCCAAGAGGAGACCAGGCCAAGCACATGCACCTTCTGGTTTGGCAAGTTTGGATGCTGGCTGTTTGCTAGTGGGAGTATACAGATGCTACATATCCTGTCTAACTTGAAACATCTGTGGAAAGTAGAAATATCACATGAATGATGAATACAGAATAGGAGGTTCTTATCACGAAAAAAAAGTGCAAGAAAGAAAAAGCTGATTTTTGCCGCTTTTCATTGTGATTCTAGAAGTCCTTTAGTAAATGATGAAATAAAACAAAATAAAACATACCCTACCCTGAAAATCCTATAGGAAACTAGATTAAAATAGCTTATATGCTAAAAAGGTTCGATCTAATTGCTCTTGAAATCATTAGGAATTAACTTTAGAGAGTTTTATATCAAACACTTAAGGATATTCTTCTTTTAAGAAATGAGCTGCCTCACTGAACATTTTTTGAAGAGTTTGGGGTAAAGTAAAGGGCATTTAATTTACAGAGCTGTTGGCTAACATGCCAACATTCTTTGAGTTACAGCGGTCACAGCCCCAGGCAAATCACAGATGAAAACATACCGTCAGTGTCAGCAAGGACAGTGGTGGGCTCTATATTACCTCAATAGTACCCATGTTACCATCCTCTTATTTTGAGGTGTGTTTTTTTCTAATACTTTAAATGTTCTAAATTAAATTGATATCACTGGGACAAGATAAGAAGCTGATCAAGGCTTCTTGATAAGTGTTTGTGAGACATACAAGACACTACTGCCCGGATACTGGTTTCCTCATGCACATGGAGCAGGAAGAGTCCAAGCTCAAGTCATGTGGGACAAAAAGAACGGAGTAAGGGATATGTCACTACTGGAAGATCTTGTTATTCCAGATAAATAGAGAGAATAAATAAGTATCTAACTAGCTAACATGGTCTTATGAGTCTGCTTCAGTAGAGAGGAGCTGCAGAGGGACTGTCAGACAACACAGGATCTTGTAGGAATAGGAGGAGTTGGGCAATACAGGAAGGGAAGGTATGAATTTGGGAAGAACCTGTAGAATAGAGAGAGTGAAAAAGGCTTGTATCGGAAAACTGGCATCACAAATTAACTTGTCATAATGTTTTACAGTTGGTGTGTCAGCGCCATTTTATTTTGGGAGTCATCTTTAAGGCCTAGGAGGAAGATAGCAGAACCGAACAGTTCATCTACTCTCATAAACTAAGGATAAATAGATGACTATTGTTCTTCTTATCCTATTCCCATAAAGCCAAAAAGATAAAATTGGCACAAACCAGAGATTAACAAGCCCCTCCCCCAAGGATTACTTAGAAATCTGTGAAGCGTCTGCGAAGCCAGAAGTACAGTTAAAACTTGGAAGCCCTCTCAAGAAAAATGATGTCTCAAGCAAGGCTGTTTGTAATTTTTGATAGCAAAACTTTCCCTCCTGTGGATTCTTAATAGCCTCCCCGAGTGCTGGTCAGGGCGAGCCTGCCGCGATAATGGCGTGAGCAGTAAGTAGAAAGTGTTCAGCTGTGAGCAAACATGTAAGCAATGGACCGTGCAAATCTCCATGAATCCTTCTGGCCTTTGCGCATCTACCCCTAACACGTGTCATTTCCAAAACCCATCAGAACTAAGTAAAAAACTGATTTCTTCACAGTCATTGCAGGGTTTTTTTTTCCCCTCACTTTTGGTATATCAAGTCGGTTCCTTGCAGAATCAAAGAAAGATATGGTTTTAAGGTCAATACAAAATTTAGCACACAGGCAAGAGAGGAAAAGAGACAGTTATTGTCATTTTTCTTCTTAGATACTTCTGTGGCATATCACTACCATGACTACAGGGGTCATGCCTACCTGCTCATATATTTGGTTTTGAAAGAGAAGAACAAGAACATCTTGACATCTCAGGTGTTTCTGTAGAAAACTGACACAAATAATTTATTTATATGACTCGATAGTACTTTCTTCAAATTTATGTGATGTTAAAATGCTAACATATGTATGAGCTCCACAGATTTTAATATGCTTTTAAATTTTTATGTTTACCTGGTCATTAACTGAGTATCTGTACTTCACATTATGCAATAAAATTTAGCAAGGGATGAAGTCCTCATGAAAGAAGTAAATTTTGATTATAGCTTGGCTGCCATTCAAAAATGCAGAATTCTGATGGCTCAGTTCATTTCAGTGGGAGTCTTGCTTTCAAACAGGCTAAACTTTGTCGTCAGTGGCAGACAGCAGAGCAATAGCTAACTTGACTTTTGATCGATAGAGCTTCTAGCTAGGCAGTTGGATTAAAAAACAGTTTTGAAAGCATTTTTTTATCCACTGTTACATTGACAAAAACTTGCAGTCATTGAAATTGAAAGTCTGAATTGGAAAGGAATCTTGCATCCTCATCTCTGTATTCATACATTGCATTTACAACAGTGTATTTTGTTTTGGGTTGTTTTTATTTTCTTTGAACAAACACTTGCAATTTTTCTTCAAACAAACACTTGAAATTTCTCTTCGGTTTTGAACATACCATGTATGAATGACTTTTTTTTAGAAAGACTACGTAGTTGTTGAGTTTTTGCTCTTTGTCACAAATGCAAATATGCATCAACGAGAAAAGTTTACAAGTCAATAACTTCTCTTGAAGTTTGGATTTTGGCCTGAGTTCTAACAACTAGCATCTAACACGGAGAGAAATAACTAAAGAAATATATCTTGCTCCCACTGGAGTCAAAAGAGCTGAGCTGATAGTAGGAGAACCTAGAGTGAAGGTTACTGGATAGTGGCAGTGGCAATCTGAAATGCACAGTCTGATGCTGTGTAGGTGAAAGACATATATATATATATTCCATTTCTCTTGAGAAATACATTTAGCATGTGCTTAAGTCACACTGGACTTTAATAAATGCTTACATGTAAGAGCGAATTAAGTTTCTCTGCTGAATCAGGGCCTAAATGAAGTAGTTTTATAAAGAAAAGAAATAGAGTTTTATAGTCTTATAGTTTTTTCATCTCTAATTAAAATACGGGGGAAATGCTGTAATAAAAAGCAGAACTTAAAGGAGAAACAAGGAGAAGAGATGAAATGGAAAAATTCAGAACAAGAAATTGTTGCTTATTTCCCATTTCTTCTTTTAGATTTTTAAAAAGTAGGCCCTACCGACTTTGAAAACAGGAAGGATTAGAACAATTCAGAAGAGTGCATAAGGAGCACAACCATAGCAATTACCAGAAACAGCTGACCTTGAGCCAGTCTTCCAGAATGACGTGCTGATAAAGTTATGTGACTAGATGGGCAAGAAAAAAATATCAAAAATAAGACTGAAAAAGTCCTCAGCCTTTATTTTTAATGCTTTTAGACATTTCCCTTGCCATTGTGGTGTTGACCTAAAGAAAGTACTGGCTTTCCCCTCACTTCTTAATTTCTTTAAATGATGCTTTTTTAACAGGTAGGACAATGTCACCTTAATCATACACATTATTTACAGTTGGGAAAGCTTGCAAGGAGAAAAGGTAACTTTATCATCTTACATTTCATAGAGTTTTGTCTGCAGATCCACTAGGAACTACTAGGTTCACTGCTGAAAGATTTGGGGTGAGAGTATAGCCAATGGGAATCTTGCCATCAACTTCAAAAGAGTAAGATTTCATCCTAGATCTTACTTGTCTAGCAAGAAAGTGCTTATTTTTCTATTCTGTTTTTGTGCACAAACTGTCAGCCTTGCATGAAACAAACCATCCCCATTTCCAGAGGGCTTTTCAAAAGCCGGGTGATTGCCAAAACTGCAAATCCAATTTGTTTACACATTGACCAGTGTGTGATCATTCCAATTATATTTGGCACATGTCAAGTGGAAGAATCAAACCTCCCTCTTTTTGGATCACTTATAAACACTTCAAAACATAAACTCCCAATATAATTAGCTGCTGAAATGCTTGGCAGGTTGCCCTTAAAATATCCCCACCAGAAGAAAACACACCCCCTTGATTCTTCCCAAGTATGTTCTTCAATAAGCTACTCGGATGTTGTCCCTTGCACCTGCACTGATTAGTGTAATCCTCCTGACTGCCTGTGGGTACCCCCAAAAACTAGTTTTCCCACAACTGAGGTCCAGGAACTGTGTTACAAGAGATCTGGGTGATGTGGCAAGATCAGTCCTATTCCCCCCACCTGAATCTCACCCTGCACAAGCTGCTGCCTAAGCCCCTCTGCACACTGAACATATGCAGCAGTGCTCGTTGGTGCCTTTATGCTTCAATAACTCTATTACTGATACACGTTGAGATTTTCTTTTAGTGCACCACCAAAAATGCATGGCCCTGTCGAGCTGCCTGAAACCCTGTGTGGGAGCTACTTTTTCTAGCAATTATTTGCCTTACCTCTTAAAAAAAGTTCTTCCCTTCTGCCTTTGGGTGATCCTGCCAAAAGGCAAATGAAAATGCAATGGGCAGGTCACTCGTTTTTGCTGCTGTCTTGCTATTCTCTTATTTCTTTGTGGTTTTCATTTTCCTTCCCAGTGATTGTCACGAGAGTAGCTTCAAAATACTCAGAAGTTGAGAAAGAGAAAAATATGCCTCTGAGGAAGGAAAGCAGAATAGCAGGTAAAAATATCATGAAATCCGAGATCATTTGGCAAAACCACATTTTTGAGAACAGTTGGCAAAAGAGAAAATGCTCCTTTGGACTTTTTAAAAAGTCAGTTTTTACTTCGTTGTCAGAACACTGGGGACCTTCCACTGCTTAATCTTTAAAAGACCTTACTTCTGAAGTTAATTCATAGTCCTCTGGTGCTCTAACTTCCACTTTGTGCTGTTAACTCTTACCCTATTTCTATAAATTCAGGTCTCAAGATCATACAGATATAAGCTGTGCTTGTAGTGGTTCTCAGTGTTCTGCTTTTCCAGCATAGTTTGTAAGTGCCCATTTTGTGTGGGAAGACCATCAATTAAAATATTAAGTCAGCCCCATCTCATGACCAATCTCTGTAAAAAAAATTCCTTCTCAGCTCCATAGATGCCCGCTTGGAGCAACACCTCACTTTCTCTCTGTTTGGTATTTCCTTCCTGATGATCGCTTTCCATCTTCCTCATCTTCTCCATCTCAGTTCAGTTCTCATGTAGGACATGATCAAAGCAAGTTTTTTAGATAAGTCCGGACAGTTTGGCTCTTGTTCATCACCCTTACCCAGGAATAACTTATCACAAAAGCTGCCAGATAAGCCTTGCATAATCCATATTTGGTAAGTATTGTTGCATTTCTTCCACATCTTACTTATGTTTTTTTTTCAAAATTGTTCTGAAATCATGAATACTGACAAATGGATTGGTAGATGCTTGGTTTGTGTTTTTCTTTCATTAAATATAGCTAGTAAGTTTATTATTCTCTAGTCAAAATCTACCACGGTCAGCGTGATGGGTGTATTTTTAACGGTTTCTACCAGACTTCCAGCTCCGTGTGCCAGTTCTCTCAGTGTTCTGGGATCATCTGATCCCTCCGACTGAACTGTGGTGAACTATTTAAGACTGTCTGCCGTCTTGTATATAGTAATGTTCATATCCATAAGTCAACTCTCCCCAAATTGTACACAATCTTCCTTCTAAAAACTGAAGAGGAACTTCGTTATAGGAGCAGAAGTTTCTCAATATGTGAAAATGGAATTCTGAATTTATGTTCACATACACTATCTCAGGAATTCGTATGAGATTGCTACCCAAAGACTGCACTTTTGCGAGAAGCTTTTGAGACTTACACTTGTAAGGATATGTAAACTCTAACACAGCTTTTATGAAAATAGTTTTCAGACAGGTGAGCTTGATACCAGTTAAGATAGTGGGATCTCCTCCATTCCTTTTCATTTAAGGAAAAGAAAAACTTCAAAGATAACAGATGAGAAACTTATTATTAACATATTCTAAAGGGTTTTGTTTTGTGTTGTGTTTCTGCTTTTTACAACAGTGTAGTGATCCCCACTTGTATGTAGGATGTTGAGACACTCTGCTTTTGCTTTACAAGCCTGTATTTCTGGATGTCCATAAATCAGCCCCTCAAGGTTGTTCCAGACAGAAACTTGGCTTCCAGACCATTGGTGCAGAGATGAATGTTTTGGGTTTTTTTCCCACATTCGACAAAAGTAGATTTGATAGTGTGTAAGCCACATCTCTGGAATGCAGTAAATAAACAAACATTTAAAGGATGTATTAGCAGCCTCAGTTAGTTTGGTTACTTAGCTCTAACTCAAATGACCTCAATTTAAAGCATAGTTCAGGTATTCAGCTGCACCTTGCTTCCTGCATCCTACCGCCTCAACAAGAACAAGGAATGTGAACAGAGAGCATCCTAACATTTGGAAATATGCAGGAACCACAGACAAAGAGGAGCACCAAAGCACCAGGACCACGTTTGAAAGCTTGTATCACATGCTTGTATGCCACATATTTCTGGTGATGCTTTGCCAACAGCCCCGAAGCGCAGCGCATGCTGTAGACATTGCTTAAACTGCACCTAGAACGTGAGATTCTGGGCAAGGAGACCCGAATCTTCCCATCCCAGAAGGCAAACCATGATAATGCTCTGCTACTTTTCCATTCTCAGCTCATTTTTGCAAGTGGGGGGAAGTGCAGGACACAGAGAAAGAAGGTAATAGACCCAACATTACAGAAATTCCCCATCGTTCCCTCCTTTCAGAGGGCTAAGGCATTAACATTGTGTTTCATGCTGTGAAGTTCTTTCATGGCTATTCCTCAGCTGCTGGGGAGTATCTTCCCACCAGGCTCCTCCTGAGGTCAGTGCTATGAATATCCTCTCCAGTACAGCAAGCCGAGGCAGGCAGCAGCCACGGATGGCATTTGGCTTGGAGTTTGTTTAGTTATGTGAACACCAGCTTCTGCAATCTGATCAGGGCCAGAATGAAGGTCCCAAGTTTTACAGGCTGGTATGCAAACACGTTGAACACTAGATTGTAGCCTTATCAACTCTTTTATTTAATCTGAAGAGAGTCAAGTTACAACGAATATAAAAAGCCTTTAGAATTCCATTCCAATTCAACTTCTCCCCTTCCTCCCCTGTTCCTTTCTAGCAAGGATCAGGAGTCCATATTTTAGAAAGGTAATGATGGAAAACAGTTATGTAACAGTTGCTCCTCCGTGGCCACATGAAATCTACTACTTTAATAGTTTGAGGAAGGAAAATCCTGTCAGCTATCAACTACTGAGTTAATTAAGAGTCTCAAAGGAAAAAATCTGTTGTAGAATTGTCCCTTGTCCCTTTCTGCCCTGTAACTTCAATACTAGGCGAGAGTCAGGCAGCTTTGCTTGGGCTTGTGACTGAAGCATCTGAGTCCCCTCCATGGATGCACAGGGAAATGAACATCTCTAGAGGGCAGTTTTTGTGGCCTCACAGTGTCTCAAGCCTTTAGGCTCTTAATTCAGTTGATATAGCCTAAAATTAAGGAGAATTAATTGAGACTACAGTTTAATGGAAGTAAAGGTGTGAAAAAGAATGAAAAAACTGCTCAGTGCAGGCGTCGTTAAGTAAAGGGCTTCAACTGCTTAAAAATTATGATGTTTGCATCACGGAGAGGATTTTCTGATAAGACTAACAAGGAAGTGGATAGTGTTTGTGTCAGAAATGGACAATCTTCCGTGAAACAATGCTGCTTGTGTTTGGTTGGGTTTTTCCCCTCTGACAAACTCTTCTTTTTAAAATATAAGGGAAGCCCGTAATTGCCTTATGTATCCTGTTGTCCATTTATCTCAAATTCAGCACAGAACCCTAGCGCTGTTTAGTGGAAAAGGAGAAAGATTTGGTTATTTAAACAGGTGCAGAGTCTCTATGGGATGCATAGGTTGTGTGGAGTTCAGTGAATAACCGTGCAGTCATTATAGCTAAAACTGTTGATTAAAAAGGTTACAAATATGCTTTCCCTCTAAACCAATGCAATAATACATGGAGTTGTCTTAGAGTAAGATTTGCTGTTCTCCAAGAAGAAACCAGACGTGTAAGGTCAGATCCTGGCTCCTCCTGTATCCTCTTTGCAGTTTAAGGTGCCTGTTAAGTACCAAAACCAGTCAACACCACTCTGCAGCCATCACAGTAAGTGTCCGTTGCCAACAGAGCTGAAGAAATGTATAGACTGTTTGCTGGTCCTTTTCAGAATGTCATGTTCTTCGTCCAGGTGTCAAGCAGAGAATGGTGCTATGAGGACAAAACTAACCAAGCTGTACACACCAAGGTGAACACACCCTCACTGATGTACATAAACATCAAGTTAGCACTGGGAGACTATTTTTCGTAAAGCGGACACTTTGACTTTGAGCTCTCTGCTCTGTTCTGCTCAAAAGCTGAACTTGAAAATTAAAATTCAGAATTCCACTTGGTGTGTAGACAATAGAAAAAAACTTCTTCCTCTTAAGCTTTCTCTTCCACAAATGTCTTTTATCTCTTTTAATTCCCCTGGGGCTAATGACCTTGTCATCAGTCCTCTTCTAAAATCCTCTACCACTCTACATCTTTTTTTTTAAATTGTCTAATTTATTAAAATAATTAAATTAAGCTCAGAGCTGTTCTGTTCTCAGCCTTTCTCAATCTGTTCTTGACCTTTCTTAACTTCAGATTTTCTGCCTCAGATCTTAACATTAACTTCTGCCTCAGATCCAAAGAAAGGTTGTTTATCTCGAGTGCTGCTTGTTTGTTTCACCTGTGTAGAGGTTTGCAGACTGCCACACAACCAGAATCTTTACATTTTTTTGAGGAATTTAATTATTTTAATAGTACAGATAAACTAGACCTCTTAAATTATAAGAAAAAAAATGAGTTAATATTTTCATAGAATCATAGAATCATAGAATCATAGAATCATAGAATCATAGAACAGACCAGGTTAGAAGGGACCTTGAAGGATCATCTGGTCCAATCTTTCACGAGAAAGGGAGCCTAGATAAGTCCATGTGTTAGTTCCTATAATACCTAAGGATTATAAGATAGTGGAAATAATAGGAATAATCGTGTAAACAGAAGTGTCATTGAATAGACAAAATGCTGTTTGATGTTTCAGATTGTCCTTTTTAGGTAATGAAAACTTTTTCACCTTCTGTCACTGATGATCAAAGATCTGGTCACATAGTGCACTAAATGATCCATCAATCATCATCTCTTCTCAAAGGAATATTAGTCTTATGTTTCTAAACTACTGGTTTCAGGCAGCAGAAAAGCCTTTGGACAAGTTGCTATCCTGGGACTTGATGTCCTTTACTTGGTAACGCATGTGCTCCTGTGCATGTTCAGTCAGAAATCCGTAATGTCACTTTTTCTGTTGTTAATTGTAAGTATTTTTGAAGAGGACAGAAAACAGAAGTATATGTGTTTAAAGCTTTATTAGCACAAGAATCTGTCATGCCTGCTATTTGTTAAAACAGATATTTTTCTCAATTGATCTCTTTTCTTACTTTCGGACTTGTAATTTTTCTCTATGTTTTTCTGTGATAATCACCTGGTTAAGACATTTATTTCTTCTGATTTCTAAGAATTTCCTAATCAAGCTTTCTTCATTTTGCTTCTTTTTTTTGAATTCTGACTACTTTGTCACTGTTTTAGAAACTAAGAATTACGTCTATGTGCATAATTTATGACTTGGTTTAGTGGCTGACCTCTAAAATATGAGTTGATGAAAGTTTATGGCCAGTCTAATTAATTATTACATTGCAGATGGAAATATTGGCATATTTTTTTAAAAAATACTTTTGTTCAAACTAGGCATTAATCCAGCCCAAAGCAATTTAATTTGGTTGAAACTATCCAGGGTTTATCAAGGTGACATTTTTCAGTTGGAATCAAATTTTAATTCATCAAAAGGAAGCAACTTAGTATTCTAGGTGCCATCTTATTGGAGCGACGATATAAGGATAAGATGTGGTTTTTCGAGGATGCTGATTTGTGCTGTGGTCAGAGATGGATGTCATAAGACCAATGCCTTTAGCTGAGCAGGCAGCCAGGGTCAGGACTGACAGCCAACATGTACTCATTGCATTGGGACAACAGAAGCAACTACTTCTGCCACAAGGTATGTTCCATCTGATTCAAAGCAGAAATCTTTGCCTAGGACTCAGATGGGCTCAATAAAATTTATAAGGAATTAGACCACTTACTTCCGTGCTCTGGGAATCACCTTAATGATTAGAGGCATATTTCAGGACCTGGGAGGAAATAAGAGTCTGTATGAGAGAGACCGAAAATCATGTACTTTTCAGGGAAAATGGCAGTGGCATTATAGCTTCAGGGTCTCTGGATGGAACACGAATTCATGAGTATAATCAAGCTTCCCTCTATTTGAGTTGTTCCCCTTATCCTGGTGGCAAATGTTTTTCCTTGAAAACCAAATAGAAGACTTCCTCATGACTCTTAGCATATTATAAACAGTACGAATTGCAGGCAGGATTTTCAAAAGCTTTCTCTGTCAGTCTGCCTGTGACTTTGGAAATCAAAAATGTTTCCCTCGCTGCCCCCCATTGACTTCAGTGAAGCTGCTTAAAAATCCCTTGCTATTTTCAGGTTGCTGGCATTATTCCATAGATCTGAAGTTAAACTTATACTCCATTGTCTTACCAGACCAAGACCATTGTAAGGATTTTTTGAATCAATAATTTTCCCATCCTTTCCACATACAAAATGGTTCTATTTTCTCTTGAGTTTCTCTATAAATCTCAAGATACTGTCAAAATGCAATGTGATTTATATTCATTGTGCTTCATGTATGTTTCCCAAAGGTGCCAAAACAATAAACCTTGGATAATAGATAAGTTATTGCTGATAACTCAACCAAGAAATATATGACAACTGTGATAGCATGGTTTGTTCTTAGCAATTATTTGTATTCTCCGAGAGACGGAAACTATTCCAGAGCCTGGGAGCACAAAGCCTCTAATCCAGCCGTTAGGAAGAGAAGATAGATTCACTAAACTGCCAGACTGCAGAGATTGCTTCTCTCTTTGTCATTAGGCTGGGGCAAAGGCAATTATTTCTGTCAAGCCTGGGCACAGGTTTGTCTCTGAAGGAGCCTCAGATTGGGAGCACTTGATTTCTCCAGAGAGAAACTTAATTTATCCTATTCATAAGCAAATAAGTAAGTAGGTTAGTAATTAACATGAGAAAAGCCTATATGAAGCAGATGGCAGAAGAGAGAAGAACCAGAACCTCAAGTGACTGCAGAATAGCAGGGCAAGGACACATGGACCGGTGCCGGCAGTCTCATGCCCTCTCCACCTCCATCCAAGGTCAACCAGGCACAAGCTGCTTCGCTCAGGAAGGTGCAGGAGCCACATCCATGAGGAGCAGGGGGCAACGTAATGTAGCTACTCTCTCACTGGGGCTGTTGGTGCAGCAGCAGGAGCACGAAAGGGATGCACAACTGCCCAGACCCACAGAGTAAGTGCTGATTAGCTGAGTGGTCCTGGAGCCGAGTTGTCCAGGAGCGGGCAGCATCGCTGTGGTCTGCTTGGTGCCCATTGAAAGCCAGGGTATCCCTGTGAATATGTGCAATATGAAATTCAAAGTGGAACAGGGGTATGTTATCAGCAATATGTTTGTAATCACATGAACGGCTCCCACGTCATAAGCATGTGCAGTAAATGCTTTCCAGAGACCAGCAGAGTAACTATGAACCCGACAACCTCAAGGAATGAAAGGCGCTGGGATCCCTTCCAGCAACGCAGCATTACAGACAACACTTAAAAGACACAGCAGAGTTCAAAAATAAAGCAAATAAACAAGTAGGCACGTTACCCTCCACCACTCCCAGGAACATAATTTCATACTGAGAAGTGAACTGTCAGCAGAGCTGGTTATTGAGATTGCCACGCCAGAGATGTAGGTCAAAATTCAAGCCACTTTTTAGTAGATCAAGGTACAAGGGATACACATCATATCGCCTGAGCTCTCTTGATAGCCAGAGGAAAGGCTGCCCACCAAATACCCAAATCATGTCCTGGAGGAGCTAAGATAGATGACAACTACTGAAATGCTCTGACACTCCTCACTAAATTTGGAAAGGGGGATAGATATGGGTCCTAGTGGTCTTATATAGAACCTACTCTGGGATGTTAGACTACAAGATCCTTTCATTTCTCTTCTAGACCTTTCGATTTAACTAGTAGACTTCCTAGACTCTGATATGGTTACCAGGGGTCGCAGGTGCTGGCAATGCAATTACTGTGACAGTTCAAGGTCCCATGATGCCACCAAGGCTCATCCTTCGATTCAGTCCACAGGGCCCCACACAGAGCCTGCCTCCAAGCATGGACATGTTTGTATTTACAGCACAGCTGGCTTCTTAGCAAAGTAATCCTGAGGTTGAAAGAACCCAGTCAATGAGAGCTAAATCTCCAGAGCAGTTTTAGTCTTAGAAAAAAAAAACTTGTAAGCCACAGAGTGTTAGCATTTTAGGAAACGTGATTTATTTTTATGTTCATCCCAATGAAAAAATTTCCAGTGCAGCCTTTGTCAGAATGCCCTAAGACTATCATGGTACTTATTTTTTTAATAAACCACAAATGGTTAATGACATGTAATTTCATGGGGGAAAAAAGGGTGCAAACAGAGTTATGGCAAAAGGTTTCTCTTCTGGTCAAAACCCACAGTATTTAAGTAAGTCAGAATGTTTCATTTAAAATATAAAGTAATGCCTCAGGGTTTATCTGTTTCCCCAGACCATGATCTATTGCATTTCTCAGTCACTGTAAAGATGGAAACCTCTATCCGCAGACTTCAGAATTTACCACTGCACTGACGGTAATGGTTTAGAGTTCAAACCTCTGGTTGCTGTTTGGAGACACATGGAGATACATGTTTCCAGAAAATGTAATATTCAAAGACAGTCTCTAGATGTCACTAAATACCACGGCTGGTTTAAACATAAACCAAGACCTTTCGCACCAGAGGAGCACTTCTCACTCTGGAGACACGATGTGTTCCTACTAGCTGGAAAATCATAGCTTTCAAGAATTTTTTCTTGCATCCAGTCCTCGCATTTCAGTGGTGAAATAATTGCATATTGAAAAAGAGGAAAGTCAGAGTATGATGAGCTGCTCAAGCACCCATGTCAGGGAGCTCCATCAGATCTGCCGATGGTTTGCCCCTCCTTCTGGAGGTCACTTAGGGCCCAACCCAGCATCTTCTCAACTGAGAGGGAAGACCCCAGCTCCTTCAGCGCTTCTGAAAATCCCTTCTTTTCTCTTTCTTGTATGAAATTACTTTTCCACCGCAGCTTGCCCACACCTCGTGCCTTTTTTTCCCTTCTCAGAGATGCCCGGTCCTGTGGGAGCCCTCCACAGCTCAGAGCAGTGGGGAGCAGTGACCAAGGCCACCAGCCACAGCCCTTCCCAGCAGCAGTGCTTGATTTCAAACCTATGCTGAGTTTTTGTCTTAGTTTTCTGGGGTGATGAGTGCAGGAGATGGCCTGTTCTTGCCATCTGAAACCAGTTCAGGTGAGATCTCCACAGTCTCTTCAGCGCCGTGGCTGCCTGATGTGCAGGCAGCATTTTTTTCACCTCCTTACTAATTTCTGAAACAATAATTCTGATATAACTCATTACACGAAACATCTCTGTAGACATACTACTTTCTAAAGCTAAGTAAGTCAGTGGTGTTAGAGGATAGTGGTTTCTGCCCTGTCCCAACACGACTCAATTAAAGACACTGGGATCGTGCTTCGGCACTGAAGCCGACTGGTTCGGAGCAGACCGTGCCCGCACTTTCTGCTCTCTCCAAAGCACTGCAAGTGCACTCGAGCTGCCATTTGGTAGCATCCCCCAGCTTCTGATAACATCCCAATCACTTCCGAAAATAATTTGGAAGATTTCTGGTTGATCCAGATCAAAATTATGTCAGAGACTGTTCTGAAAATCCAGCAGCGGGGGAGACTGCACTGCTGTTCATGGGACTGCTACTCCTATTGCTGTGGAAACAAATACTGTCTCCTTGTGCTCTCCAAACAGGGAATATATAAAATAGAGGGAGGAATGTCTGAATTAATTAAAATGTTGATTAAATTTTAAAGCTTTTCATTGCTTGGAAGTGTAAGGGCTGTGCATGGCCATGCGTGTTCATTATTAGTTTCTTTTTCAAGTGTGTTTTCAACACTTCTTTTATCTGATGAATAATCCTTGGTCTTTCATGGTAACATTTCTTTTTTAAAAAAGTATACCATGCGCTCCTGTTTTAATTACATTCTCTGTGGAATTATATCTGTATATTTTCTGCAGAGAGCTCACCTCATACGAAGAATTTTAGTGACAGGCTGCCTTTGACAAACAGTAGGCCTATGGGGAAGATTTTCAAAGGCAGATGTGACAGGTGATATTTTTGATCATCTGCCTTTACATTGCAATACTGTAAACTGTGCTATACACTGGTATCATCTACAGTTGCTGATGTCTAACATTTCCTTGGACTCCCAAAGCAGCCCAAAAAGAGTGATTTTTATAGCATGAAATATATTAGTCAAGTGGATTTTTCCTTTAAAAAATGAAAAATACCAGCAAACATTAAAAACCCTCCCAGGTGGAAAAAATGTCCCATTTAAAATGGAAAGTGAGAAGAGATTATATTTAAAATAAGAAAGAAAAGCAACAAAAAAGTCTCGTGTGGTTTGTGCGTACGGAAGAGAGGCTGTAACCAGACACATGCTCCATCGGCAGATCTAGGTACGTGTTGCTGTTGCTGCTACAGACTCCCTCTTACTCAAACGGCATTGCCTTCTCTGCCAGAAGAACACCTGATGCTGAGGATTTATTCTCAGGATCAGGACATCTGTCAACTTTCTGTAGAGTACATTAAATCATACCTGAAGTTATACTGTCTCGACTACTTAAGTGCTCTGTTCAGCATACTGGGATGGCACAAGTTTAGCCCTCTTTTAACTTTTCTTCCTTATTCCTCGCCAGTAATTCAGCTACCTCTGGTTGTGCTTATTTGGCAGTGCTGAAGCAAAGCTTTTGGTTTGTCTCTGACAAGTCTGGGTCTAGGTGAACAAAATAAATATGGACAATCTAATATAGTTCTTGTGTTATTTCTGTATCAAACGGAGAGAAAACAATACAACAAATGGCTGGGAAGAAGCAGGCACGGGGTGAATCACAGGAAATCAAAGCTGCTCACATACATAGGTGTAGATATATTGTAAACATCAGCACTGTAGGAGTATACACAAAGCATGACTCTGTTTTACAACTCTCATGTCATCATTCCCTTGGGACATGCTGTAATTATTAATAAAATTTATTTTTTTACTGTAATAGTACCTAAAAACCCAGACACAAAACTAGACTCAGCTGCTTTATGTGCTCTGCAAGCACAGGGCAAAAAGCCATTTTGAACCAATAAGCTCTGAGGTCTTCACAGAGGGGAAGAGAAAAGCAGGTGAACATACCAGGAGGCACCTCTCAGCATGTTCAACAAGGCCAAGTGCAAGGTCCTGCACACAGGTCGGGGCAATCCCAAGCACAAATACAACCTGGGCGGAGAATAGATTGAGAGCAGCCTGGAGGAAAAGGACTTGGGAGTGCTGGTGGATGAAAAACTCAGCATGAGCTGGCAATGTGCGCTTGCAGCCCAGAAAGCCAACCGTATCTTGGGCTGCATCCAAAGCAGCGTGGCCAGCAGGTCGAGGCAGATGATTCTGCCCCTCTACTCTGCTCTCGTGACACCCCACCTGGTATACTGTGTTCAGCTCTGGAGTCCCCAACACAAGAAGGACATGGAGCTGCTGGAGCGGGTCCAGAGGAGGGCCACGAAGATGATTAGAGGGCTGGAACACCTCTGCTATGAAGACAGGCTGAGAGAGTTGGGGCTGTTCAGCCTGGAGAAGAGAAGGCTCCGGGGTGATCTTACTGCAGCCTTCCAGTACTTAAAGGGAGCCTACAGGAAGGCTGGAGAGGGACTTTTTACAAGGGCGTGTAGTGATAGGACAAGGGGTAATGGATTCAAACTGAAAGAGGGCAGATTTTGATCAGATCTAAGGAAGAAATTTTTCACTCAGAGGGTGGTGAGGCAGTGGAACAGGTTGCCCAGAGAAGTTGTGGATGCTATTAGGCAGAAAATCTTACCTCAGGTAACTTTATGGTTTTGTAGTATCTACAGATAAGAATAATCACATGTAAACAGCTGCAAATTCAGCACTAGACTTCCTTTTCATTATCTTAAACAGTAATATAAAATCATCTTAGTCTATATAATGTAAGTGGATATGATAAGATGATTGTAAATTGGTCTAAAGAAGGGAAAATCGCATCTCTTGGCTATATAGCAATCAGCCTGGTTTTCTGGCTTTTTGCTCACAGAAAGCACCAGGTCATTTCTGCCTCTTACTTACATAGTTCCTGTGGCATCTAGCTTCCCATTAATCTAACCAAAGCTGCAATAGTATAAGATACTTGCAATGGCTGATTATAAAAGCCAAACTACTGCTCATGTTATCTTATTTTAGCACTAATATTGTTTCCTATGTCACCTTACAGTAAACATTCCACTTAGACGTGCTCAGAGTAAGATGAAATGCTGTGTCTACACCTTGTATATGTGAAAAATCTCTAGGGATGATGAGATACTGTTAGACCTGAGTAATATTTCAGGGAGTATTTCAGACATTTCAACTGAATAAAGGCAAGAGCACAAGTCTGCGTTATTACGCATTTTTATCATTACTTACTTTCTGCCCTTCACCGACATTTTTGATGACCATGTGTCATGGTTTGATGTGGAGGGGGGGTGGTTCTGGTGGCAGGAGAGGGGTTTTGCTCCCTGCGACCTCCCCGGTTTTGGAACCGGGTTAGACTTAGTTCTGGCCACCAGATCAGACTGCCATCCCCCTCGGGGTTGAGCCAATAGGGCGCCTCTGTGAATTGCCCTATTTAAGTCAGGACAAAGGGACTGGAAAAGGTGCTTCGCCCAGGATCGAGCAGAGAAGGGAGGAGGGCACTGCCCCCGCTCCCTGGCTCCCGGCTGGGCAGCTGCCTGCGTCGGGCCGGCGCCGCCCACTGAGGATGGCGGCGGTGGAGCCAGCTGGGGAACTTGGGGGCACCCCACTCCCGGGGTGCCCACTGGGCTGAGTACACCTGGAGAGGACTGAGATCTGAGAGAAACAGCCGCATCGACAGCAGGTCAGTGAGGATGGAGCGGGAGGAGGTGTGCCGGAGCCGAGTTTCCCCTGCGGCTGATGGTGAGATAGCAGGCGGCCCCCCTGCAACCAGGACGGCCTCGGTGGAGCAGAGACCCACTCGCAGCCCGTGGGGAGAAGATGCCTGAGCCTGAGGATGGTCGTGTTGGGGTGCACGACAAGGCAGAGAGGCATCTGGAGTCTGCGTGACGACCCACACCGGAGCGAGTGGCTACAGCTCCCTAAGTACCCGAGACTGTGGTAAAGACCACACCGGAGCAATCTGTGGGGAGGATTGTTTCCAGTGGGCTGGACTCACGCTGGAGAAGTTTGTGGATTTTTCCTCGTGGGTAGGGGATCCATTGGAGCAGGGGAAAAGGGTGTAAGGACTCCTTCTCCTTTAAGAAAGAAGCAGCAGTAACAGCACGGAATGAACTGACCAGCACTCCCCCAGTCCCTGCCCCCTGTGCTGCTGGGGGGAGGAGGTAGAGCCGGGAGGAAAAGGAAGGGGGGGGGAAGGTGTCGGTTTTAAGATCTGGTTTTGTTTCTTTCTGTCCTCTCAAGTAATCGTTTTTTATTTCCCTTTGTCCTTCTGAGTAATCATTAATAAACTGTTTTGCTTTCAGAAAAGCTCTGCCTGTTTTGCCCAGGACCATGGTTGGTGGGTACTCCCTCGGTTCTTGTCTCAACCCTCAGTCCCTTTGGTATTTTTTTTTCTCTCCTCTCTACTTTACTGGAGAAGGAGAGACTGTGTGAGTTTTAGTTGCTGGATCAGCCTAAAACCACGACACCATGTTTCAAAAAGCTATTTTCAAATCTCTGCGTCTTTGGGAATCATAGAATGGTTTGGGTCAGAAGACACCTTAAAGATCATCTAGTTCCAACCCCCTGCCACAGGCAGGGACACCTTCCACTAGATCAGGTTGCTCAAAGCCTCATCCAACCTGGCCATGAACACTTCCAGGGATGAGGTATCCACAACTTCTCTGGGCAGCCTGTTCCAGTGTCTCATCACTCTCATAGAGAAGAATTTCTTCCTTGTATCTAACCTAAATCTCCCCTCTTTCAGTTTATAGCCATTACCCCTTGTCCTATCACTACATGCTCTTGTAAAAAGTCCCCCTCCAGCCTTCCTGTAGGCCCCCTTTAAGTACTGGAAGGCTGCATTAAGATCACCTCGGAGCCTTCTCTTCTCCAGGCTGAACAGCCCCAACTCTCTCAGCCTGTCTTCATAGCAGAGGTGTTCCAGCCCTCTAATCATCTTCATGGCCCTCCTCTGGACTTGCTCCAGCAGCACTACGTCCTTCTTGTGTTGGGGACTCCAGAGCTGAATGCAGTACTGCAGGTGGGGTCTCATGAGAGCAGAGCAGAGGGGCAGAATCACCTGCCTTGACCTGCTGGCCACGCTGCTTTGGATGCAGCCCAAGATACGGTTGGCTTTCTGGGCTGCAAGCGCACATTGCCGGCTCATGCTGAGTTTTTCATCCACCAGCACTCCCAAGTCCTTTTCCTCCAGGCTGCTCTCAATCCATTCTCCGCCCAGGTTGTATTTGTGCTTGGGATTGCCCCAACCTGTGTGCAGGACCTTGCACTTGGCCTTGTTGATCTTCATGAGGTTCTCACAGGCCCACCTCTCCAGCCTGTCAAGGTCCCTCTGGATGGCATCCCTTCCCTCCAGTGTGTCCACAACACCACACAACTTGGTGTCATCTGCAAACTTGCTGAGGGTGCACTCAATCAAATGATGTCTTGCCATTGCAGGAGAAGCAAGCTCCTGTTTGAATACGAGGTTAATCTCCAAAAGATTCAATGTACGTTAAGCCTCCATCTGGAATACTGTGTTTTAAGTTTGACTGCTGCACTTGGAGATATGTTGTCCTTGGAGGTGGTCCAGAGAAAAGCAGTGAGAATGATGAAAAGTCTGGAAAACTCTGCCCTATGAAAAAAGATGGACTGCTTGTGATCAGAAGATATGAAAAACTGTTGCAAAGAAGGGAAGAATGTGTTCTTTGTGCTCACAACGAGAATGAGCTGGGCAAGCGGTAACACACTGAAGTTGCAGCAGGAAAAATTCAAGTTTGCCATTAGGAATACTTTTTCTAAATCATCACAGTAGTGAAGCACTGATTATGTGGAGTTTTGTGGTGACTGTATGGTTAGAGGTGGTTTGACAGAGATATCCATGAGGAGAGAGGGATAGCCTAGATGACCTCCTCCAGTCCTTTTCAAGCTGAGAAATTATGACTCTATGATTTAATTAATAATGTCAAATAACTGTAAATTTAAATTGTTTCCACATTCCACTGCAAATCTCTTAACAATTTGATGCCACCTCTGTATTTAAAAAGAAAACCCTATTTCAATCCAATGAAAATCTGTCTTAAGTGCAGTGGGTCTATCTATAGTGCCTGTTTTTCTTTTCAGTTTGACATCCATATTACTAAATCATCACTTTAAAACACTGTGCAAAAACTAGGGTTTCAAACAGTTCTCTCATTTAAAAAAAAAAAACAAACACAAAACAACAAACAAAGCATAACAAAAGCAAAAGCAAAACCCCACCGAACCCCTACACCTTATTCTTTACCTTCCCTCTATTTCTGCAGCCAAGCACTGTCAGTGATGTAATTTCACTGTGTATGTGACAGTGTGTTTAATGCTGGACTCCAAGTCCTCAAATCAAAACTATCTTTCTATAGGCAAGATCAGCCATGCCACTTGGAGACTGCTGATGATCTGGAATGAAAGGCAGAGCAATGTACTGCCTTTACACCTGATCGCTACAGTGGCAAATCAGATTTGTCTTTCAGTCCCAAATTCACCATGTAAAGTGCACCAACATAATAAAAATTTCATTAAGCAGCTTTATTTTTTCCATATAACAAACTTCAAAGGAAAAGAGAATTTGGAAGGAAAAGTGTATGATATAATATAAGAAAAAAAACCTCACAACTCCAAATAAAAAGATAATATGGAGAACTGGAACGTTCCTTTGCAGAAGTATTAAACACCCACAGCTAAAAATCACTCCACAGCACTGAAAATCAGGCCAGCGTTATTTAACCAAGATGAGCCGTTTTCCATATATCATTTGTCAGCACTAATCTGTAATAACCTTACCAAAATGTAACTAAGTGCAGAGTTTGGCCTTAAATATTTCTGTTGCAGTAATTTCTTCTGCTTTTTATGGAGAGGCTATTTCTCCCTTTGTGATATTAATGTTGACAGGAATCAGTGAGTCTCTAATTCCTAATGAGACTGAAGAATGGCACAGATAAATTTGAAAGGAGACCATCTTGGAGCATTGCCAAGAATGATTGAATTTTTCTTTTTCACTTTGGGGAGATGCTAACACCCTTCAGTTTCCAATTAGCACATTGTACCAGGTGAGGCATCCTAAAAATCAGTCCCCATCAAACCCTCCGAAGGAAAACAGCCCAGTCTTTATGACCTTATAGGTAGAACATTTACACTGAGATGTGCAATCCCCTTAACTCATGTACCGGAAGACTGATTGCAGCAGATAATTAGATGTAAGTAAATTTGAAAATTACAAAGGGCTCACAACCTGCAATCCCTCTTTATTCCGTATTCTGTTTCGGCTATAGTGGCTGTATCGCATACTTTGTGCTCTAAAGATTTTATTTCGTTTCATTTTACTTTTTTTTTTTTCACATATGCCAGGCAGGCAAGTCCTACTGACTTATTCGTGATGAGCAACATGCAAAGTAGATTCCGACTTAAAAACTTTGGCTTTTTTTAGCGAATGTATTTTTTTGCATCGCAAGAAAATGTAATGATTTGTTCTTCACTGTAATTTCTGGTGTCTTTGTTCCATACCATTTCGTGCATATTGAACAACAGAGAGTCCTTGCAGACAATAAAACCAAAGAAGAACACCAAATTAAGATAAAAAAAACCAAGATTAGAAGAAAACCAAATATAGGTAAAATTTTTAATAGAATCATAGAGTCATAGAATGCTTTGGGTTGGAAGGGACCCTACACATCATATAATTCCAAGCCCCCTGCTACAGGCAGGAACACCTTCCACTAGATCAGGTTGCTCAAAGCCTCATCCAACCTAACCTTGAACACTTCCAGGGATGGGGAGGTGTCTCTGGGCAACCTGTTCCAGTGTTTCACCACTCTCATTGTAAAAAATTTCTTCCTTATATCTAATCTAAATCTACCCTCTTTCAGTTTAAAGCCATTACCCCTAATCCTATCACTACATGCTCCTGTAAAAAGTTCCTCTCCAACTTTCTTGTAGGCTTCTTTTAAGTACTGGCAGACTTCCCGGAGCCTTCTCTTCTCTAGGCTGAACAGCCCCAACTCTCTCATTCTGTCTTCATAGAGGTGCTCCAGCCCTCAGATCATCTTCATGGCCCTCTACTGGACCCGCTCCAACACCTCCATGTCCTTCTGATGTTGGGGCCCCAGAGCTGAACACAGTACTACAGGTGAGGTCTCATGAGAGCAGAGTAGAGGAGCAGTGTGTCCAAAGTCTCCTCTTAGTATGAGTGCTAACTGGTGAATATAGGGCCATACAGTAACCTAAATCCTGTCTTTCTGGTCAAGACTGGCTTCTAGGAACTTAGCTTCTATTCAGCCTTTTTTTATTTTTATAGTTTCAAATAAGACATATATAAATATGGAAGTAAAGCTTCATTTACATTTGCACACTAGAATCTTATTGCCTATGTCTATAGCAAATTCAGAGAGTACTCGTCTAAGGTTCATAACCATTGATCTTACATAAAAAGTGGCATTTAGACTTCTAATTTCCATTTGCTAAAATATATGCTTGATGCAAAATCCCCCCTAAGTTTTAAGTATGACAAGGGTAGAAGAACCTGTGGCCTTGGGGCCTGATTTCAATCCACGACTTCGTTTTGGAAGGCATGTGAGTACACACTTTTTTTCATATTATTATTGAATAAACAATTGTGGTTAATTTTTTCCCTAAAAATTTTTTTGAAAAGCTTAGTCAGCAGATGGCAAGGAATAATTTCCTATTCAAGCAATGCCTTTTTTTGACATTCAGAAGTCTCAACATCAAAAATTGTAAAAGGGATTGTGTTTATCACACAGAGAGTATTCATAATATATCTGGTCACAAGATACAAGAGAAGAGGTAGAAACCTAGGCCTAAGGGGGGAGTCAGAGTCATACTTGGTTGCAAAACTTCTTAAGATATTATTCATATGGCATTGGACAGTGCAAGAGCTTTCTATAGTGAAATTACCATGCCTTGTTCATAATTAAAGTTGGCACTTTGGAGGTCAATTTTCTTTTACCTATATCAAATAGAAGGCATGTGCTGTATAAAATATAGCCTGGGTGTAGTAATTACATTTAATGACATTTAGTATTCCTGGTGAGCTGAATCACCTCTATTGTAACTGTATGGGCTTCCAAGAATTTTGACCAAGGGTGAATTGTGTTCATTCAACTTATTTAAACATTGTAAACAGTAGGTTATATATTCTGGTATTACAGAGAGATTTCCATTAACTCAGCCATGATATGGTGATTCTTAGGTTACTCTTGGCCCAAGTACCATAAGGAAATCTGATGTTCAGTCAGTAGCTTTTCCCTAAACATTGTTCTGACATGTGCAATACATTTTCTGCCATGCAGTTCACGCATCCAGTACAAGATAAGGAATCAGCTTTATACAAGCTGGTTCCAGTCTGGTGCAAGTTTGTGCTATTTAGTCAGTCAGGTAAGCTTGATTTTTGTTTAAAAAGTTATTCTTTTGGAGTTTTTCCAGTCCTAAGTTTCAAAAGTCAAGCCATCCACCAAAAAAAAAACAGTATGATCAATTTAACTAGGAGACTTTTATCAAAGAGGAGGTTGTGGCAATCTGTTTGTTCTCTTTCTGTTATTTTTAGAGTGCATTTTGGTCATACTTTCTGGCTTTTCTCTTAAGGCATAAGTCTTAAACATTTCTGGTTTTTAATGAATGTTGGGTTTTTTTAATAATCTTGTGACTTCCGTAGAGGAGGTTTAAGAAAGCTGTCAAATATCAGCAAACTTAAGATAAAATTGCAAGAGTTGTTACCACTTCAACTGCATGTACAAACAAGGAGATAAGCTTGCCATGGATGATCAACTTCCCAGTCTTTCTAAAACCATATTCCAACTTGACACCATATTTTTATCCTTCAAACTTATCTCCAAAGGAATTATTTAGTATGGTCAGTCATCTGTAAGAACCATATTTATTATGGGGATAATTTGTAGCCTATCCTTGTTTTCTTGGGATTGGCCAAAAGAAAGAGTAATTCAGAGTTTTTCCTTTATGTATATTCTTGCGTTATTTCACCCACAAACCACATAGTCTTACATTTTCATATGGGCTTCTTGGTTTGGGTCACCCAGCTGTGAATATGCCTGTCTATAAATTTCGGTTTAGACAGTCCTGTTCTCCTTGCACAGTTCATGCTGACCTTGAAATTTCAAACTTTAAAAATACTTCATACTTTCTGGCTGGTTTTACATTTTGATGTTCTTAAAAATATATTTTGCGACTTTTAGTGGTGCTTTTCTCTACAGGCAGAAATTCACTTGAATCAAGTATCACATTTGATAGGTCACTACCAAATCTAAAATTAAGGAAACAGAAAAGCTGGAAAAAAATATACTGTGCCTTTCATGTGAATTGCTTCCTTCACAGACGTTTTTATGTCAATTATTTCCTTTAGGGTAATTCCCACTCCCAATAGAAGTTGTCCTGCTGTTTGGCTTTGATGAGATTTATAGAGCAGTGGTGCTCATCTTGCATTCAGAAGAGAGAGGAATGTGCTGAGTCTGGGGAGAGGTCATTGGTGGTGTGAAGAGAAGAGATCTCTCTTCCCTGAGAGGACTGTGGCCACCAAGATCTCAGGGTTGCATTGTTCTGAAACCATTTAGAAGGAGTTCAGATGCTGTCATCCCAGCGGCCAGCTTCAAGACATCTACCAGCTGCAGAAAAAGATATTCATGAATGCGAGATAGTTGAACTGTCTCATTGCTAAACCTATGATGTTCCCAAAGGCGGGAAAGGGAGTATGACAGATACCACCTTTGGCCAGAGCAAAAAAACATGTTGAGAAAGAACCAACCTCCAGGTCACTGCCCCTTACCCTAACCAACACAGCTACCAGTACCAACTGTACTGCTTAGATGTAATGCTAACCAGCTAGAATTAGTACTAACAAACATTGGCAACCCTCTCACCACGCTAAATCTCTGAGGAAATATATTCTCGCTGTTAATATAACTTCCCAAACTCTGGGTGGACTTTCCAACTCTAGCTTTGTCTGCTTCAGGCTGTGTTTGCCTTAACATGAACAAGCCTTAGCCTTCCAGCTAAGAGGCAAGGTGGGATGGCTTTCTTTCCTACAACAGAGATGGTGGTGGAGGAGCTAATTTCTCACTGCACAAGCAGTAGCCTCCCAAGTATTCAGACATTTGTTATGTTCAGAACAAATGAATGGTGAAGGTCATCTAGCAGGTAGATGAGCTTAGTTCTGGAATATTCTTCCTGATAGAACATGACAAGAAATGCACAAAGAATTCAAAATGAGAAGTGCCATGATTACATTCTCTGTATCATTTTCAATTTTTTCTAATAGTGTCTCATATGCATTGTGCCTTTGCAATCACAGCTAAGCACTGGACTGGTATTTCAGGAGAAATAGCCACAACAACTCCAAAACTCCATTTGTTGATCACTTGCAGCTCATTTAGAATCCACCACTATGCATGTATAGTTGTTTATGTTTTTCCCTATGAGAATTTCACATTTCAGCTGTCATTCTACCCTTTAATATCATGAACTAGTTCAGTAGAATTCTGCATTCAGCTTTAATTTTGAACCTCCTGAATAATTTTGTATCCACTACAGACCTTCACCTCACTATTACTGCTTTTATTCCAGGCTAATTTTGAATGTGTTGAACAGCACAAAATCTGACACTGATCTTCAGAGGCTTCTCCTCATGGTTGTGATCTAAGCATTTATTCTTATCCTTAGTTAGTCCAAAACCTGATCTTCCCTCATACCAGTAAGAACCTATTACGTCTAAGAGTCTATTGAGAGGAATGTCATCAAAAGGTTTTGAAAGTTAAAGGGCGTCATAAGGATCAGTTCACCCTTTATGCCAAGGACATTTAAGCTTTTGAAAACAGAACTTCTATATGCCAGACACCAAAAAAAAGAGGACGGGTGCTAGCAGCAAGGAACAGAAACATTTTGGTGGTTTATACCTTTGCTTACCATTTGTATTCCTCATTAGGGTTATCTTGTCTCATGATGACATCTTAAACCCTTTTGTCACGCAGCATCCCTTGCTACCTCCTCTACTGTGCTAGAAACTTTTAACTTCATCCCAAATCCCAGGCTCCTAGCCCAAAAGCACCCAGCTCCCCAATCCTCTTAAGCCAGGGTTTCCCAGGCCCCTGCTCACATCTTCCCAGACCCATGCCCCCACCGACCTTAGTTGTCCTCCCTGGCAGGGTTTCTCCTCTCTTTGTTCACCAAAGTCTCTTCCATGAGAGAACTTCTTCCCACTTAAAGGGAGGCTCCTTCACAGCAGGTAACTGCATGGAAGATAGCTAAGATCTCTTTGTGCAGAATATTAAAGCCCCACAGTCCTTTACCACCAGCAGCCCCTCCAGGCATAGCCAGCACTACTGGTCCTCACCACCGACAGCCTCTGCTTCAGTGCAGCTGGGTCTTAGTGAGGTCTGAATTATTTTCAGTGCCTCCTCTAGTAGTTAAACACTAGTTTAGAGAATATTTACCCTCCAGTGCTGTTGTAGTAGCAGCAGCTATGGCACACACATCTTGAGGCACCTAGGAGTTATCTCTAAGGGAAATTCAATGAGAAGTTGAGCAAATTTTTGAAGCCAGCAGCCTCTTTTTCATTTACCACAAAATGTGTTGTTATTTTAGTACAGTCTACTTTACTAGCGTATAACAAGGCATCCATTCTGCTTCATAAATATGCAGGTTTAATGGTTATAATCACAAACCTCCATATAATTTTTTCTTATAAAACCATGATTTTTCTTCTGGGACAAGAAAACATATTTTAAGACTCACTTTCAGATGTAGTGTTATTAACAGTAATTGGCATAGTTCAGCAATTTGGAACTTTGCAAAATTAAAGGTTTAGTCTTCCCTTTTCTCACTGCATATCGATGCAGAGTTTCCTGCCAATCTTCCCCTGAATGCTCTTTGACTGTACTTTTCTTAGCTTTTAAGGCAAAGACCAAATCATTATGATGCTCCTGCATACCATTGACCTGTTTTTCCAGAGCTAGTAGTTTTGGTCTGCCTACAGCAACATTTCTCACCTCGTGTGACGTGATGCAAAGTGGCCTCCAGAAGACAAGTGAGTGGTTGTATAAAGGATTTCAAATTGTGTTATCAGTCTAACACTGTTAATAAACCAAAGACAGTATCTGGATGTGGGTTTCACACTATTTTTCACAATAATCTCACCCAGACTATATGTAGATTTTACAGGCTTGTGATCTACATCACTGACAGAAATTTTTAATTTCTGTAATGGATATAAGAAGAGTAAGTGTCTCTTAAAAATGAATAGACAAACAATAAAACTCTCACGAACACTCTAAACTTTCATCTGAAAAAGTTGAGAAGTGCTCATGCTAAAGCATGTGTCTTAGCAAGACTTTCAAATCTCAGACAGTCCCTGTGGAAGTTGTGACTATCAAAGTTAAGCTTGTAGGATGTATGGATTTCACTTTCATTATGGAGTTTGAAAATAGAAAAGGACTAAAAGGTGATTTTAAGGATCTCTTAAACACAAGCTACATTTGGATGCTCTCAGTTAGCTCAATAGCTAGTAGGCATGAGACATTCTAAATCATTTCTATTGGTTCCCATCTTAGGTATTTATAGATGACTCTGCTCAGTAGCTATCTTCTGCATTACTGTAGGAGAGCCTCTTTTGCAACACTATATCTGAAATTCCTCCTGGTTTAATTTTGCCCCTTCTCAAATATCTTTCTAAAAATACTGTTAAGAAAAAACAATTGCCCTCCAATTGAGAAGTTGAGTATTGAGTCTGAACCCATACCATATTTTTGCAACTACATTTTTAAAAATGAGGCTAACATGTTTGTAATGCTACTGACAATAGAGCTTTCACTATTGCAGTGGTAGAAAAGGCTGTTATGGGATAATACATATAAAATATTCTTCAGATAAAGAAAAGATTAACTTCTCTATGTGAGATTCTGTAGAATACAGATAAATGAAGTAATAAGAATAAGCTGAACCTGAAACACGTTTTTATTCCTCCAAAGTGCCTGATATCGGGAAAACAGTAAAGATCAAAAGAAAGGAGAATAACTAGGATTAGTTTCAAGAACACTGCAGTGTGATTCTGGTAATCCTCTCAAATAAATTGTTACTTTTTCAACCCTTTTCAGCTAAACTTTGCCTCCCTTTTGGTGCCAATAGCCATGCTGATCCAATGCTGCTTGCCTTGCTTGCAGGAGTACTCTAGGCAGTCCTTTTAAAAGAAGTCCCAGTGGATTATCTGAACAATTTCCCATTGAAGGCAGTGAGTAACCACTGAGTGCTGAGGTAATATAATTCCAATAAATCAGTTCCATCTGAAATGTCAGATAATGGCCAAACTAGATAATGGAAATGGAATCCAGCCATATCCCTTTCTGAAATGCCAGTTTAGTGTGGAATAAAAGTCATTCATCCTTCCCACTCCCTAAATCACATCAATTGAAATAAAGCAGAAATTGTCGATGCTGAAATTGGGGTGAAGGCATAGATTCAGGGAAGGAGGCAGATAACAGCAAGTTGGGTGGTGTGATACCTTAACCTTGAAGGGGATATGGATTGCTTCTGTCACAGATGTAGAGTACGGAGATCATTTGGCAGTTTGAAAGGTACCTACCCCCATAGTTAGATATTGGTTTAAGGGCTTAAACCGTGACCAGTGAATAAAAGATTCAGTCTCTCCCCTCCCCTTTTCACTAGGAGTGGAGGTCAAATAAGCAGAGTCAAACCCACCTCTCTGACCTTCAACAAGAGTTCCCTAAATATCTGGTTAAGGTGTGGAAAACAGGATTACAGGGTTGAAGATGCCTTTTCCTGGTGAAAACTCTTACCACTCCTCAGTGAAGAGCACAAATTGCACAGGGCAGAGGAGGGAGATAGCAGAAGACTCCTTAACCTAAGGCTGTGGTTAGGACACATCTTGGGAAGTGGTGGGTGCTGATGTGAGCTATCTCAGGTGTTAGAAAACATTAGGGTAATAAACATAAAGCAGCTGGGTCATAAACTGCAGCTGGGTCATAAACTCCAACTGGAAGTGAGGTTGTGGCAGAAAAGTTTGGGAGTCGCTTAATGGTGCTAAGAAAGGGACAGATCCCTTCTCCCCTCCATCCAAGTATTTGCGTAGGGGCCCAGTTCTGTCAGCGTGGGGCCTCCCATATAAATTATATAGGAGAATATCTATACTGAGGGATGGTCCAAAGAAAGGCATGTAGCTGCTAAGATGGGACAGTTCAGAGCACTTGCAGAACTGGAGGAGAGTAACGAGTCTCTGGGTGCTGCACGGTCATCTTAGGTGTTTTCAGGAGCAGAGGCTTTTGAGTAGAGGGGAAGGATGGGAGAGGAAAAGAGATTTGTGTTCACAGCTTGCAACTTAGGTATCTGAAAGCTGCCTAAGTGCTGGTTTGGCTCTCAACCCAAGCTATGCTGTGAACTGCAATCACGTCTAAAAGCTTAACACAGTACAGCACGACCTGAGATGACAAGAAACAAGCTCCATGGAGGCTGTAAGCCAGAGCAACATTTCAAGGCAGGAGACAGTGCTAGAGGTGCAGAGAATGAAGGCTTTGATGGTACTCAGATGAGTAGGCATGAAGTATAAGGAAGAGGCTGCAGCGTTCAAGCTGAGAACTCATTTTGGCAGTAAAGATAAATAGGAAGGAACACATTTTTCAAGCTGACATTGGAAAAATAGGAACAATATTTGGCAAAGTCTTTGCTCTGGTGGGGAAAAGGAGACAGAAATGGCTTGTAACAGTGGTAACATTGTTACCTAGTACAATCTGTCCACTGTTAACACAGATGTTTGGAGAGAACACGGGCAGCAAATCCAGGCATTGTTTCCTAAGAGCCGTTAACAATCTACTCAGGTAAAAGAAGGAAAAATGAATTTGATTAGATTAAAAAAGTAAGATGATGCCTAACATTAAGATGAACACATACTCAGACATCTTCCTGGGTGCTTAAAACTGGGAAAGGTTCAGCCTTGCAAGCTGATCTTGCCTTGAAAACAGTATAATGACCGAGATAATATCCTGGCTTAGGAGACAAAGTGGTCAAGGGGGCTCTGTGATCAGGATAAACTCAGACACTAGCTTTCTGCTCTCAAAACATTTTTAAGCACAGAAGCCCTATTTTGACAACTCACTGCATGGTTACAGACCTTTATACCATCTTACAGCCCATTGATTGAGCCGGGATCCACACGTCCACCAGTGCAGCATTAGCTGTAAGAGCCTAAGGGCTTCATTCAGTGCCACCAGCAGTGAGCTGAAGTCCCTCTAGGAGACCATTTCATGGGGCATATGTCAATGGTCACAGGAAGGGTTAAATTCATCTGTCAATAACAGTTCCTTTAAATAGAGTTGTGCTAAGTATGCATACATGGGTTAGTTTGGAAAAGTAAGCCAGGAATTTCGATATGCACCAAATAAAATTATTCCCTTTGAACTAGCTCCTTGGGGGAGGCCTCATCAGGATAAGGGAAATTTCTGCTGCAGGAGACACTGGTGGGAGGAAGGTTCCTACAGAGCATGCAAAATCCCACTCAGCTGCTTTTTTTCAACAAACTGTGATGTGGAGATTAATGCTGTGTCAGATCATCCAACTTGAGTCAAACAGGTGCATGACTTGAGTCAGAGTCTTGAAATCAGAATAAAAAAGGCTGTAGAGCGAGATGAATGAAAGTAGAATTTGATTCTACATCAGAGCTTTATGCACTTTGCTCTCTAACATTTGGATATTCTTAGCAAACTAATTGTCGTTAGCTGAGAAAGCAGGAAGTTCAGAAAATGAGAAGCACTAATCACAATAAATTGATTTTAATTCATCTAAAAATAAAAGGCACAGTACTTCTCTCAGATATAGCTACAGAGAAACTGATTCATTGCACTTAATATAAAATTGAAATTCTGAATTAATTCTCAAGGGGAAATGGAGCCAAGCAGTTCAGGCAGGATCATCACAGCCCTACTTCAGTACGCCAAGAAAACTCTATCCCTGTAGCACTGAAGTTCTGCAATAAGCTGTGCTGTGTTTTGCTGCCATATTTGGTTGTTTCTACTACCTTTGTGTTCCTCCAACTCAGAGGTTAATTCAAGTTTCCCTCAGTTTATTCCACATTTCCTTTCTGACAAAGGAGACATGTTAAGTCCATTGCATTCCTGACTGTCAAGTGTCATGACATTCAATTACTTACTAATTTTGACTTAAAGATTCTCAGAACCTTTTTCAGCTCCAGCAATCAATGAAACAATGAAAAGGTCTTAGTGTTAGAGTTGTCTGATTTTCCTTTCCTGCTTTAATCTTCCATACCAGCACATTAATTCTCATTGTCACTCAGAGCAATCAAGAATTATCTTGTGCAAAAAATATGTGAAATTCTTAAGACACCAGGTTAATCACTCAAAAAGAAATAGATTTCAGATTTTAGATTATCTGAGTAATTTTATGCAATGTGACACAGCATTTAGGTATACGATTACTTCTTTTTTTCCCTTCCCTCAGGGGGGAATGGTATCTATTTGGGATATCAAATGGAAAATAGATTTATTGGAAAATTTAGGTTGGAATGGACCTCTGGAGGTCATCTGGTCCCATCCCCTGCTCAACTTTAACCTTCAAAGTTAAATCAGGTTGCTCAGGGCCTTGTCCAGTTGAGTTTTGAAAGGTTCTGGAAATCAGTAAACTCTTTTTCTTCTTCCAGCATCTTCAGTACTGAAGGAGATCTCTGAAGAACTGAAGTCTGATTTAGGAAAATTTGTAAAACTGGAGATATTAAAAAAAAATTGAGTGCTGCCACTACTGATCAAACCACAGAATTGGTTACTTAGTATTCTATCAACAAATTATTAAATTGAAAATATAATTGAGGACAGCCAGCATGGCTTTACAGAAAGCGAATCCAGTGAAAGGATCTTATCTTTTCTGGTGCAGCATGTTGTTAAAGAGAAGATTAATAATTTTTACAATATAATTTTACTACTACTGTATAGTATTTCAAGACAATGAATTTTTACAATTTTATTACTACAGCATAGTACTTTAACCAAAATGCTTGCATTGTATGTGGAATTAATAGAGTACACACCACATAAACAAAAAGCATGCTCAGTGACAGATCTCGGAAAATAAATTGTTGATGGAGAGGCATCCATTAGCCAGACAGTTACTAACAGAGAATCAGTTCCTCATCTAAAGCTGTTTATATGACTGAGATGATACAAAATCATTGCTGGTATGTTTGCAAATGACACAAAAATTGGCAAGGTAGTAAATAATAAGAATAATTTTGTGTTATATAGATGTTAAAAGTGTAGAGTCAAATATTTCAGGTTCCACAAAATGCATTTCAATTCAGTTATATGCAAGGTAATATCAAGAATATCTACAGTTGGGAAGACTGTTTTAGAAAGTATTGTTTCAAAGAATGATTGGATGTCATCTCAGATAACTGATCAAGGAAAGAAGTAATCTTACCTCACACACAATAAAGATACTCTTAGAATATTTCTTCCTGGTTTGGTTTCTATATGAAAATAATGGAGGGATTTCAAATGAAACCTTCAAAATGATTCAGGGGCTGAAAAAGCTGATGTGGAAGAAAACATATTATGTTTATCAGGAAAAAAGCTGAAAAGTGACTTAATAATCAGGAACATAGGAAGAAAATATCTCATTCAGGGAAAAGGGACTTTTTGATCTGACAAAGAGGCATCGTAAAATCATTTTTTTGGCAGATGAAATTAAACAAATTCATCCCTGGTGTTCCTAGGTTAGAAGGTCATTAAACATTGCAACTCTTTGACTGGAGGGATGGTAAGCCTCTGGGGAGTTTGCAGAGGACCACAAGCCATCTCCTTCCCCATAGATGAGTGACAGCCAGGAAGACTTAGCCTTGTCCTTGCCACATTCGCAAGACGTGAAGTCTACATTAAGATAATGTATCCTGCTGAGCTTCCTGAGTAGGAAAAGCAACCTGAACTCACACACCAATATCTTGATTACCAGTTGACTATCAGTGTCTGAGCTCCCCTAGGAATTTTTGACTGATTGGACTGAAAGGACCTAGGAGATTGTGTGGTTTTTTGCCTCTGCAGCTTGGTTCAGAGATCTATGAGCTCCTCTGGTCGTCTCAACATCTGCACATTGTGATTAACTTCCTGACAGTGCAGGGGTTGCTAACATCCATGTGGACTACCTTCCTTTTTCTTATTTATTTCTTGTTTAATTTCTTATGTCTCAGAGGCTATGAGAATGGAAATGCACCTGCTTAAGTAGTCATAGAGCTCAATATCTATATATATTTGCATGAAATTCAAGGGGTCGTAATAAATAAATGCTCACATTGAATAATATAATAGTCTATTCTGGCCTTAAACCTCATGAAAACAGAGGCTAAATATGATGTCACCTTATGCATTTCCCTGTCGTTGTACGAAGATGGGACATTTCCTCAAGGCCACAATTTTGGGGTCAGCTACTCCGGATACCCTGCACAGAGTATTCCCATTCCGTGCATCGGTGCCAGTACCTCTCTGACTGCATCAGGACTCGGTGCCCTCTACCACCAGGGGGCAGTGGCTCGTTCCTCCTTGCCCCACTGGCAAAAGGGACCGACATCTGACATTTCAGGAAAAGTTTTTTAAAAAACCCAAATGCAAAAACTGCCAATGCAGCCAGCCACCAAAGACCCCCTGTGCTTGCCAAACACCAAAGTGTATCCTCTATCTCTTTTGCCTTCAGCTTTTCCATAAGACACCACCATAGTCCTGCTGCCTCTGTTTCCCTCTGAAATCATGGTACTCCTCACAACCCTTCCCTCTCTCCCTCTCCCCCTAAATCGTTTTTGCCTTCTGTCATTCCCACATTTCAGGAGATCCTGGCGTGAAGGCAGGTCCCTCTTTTGCCTGTTGACCTCTCTACAGAAGCGCAAAACCCTGATACTGTGGCTACGAGAAGAGGGGTAAGGTCTGAAACAGAGATTTGATCATCATCCAGCCAAAACAGCCCTGATCGGGTTTCCTGATAAGAGTCTGTCCTTTTCGTCCCCACAGGATGGGAAGGAAACGTTCAATTTTAGCTTTTCTTTTCCTTCAAGAGTCAGGTTTCAAATGTCTCTGAGTCCTGGTACACGCTGGAGTCGTATTCACCCCTTGTGTCCTGACTGTGACAGACTCGTAAAACTAACCAGGGATTTATGCTGAGTTAAAAACAAGATCCCTTCTCTGCCTTACTGAACACAGAAATTGGGCAGAGGACGATACCAGTAAATCTAGGGACGTTAAGCAAGCGCAGAAGTTATATGAGAGGTTGTAATTCAGCAGGATTGTATTTTCTAAGAAAGAGATTAGATGCCTTACGATTTCTTTTCTGAACTGAGTGAAATATAATATTCATACCCCCAAAGAAAACAAAAGGAAAAGAAAAATCCCTCCTTTTTCCTAGCAAACTTTTACTTGAGCATTATCCATTACCAAGGTGAAAGAAACTCTGAAAGAAACAGAGTGGAAACTTTCAGAGCACAGTCTTGATGAACTAAAGCCAATGATGACAATTAATTTTGTAGCATTTTTCAAACTGTTCAAATTAAGGACTAAATCCTGTGCCTTCAAATGTGTGCTAACTGTGGATATTCAAATAGAAACATTGGGGTTTGCTATTTTTAATCCTTACTGTGTCCTCACAAATAAAATTAAAACAAATAAAATAACAGAAAACCTGAAAACTGTCAACTGGACACTGCAAAAATAGAGATGGCAAAGACTAGTGAGATGGTGAAAATTAGTGAATTCCATAAAATTTGTGACTGGAAGACCTGATTTTAGGAAGTGCATCAACTCCCACAGACAGAAAAGCCTGTGGTTTTTTGCCCATATCTCTGGCAACATGTAAACTCACCTGCTCCAATTTCCTACTATTTAAAACCCCAAATCATATGACAGTGCTACGTAAAGACAAAAGTTACTGCAGGTGAAGTTCTGATATCAATGAAGTCCTGATCACTTTAGAAACTTTGAGAAAAGCAGACAAAAATTCAATATAAAAACTCTTTTTTTTTTTTACTATTCTGATTGTTACATATTTTTATTTGTGGAATGCATGAAATGCCATCAGCTATTTCCCTTAGTTTTGACGAGGCACTTCCTCAGCAACTAAGAAAAGTAAATTATAGTAAATAATAGTCTGGGCTGAGTTCTAATAACCACAGTTTCATGATTTTTCTGTTATAATCTGCTCGCTTTCCCCTTGGCTTCACTCTGCTCCCTGTTGCTACAAAAGGAATATCAGATCTTCTGAAAATGTGTTTAAATGGGATTTGGATAATTCACCTCCAAATGTTTGGCTGTGCTAGGTTGATGATTATTTTGTACTATGACCCCTTGATCCAGAGCAATTATTCATATTTAGGGAAACATTTGAAACCAAGCAGCTGTTCACATTTCCTATGTAGAAAAAGACCTTCACTTTCTATTACCATTCCTACTGGCTAGTATTTTGCTAGTGAGAGTAGTCTGAGAAAACACAGGTATATTTTTTTAACTTCAATTTTATACAAAACAAGTTTAATGTCCTATCCACAAATCACTTTTGATTTATTCTAAGCATCCGTAGAATGAGATGAATGTCTTCCACCTCAGTACCACAAGTTTAAATAAGCCATAAATCACTTTTTGTTGGGTTTGTATACACAATAGGTCAAACTGTCTTAATGTTTGTGTCAGTCTGTCATAAAAGCACTTACAAAAATCTGGAACCTTTATACCCACTCCCCTCATCCAAAATCTATATTTACTCAATAACCTTTTGTTCTTCTATTTGATGCTCGTCCTTGTGAGACAAAACATACGCAATGGCTATTTTTAGCTTTTCCTTTGACAGAGTATATTTTAAATCTGAAATGTTTAAATCAAGTCATGATGCCCGTAGAAAGTCTTAAGTGCAATAGTGAATCTAAGGGATTTTCGGAACTGAATAGTGAAAGAATAATTTGAACTTTTACAGTATTTGGCAGTGTAAAGTAATTTTGATGGTTTTGTCCATTGAAATACAAATATACTCTTTCCAGGGTTTTGTTGCCTTATAATTTTTAGGAGATTTACTGGGTTAGGTAGCTGTGCAATAAAAATAAATGCCTGAGGTTAGTACTATTTATTTTGTTGTAAAACTGCTTTAACTGCCCACAACTTTACCTCCAAAATCGTCCTGATTAACTGTTAGTGTTTGTTAGTTGATTTTTTTTAACAAAGAATATTTTTTTTCACACATTGTTAGTTTAATTAATATAAACATTTACTGCTTTTCTCCAGGGCTACAGCATGTACCCCTAAACCATAAAAACTCTTTATGACCTCAACCGTGTTTCTGTCAGATGAAGAATTATGAACTTGGCCTTTATGGCGGGTTTTTACCATCAGGTGGTCGCCAGACAGCACAATAACTTCTGGCAATGTCTCTCTTTCGATAAAAAGAAGTCAAAATTGTTATGGTAGTAAAAAAAAAACCTAGATTTTGCTTTATAAACAGTGTATCACAAACCAGCTCCCTACACGCTTTAGGAATTCAGGTTGGGAAATCTCTGTCAGCCTAACACACAGGTAGATAGAAAGCGGAAATCAGGTCACTTCCTTTTTTTTTTTCTAGAAGAAAGCTGTGGTTAAATATATCATAATTATAGATGTGCCAAGGAACTGAAGAATAAGTCTTGAGGTATTTATACCTCAGGAGACAGAGATTTTGGTGGGGGGCTTTCTTGTTTTGACAGGGATCAGCCACAAGCAAAGTGGCCAAGAGGACTACCTGTGCCTCTTGCCACCAAAACATGAATAACGAGTCAGATTTTGTTAATAAAGCTTCCGACTTACTGCATAAAGAGAAGGACAAAATAAAGCAATGAAGAGATCTGCTCATTGAATGAAGTTCCAGAGGAGGAATTTAGAAACTGAGATTTTGTCTAGCAAGTGCTGCCTGCAGAGAGCTCATGGCTCCTGGGCCGAGGAACCAGTCTTCACTTGTCTCCTGTCCATGGCAGCGTTATTCTGTACCTAAGACTATGGTCTGATATATGTCTGATACAAGCATGCACATCTCTCATGCGAGTGGACCATCTGCTGCACAGCACATGCCTTGCTGTGTCAGTTATGTGCAGTTCAGCTCAACAATACCCTAACATTTCACAGAATCACAGAACGTTTGGGGTTGGAAGGGACCTCTGGAGGACATCTAGCACAACCTTCCTGCCACCTACAGCTGGTTGCCCAAGACTGCATCCAGATGGCTTTTGAATATCTTGAAGGATGGAGACTCCGCAACTTCCCTGGGCAACCTGTGCCAGTACTCAATCATCCTCACAGTAACAAAGTGTTTCCTGATGTATTTCAGTTTGTGTCCATTGCCTCTGGTCCTGTCATTGGGCACCACTGAAAAAAGCCTGGCTCCACCATCTTTGCATTCTCCCTTCAGGTATTTATAGAAATTGATGAGATTCCCCCTAAGCCTTCTCTTCTCTAGACTGACAGTCCCAGTTCTGTCATCTCTCCTAAGAGAGATGCTCTCTTAATCATCCTTGTGGCCTTCATTGGACTCTCCAGTACACCCACGTCTCCCTTGTTCTGGAGAGCCCAGAACTGGATACAATACACTGAGTAGAGGGGGAGTATTGACTTGCTGTCAATACTTTTTCTAATGCAACCCAGGATACTATCATCCTTCTTTGCAGCAAGGGCACATTACTGCTTCGTGTCCAACTTGGTGTCCACCAGGACTCCCAAGTCCTTTTCTGAACAGCTGCTTTCTAGCTGGGTGGCCCTCATACATACTGATGCATGTTTTTCACCAGGAGCAGGACTTTGCACTTCGGCTGGTTGAACTTTATAAGGTTCCTGTCAGTCCACTTCTCCAGCCTGCCAAGGTCCTTCTGGATGGCAGTTATGACCCTCTGTCCTACCAGCCACTCCTCCCAGTTTTGTATCATCTGCAAACTTGCTGAAGGTACACTCCATCCCGTCGTTCATATCATTAATGAAAATGTTAAACAGGACTGAATTCAGCATTGTTCCCTGGGGTATACCAATAGTTACTGGCCTACAAATAGACTAGACTAGTTCCACTGGCATCATCCTTCCCTGTTAGCCAGGTGCATGCCATATCGCATCACATCATTGCATCACATTGCAACAGCCTCCCTCCTGCTGGGATGGCTCCTGGGAATTTACTGAGACCTTTCTTCCTCCTTGGTTTTAAGCTGAGACAAAATTATTTCCTTCTAGAAGCAGTGTTCTTCAGTCACATTTGATGTAACACTACCTGCGAGTTGACGGCATCGAGAGCACACGTGGCACGCAGGCAATCAACCTCAACCTGACCAGGACATGACAGGAGCAGAGGGAGATGGGTGAGACAGAGAAGAGCCCCAGTGCTAAATGCCTTCAGGCACCCTGTTTCTTTGCAGAGGAGTCAGAGAGCAGCTAGTCTGCCTTTCTGGGAAAGGAGCAGAGGGAAGCCTAAAGTAGTTCAGAAAAGAGCCAAAAGCAAAGGAAAAGTTTTTGTTCATTCCATATGAAATGGAAAAAACTTCAGATTTTTTTTTTAAATCAATATGTCGTTTCTTTATTAATTGCCTTTTTGAGGCAGCACACCTCTCTTCCTCTATTCTGGGGCTTCCCATACTGTCATGCTTTGAGATCTTACCTTCTGTCAATGCCAAAGTCACAATCCAATCTTACAGACAGTTTTCCAGCAAACTGAAATAAGTAGGATTTGATATTAATGTATTTCTAATTTAAGAACAACCAAATATTTATTGTGAATACTATTTTTATATTTAACAAAGAAGTGGTAGAATACACTTCTTTTTTACTCACTCTGTCAAAATAGAAAACTTTATAAGACATTTTTCTATGTTAAAACAGGTACCATAATCTGTTTTAAAGTTGTACTTCTGTTTCTTTCCGAAGTGATGACAGATCATAATGCACACATATAGCTTAGCCAGGACACAGTCTATCTTCAGCATGAGGATTTCTCTAACATACAGCCCTAGAATAAGAAAGAAAGAAAGAAAGAAAGAAAGAAAGAAAGAAAGAAAGAAAGAAAGAAAGAAAGAAAGAAAGAAAGAAAGAAAGAAAGAAAGAAAGAAAGAAAGAAAGAAAGAAAGAAAGAAAGAAAGAAGAAGAAAGAAAGAAAGAAAGAAAGAAAGAAAGAAAGAAAGAAAGAAAGAAAGAAAGAAAGAAAGAAAGAAAGAAAGAAAGAAAGAAAGAAAGAAAGAAAGAAAGAAAGAAAGAAAGAAAGAAAGAAAGAAAGAAAGAAAGAAAGAAAGAAAGAAAGAAAGAAAGAAAGAAAGAAAGAAAGAAAGAAAGAAAGAAAGAGAGAAAGAAAGAAAGAAAAAAGAATTTGCACAGACAACACAGGTATACAGAGCAACTACAGATCAGGCTTTGTTGAATAAGTGAAAATAATTTATTTGCTTGTATCTGTCACATTCATATGTAGCATAAAATAAAAAGTAGCGAATTGCTTACTCTATTACGCAATTTCATCACATTGCATTATAAAATGTCCTATGCTGATTTTTGAGTAACGGCAAATGTTGCCTAGTATCTTAATTACTTTTCAGAAAACATGGTATGTTTTGATTCAATAAAAACAATCATTTTGTTCGCATGCAAGGTCACAAAAGATCTAAAAAATTCATTTCAGGATAACTTAGATAGATTTTATTGAATCTGGCCCTCAGTGATACATTTAACATTGTTAAGGCAGTAGCAGGGTCATGGTGTGGCCTATGTAAGATCCATGGATAAAACGAACTCTTAGCAGCCATGGATTCTCCTTGGAGGTACAGCTGGTATTTATCTGCTTCTGGTGGCACTACAAATGTGCTAAATACTTTCTACAAAAGAAAGGCATATCTTCTGTTGCAGGACAGCTTCTTGCTGAAGTTCACTGAAGCGGGGCAGGTCTAAGGGGAGGAGGGGAAAGAAGAGGCCACCCAGCTGAGCAACAGAGTTGAGCAAACCTTGTGTCTTGGACTGATCCAGCTGGCTTCCAGGAGGAAAAGTGTACTCAAGCGTGTAAGGTTAAAAACACCACATTAAGAAATGACCCCAGAAGGGCACAGAAATGCTTATGTGAGAGCCAAGGGCACATGTTAACATGTGAATGATTTGTCAGCAGGCAGAAAACTCAGGAAACCTGTTAAGATCTGTAGTAGGATCTCCATCCTTGGAAATACTCAAAACTTGACAGGATGTGACCCTGAGTGACATGATTCAGTGTTGGAGCTGGATCTGAGTTTGGGCCCTGCAAGAGCTGGATCAGATGACCTGAAGTGATCCTTTTCATCTCAAATTGTTGTATGATTCTGTAAAAAAATTAAGAAGGCTTTACTGATTCAGCCAGATCTCAAAACAAGATCACTAGGCACCCATTCAGTGCTCTGGACACCTCCATGACACGTGGAAAACCCTGGTGCCTATCGCAGCAGAGGTGCAGGCGCTCGGTGGACTCCCTCTGGCAGCAGCGTTAACACAGGGATGCAAACACGCCAGGAGCGTCACAGCTTGTGGGATTTGTTAGCGAGGAAGGGATGCTGAATGAGAGGAGGGGAGAGCAGCTCAGAAGATGAGAATTACTCGCAGGGATCACCCCAGAGACAGCTTTCCTCTGCTTTGAGCTGATGAAGCACCAGGTTGAACAGCTCTGCTATCTCAGCTGAGACAACCCAGCAGCCCAGTCAAGGACTGGGTCAGGAACCATTTAGGACTCCACAGCTTTAAGCTAATGCCCTGAATTCCACCAAAAAGCTTATCGAAGGGTCCAACCAGTCTCCATGTGCTGCCAGGGTGCAGCTCCACCTTATAAACAGCCCACTTGCAGGTCGTTATGAGGTGCAGGCACCATGCTGAGCACGTAGCAGCAACCTAAGCTTCCATGTGACAAAAGATAACTGTGAAGGACCACAGCGGCAGGGAAAGAGGAATGATGTCACCAGGGGATGTTGGCAAAAACTTGCACCTGCTGGATCCCGACCTGACTGCACCGAGGGACAGCCCAGGTCTGAGTTTCAAGGGACGAAGCTGTTGTACTCGAGACATGGCTGCCAATACAAATTCCTCCTGCTGCCTCTGCCCAGCCCGCCTGTCCTACCAGAGCTATGACTGGATGGCGGCCCGGGGCAGGGACATCAGTCACACACACAGAGATCATAGGTGGCTTTAAATGAGCAAATCGTCACACCAGAAATGGTGTGGAGGGTGACTTTAAGCAGAGGAAACTGAGGTAGGTTACTGATAATAGTGATTAAAAAAGGGGATATTAATGGCTGAGCCTGAACTGTTTCCAAGAAAGCCCTAGAGTTACTTGGAATTACAGATATACAAAATAAAATACTAAAAATTTTAAAAGAGAGAGGAATTAAAGGAAAAATACATAAATTTATTTTATTTCCAGTCCAATCAACAAACACATTCATTTTGCACAACCTGTTGGATGTCAGGCTAAGTGATACATCTAGAAAATCTGCATGTTACTGATCTTGTAAGATACAGACTGAGTTCACCTTTGAATAAGTGCCCAACCCCATGCATGACTTTGAGGTATAATGGAAAAAAAAGATGAGTCATTTTTTTTCAAACTCATTTCCTCACTGGGAAAATATTCCTCTAGGTCACACAGACAGTGAGTACCTATTTACTCAGTAAATACTGTGACAGAGATTTACAACCACATCATTAATAGAAACGATTGACAAGGAACTTCCTCAAAACTCTTTCATCTCCAGGCAAACATGATACAATGCGTAAAAGAGTGCAGTTAGAAATTTACAGCCAAACACATGCATTTGGGGCACGGGTGGGTATGGAAAGGGAGAGGAACGCATGAAAAACATCACCTGATCTCTTTTTTCCCCCTATGATCAGTATTTGAGGCTGACTCGCATTTATTTTGAACAGTCACTTGTTTCATTGGTTGCTGAGAGCTCTTTTGACCTTTTAGAGGATGAACTGGAAAGGGACTCCCTTTTGGAAAACCTGGGTGATTCTTTATACTCGAATCTGCTGATGATAAATTATTCTGTCTGTACCGAATGAACTAGATAACAGTTCTCAACGAATTTGGTTAAGGACCATCTAATAGTTTTCCCTGTGGTCCAAATGCACCCAGCCCACTTCTACTCTGCAGGAATTGTGAGGGGAAAAGGAAGACCTTGGTGGAGATAAATGCAGTTGCTTCAATGCTCTTTTTTATTGGAGCTATTTTGTATTTCATGACTCTCTTCTCTTTGCGCCTTGTAACAGCTGTAGGATTTTATATTTATTGTACCAATTACACTTGGTCTTTTTTTTTTAATAAAACAAATTTCCATTGTAAAATGACCTTGTGTCCAAGGAGAAAGTTTTGCGTGTCCCAGTTAACTTGGAGAAATTTTTCTAAAGAAAAGACGACTTAAAGGCATTTCTTCTTTCTTTTCAAATATTAGATTTATTTTTTTTTTACTTTATCATTTAGATTTTTTTTTTAAATTTGTATCATATTTAGATGTCTCTTCCACTATACTTCATGCTACATAATTCTGACATACCCAAAATATTGACTGAAAAAATTTGACAAATAGTTGAATTTTTATTCCAGAACACATCTTACTTAAATTCTGGAAAACCATGAATGCAACTTACATTTTCTGGCAATCTTTAATACTAGACTTTTTTTTTTATTGTCTGCAGCTGCTGAATCTAATAGGTACTTTTACTCTGCAGGTTTATGTTGAATCTTTGAGTATTTCCTTACTAGCCCAGTTGCAGCAGATGAATACAGGGAAAAGCCTTTCCTCTAAAGGCAGCACTTGGATTTTTTGTATAGTCAGTGCAGAGCAGGAGCGACTTAGGTCTCCACGGGAAGATTTTGTGCATCTTTCTTTGGTGTCTAGACTGAAGAAATGCAAGATTTGTGGAGAGGGATAATATCTTTTATGGGATGAACTCCAGAGGCTTTCAGAAGCCCCAGCGTCTTTCTCATCGCCTGTATAGGGAATTTGGGGTTTGTCTTTAGAGAATTGCCTCATTAGGCATGTACAGTTTAAGTGCAGACTGAATTAAACAGCCAAGTCCTGGCCAGTGGCTGCAGTAAAAATGCCAAAAACCTCTTCTGAACGTGCGCAGGAACTAAAGAGAAAGACACAAACAGCTTTAAAAAAATCAATCCCAGGATTGTGCCAGCTTCCTGGTTTCAAGGAGTCCAGCTCCTGCTGTTCAAACGCGTGGATTTGACAATGACATACTCAGCCGGGTGTCTGCATCGTGCTGCCCATCTGATGTTGCTTCAGCTCCGTGCTCAGCAGAGCCCGTCCCCAATCGCTGAACACGCAATGAAGGAGCGCTGGAGGAAAAGGGGCTTCTTAACACACCGTAGAGCTCGTGCCGCCCTCAGAACAGGCCAAGACACCTGCCACAGCTCCAGCAGGCAGGTGGGGCATGCTGACAGATATCATGGACAGGGCATCTCCAGCGCTCTGGGACCTGGATTCCATGCTGGTGGTTGGGAGATGAGCTGCTCCAGGGCTGCAGCACAACACGTCCCCGGCAGAGGTGGGGCCAGGGACTCAGGTCCTCTGCTCAGCCACAGAGAGAGATGGACTAAAGGGCACGTACAGCTGTGTAGGACATTCACTTTGAGGAACAATTATCTAAACCGCATCCGTGTTTGAGGCCCTACAGGTGTCCAGCTTGATGCAAGTTTACAGAAATAGGCAATAATAGCCCCAAAGAGCAGCGGAGTAAGTAGTCAGGTTACACTGGGGTAGGGTGGAAAAGAGAGGTGGGAAGGGGAAACAAGAAATGTCCAAAGTGATGTACCTGGAGGCAAGGTAGAGGTGGAGGGTGAGACCCAGATCTTCTAATTGGTTTATGTGATAATGTTCTCTGGAAAATAAAAATGAAGAATTAAGCTGAGCTGCACTGCCTCTTTCTCCTCCTGTCTTCTCTCCCTTTCAGCTATGTTTGCTGTACACATATAAAGGCAGTGAGATTATTAACCGCACTACAGAGGTGATACGGAGTTAATGACTGTATCGATACTGATATGTATAAGAAAAACAGATGTAAGGCACCAGAACAACAACGCAGACCCACAAGAACTCCTGTGGTATTATCCTGCACAGAGATGTCCACTCTGATTTGAGTTAGAGTTTGTATATATGAATAACTGAAGATTTATCAGACCTGAGTGATGACCGATGTGCCGGGGAAAGGACAGTGCATCCCAGGATGCTCCCAGGCAGGCACAGCCCAGGCACCCCACTTTCCCAGGCAGAACTATGCCTTCCCTGGAGCTAGTGGCAATGTTGTGGGAAAACCACTAGGTGTAGATACAGCGTTAGACTGTCGCTAGTCCAGGAAAATGTGGAATTTATCTTCCAGGGAAAATTACCTTTCAGTGCCATGAGAGGGAGCAGGTGCTTCTAAACCGAAATTAAAAACCTTTTAAGGATTATACTGATTCTAGTATTCGTAACAATGACAGCAAGCAGTGTATTGGTTAAGGGTCTTCTAATAACATCTTATTTTTTCGAGCTTTTTTTAAAAAAGCCTCCTTTGCTCCATTGCATTATGACTAAGTGCCACCAAATACCACACCATCCTCCTAAGATTACCCCCATTCACCCTCCCAGGCCCCCATCCCTCCTGGCAGCATGGCGACTGAGATTTGTTTGTCAGCCTGCGGGGGCCACGCTCGGGGCTGTTGGTGTCGCAGGAAGTGTTAGTGTGCTCTTGGGTGAGAGCAAAATACTGAGAAATAAATGGTAGGTAAATAATGGTTCTGTCCTAAGGTAATGAGACTCTTTTTCTGAATGCAGATGAGGAATTCATCAAAAGGAGAAGGCTAATGTAAACTCCTGAATGTTTAAATCATCTAAATGGTGCAGGAGAAACGCTGCCTGGTTATGCTCTGCCTCGGGCAGTAGGTCAGAGCATCAGATAATATAAATCCATCAGAGCTACAGCAACGTACAGCAGCGCTGGACTCAGCTGGCAGGTCTGTTTACATGGGCCTGGCATGGCCAAGGAAAACACCCCAAGGAAAGAGCACTCTGCTTGCAGCAGGCCATGTAACAGGAGCAAAAGGCTACTGCCATGGGCTTGTTAGAGCCCAGTCCGCTTTCTCTCTATCAGGAAGGAACTCACTATTCATATTCTCCATTTATTTTCCAACGCGACATAAATTTAGGGTTTACCCTGCAGCACTTTCCTAGTGTCTAAAGAGGAGCAGAAAAAAACATCTAGAGGGGAATGAAAAAATAAAATCATTGGCCAACTGGTAATTTTCTTCAAGATACGAACGAGCAAAGAGGGGAGGCTGCCTGCAGGCTCACAGTGCTTGCGAAAAGCATAGCGTTCAGGGAGGCTCAGAATGAAAAAAAAATGATAATTTTCAAAGGCAAACATCAGATCCAACAGATAACAACGAAGCATCAAACCAAAATGCAATTAAAATGGATCCAATAAATAACAATAGAAAGACGTTTTGCAGTTTGCTTACCCCTGCTGACACCTGGTGTCACAGGCAGTCCCATCTTATTCCCAAATACAGGCATCACGGTGTCCACACCACCAGCTCAGACAGGGCCAGGAGGCAGGTTTGAGCACTGGCCCACCGATTATCCAGGCTGCTTAACTGTTAACAGTGTACGCCAGCTAAAACTTTCCCAACTCCTGCTTGAGCAAGATTTTGGAGAGGCCATGAGCGAGGGCTGGTTCCCAGCAGACGGCACGGCTGTGATTACACCAGGCTGGCTCCCTCTGCTCCATCCTCCAACCTGTGCCTGGGCTTTGCACCCACAAACGCCTCCACGCGCTGGCAGACCACACTGCAGCTTTTGCAAAACTAACCACCACCCTCCTACCACAGGAAAAAATAAAAAACGTGGCTGACAAAGCCATCACATTTTTTCAGGCATTTTTAGCCGGAAAAGAAATCCTCCCACAGTAGAATAATGATGGCGCAGGGGCACGAGGTGAGGTGCTGAGGAGATGCAGATCAAGCATTGTGTAAAGTGCTCGAGCTGCATCGCAACCTCAGGGACAGGGACCAATTTCCAAACTTGTTTTAATTTGCAGTATGGGCAGAGCTTTAAATCCCAATGAAGGAATGTGTTGTTGCTCTGCAAACGACCAGATGGAAATAAAAGATGCACATGAATAAATCGAGCTCGGCTTTGACTACAAAGCAGGGAAAAAGAATCAGGATGTGGGTGCAGTAGGAAAGGTCTCTCTGCCTTTGGTCAGGGTGGACGTACCTCACTGACACTGAGCTGTGCTCAAGCAGCTACCTGGTAGCAACCCATTCCCTGCATGGAAATCATCCCTCAAACCTAGGGCAAGGCTCTGCATCATGCAGGCTGACGGGCTGAAGAGCACCGGCTCTCTGAGATGAATGAGTTACAAAAGCCAGCTGGCTTTTTCCTCAATAAATTATTTTAGCAAGAATGACTTTTTCATTGAACAAAACTCTTTGCTATGCGGTAACAAGATTTTTCGTATTTTGTGAAAGTGTTGAGCTGCTTAATTGTTTTTCTACTGATATTTTGGTGTACCATTACCAAAATAGCTACTAAACTGTTTACATGCTAAAATCTCTGGCTCTGATAAATCAATGGAAAAGCCATTAAGAAATACTGTGACAACATCTTCACAAGAAAACTTAAAGAATAATAACAACAATTAATGACAATTTAAGAGAAATCAGAGAACATAATTAGTTTTGAAATGTTTGGAATCTTAACACTTAGGTCCTAATGACAATGTCGGGCTTTGATCAGCTTTTTTCAGACCTGCTCTCAGGAGTTATCCACACACTCAGTGTTTGCTGTTGCCTTCAAAGATTACAATCTATCTCCTTCAAGCAGAGACTCATCTTCATGCATGTTTGCACAGCACTTGCACAACTTTGAATGTCGCTGAAGGTAGAAGCAGCAGACACATCAACACAAAGATCATGTGAAAGATAGAAAGAAGAAAAATCAGTCTTCAAATCACATTTGAGTGAAAATACATCTTTTCAGAAAGGAAAGATGGATAATATAATCAAAGATCCACATAATGATACAACTTAGTGTCTCGGCAAACTCCAGGCCAGCTGCATGAGAAGCACACAAGCACATTATGCCTGTGCCTATACCTGTGCAGCAGAGATATGTGAGTACGGCCCTGAGCAGCCTTCCATCGCCTAGTATGAGCACACAGCAGTGAGGAGGTGGTGGGGCCGGCTCTGCAGCCTCACCATGGGGTCCTGAAATGACTAACATTACCTGGAGCCCCTGCTGCTGTGTTTTCCTTGCTCTCGCTGTCTGGGCTAAGCCATTTACAGTCACAACACCGCACACAGTTTGCTCACTGAAAAAAAAAAAAAAAAAACCCACAGACATTCTCTGTTATAACATACTTGTTGCTCACCAGCCTGAGCTGTGGCTCCAAGGATGTCATTGCATCTTCCACAGCCAGGAGGAAATGGCCCACCTTTTGTAGGCAGGGTCTAAACCTTAGTTAATTAGTTAATTACTTTCAATTCATCAAGCCAGCTGGGTAATAATAATTGGATGCCATAATTCCCCCTTTTTGTTTTACAGTTTTTTGTTTTCAAGAAGGCTTTACAGTGAGCAGAGACCCAGTTCATTCATTCCAACTCCAGCTCACTTCCCTCTTTTGGGGTTGCAGCTTTACCGTCTTTAACAAAGGACAATTGCTCCTCTCTGGCTCTCGGTCTTCAGGGTCTCTCATGTTCGTATCATGTCAGGGTCACCAGTTGTTGCTCACCAGCCTGGACTGTGGCTCCAAGGATGTCATTGCATCTTCCACAGCCAGGAGGAAATGGCCCACCTTTTGTAGGCAGGGTCTAAACCTTAGTTAATTACACTCAATTCATCAAGCCAGCTGGGTAATAATAATTGGATGCCATACGTACTCGCTGCAGGAGTATGTTTGATCTCTATGTGAATTGTTGGGGGTGGCTATGGAAAGGATGTTCACATACCGAAAACTACATTTGAGAAGCTGTCTGTGCCTTTCCTGAAATGTTTTGGGGGTCCAAAAGTGAGAAAGGTTAAAACCACTGATAACAGGGTACATTCATATGGCTCCGTGCTGTGTCATGTAAAGGTATCCAACAATTAGCCAAGAAGCCAAGAAGCCGTACTAATGTCATACTTCACTTGGACTAATACACCCTATATCTTGTAGGGGCTGGAAGGCAGTTGGGGTATCTTGGTGCACTGCTGTGATCTGCTGGGCAGAGATATGCCATTTAAATGGGGAAGGATTGGAGAAAGGAAGCTACGTGATTTACTCAAGACCAGAAAAATACCTGTGGTGGAGCCAGTCTCCCAAATAGCGTCTCAATGACCCACGCACTCACACCCCTCATCCTCCCTGCCTGTCTGTGCAACACACAGAGTAAGGAGGAGCGGTGTCAGCAAAGCACTCAGCAAAGGCGAAGAATACGTTGATACCTGCTCTGCAAATTTAAAAATAGGTACTAGAAAACAATGCTTACATTTTGGTGACAATCTCCTCAGTGCTCTGAACCCCTTCACAGACACCATCCCCAGCCTGACCTTTTAAACCTGACGGTAAACAGGTAGGACAGCTCAATTCATAACTTCATGTTGTTAATGAGATCCAGCACATACAGGTCCCTCAGCATGTCCTGGGGAAAAGGTCCTGTTCTTCCTGACCATTTGTCAGACATGCCAATGTCTTGTCTGCTACTCATAGCAGAAAGCATCCAAATGTCACTGAAGCCTGTCTTTACTGTCCAGGGACAACTGCTTAATGGAGCAGGTCACAGAGGCAGAGGGAGCTCTCAGACATCTCTGGGTGAACGATTGAGACAGCACCAGCTGCCAGGAGACAAACTCCAACTTGTGGCATAAGATGCACAGAATGGGAGACAGTTAGTGGGTTTACTGAGACAAAGAGGACAGGTACAAGGGATAAAACTAGCGAAAGGCTTCAGCAGAAAACATGGAGCAAAAGACCAGAGGCTGGTTCCTCGGCTGGGGCCACGGGGGTATTTGCAGCTGGTGGGGGCAGCGTTCTCCAACCCCTGACTCAGGGCAAGGACCCAGGGTTGAAACAAGTTTATTGAGGTGAGGGTATGGATTAAGTCTCCTTGCATACTTACAAGCAGGACTGACAGTATTTCAAGCATGGAGGTGTTTTATGAGCGAAGTCGGTGCCCGTCACCGCCCTTGTTAGCGCCACTGCCTCCGTAGCATCTGAGTATCACGACACCCTGTGCCTGGGCCGCCTCTCCTGCTCTGCCAGAGGGTCCGGGCTCCCCGACCCACAGCGTGGTCCCTGTTGAAGGTCAGTGGCCACGGCAGAGTCACAGCCCCAAGAGCGAGGGGGAAGAACAGCTGTCATTCACTGTGCCGGGCACAAACATGACGCGTGGGGTGACCCACAGTGAAACCACCGAGCTGCAGGCAGCAACCTGAGTGCTGCATGGTGCCTCCTCACCTCGCGCCCTGGGACACCCGCCTGCACCTTGTTGCTGTCTCACATCTTCACATTGGCCAGAAAGCCAACCATATCCTGGGCTGCATCCAAAGCAGCGTGGCCAGCAGGTCGAGGGAGGAGATTCTGCCCCTCTACTCTGCTCTCGTGAGACCCCACCTGGAATACTGCATTCAGCTCTGGAGTCCCCAGCACAAGAAGGACATGAAGCTGCTGGAGCGAGTCCAGAGGAGGGCCACAAAGATGATCTGAGCACTGGAGCACCTCACCTCTGAAGACAGGCTGAGAGAGTTGAGGTTGCTGAGCCTGGAGAAGAGAAAGCTCCGGGGTGATCTCATTGCAGCCTTCCAGTACTTAAAAGGAGCCTACAAGAAAGCTGGAGAGGGACTTTTTAAGGGTGTGTAGTGATAGGACAAGCGGCAATGGCTTTAAACTGAAACGGGAGATTTAGATTAGATATAAGGAAGAAATTTTTACAATGAAAGTGGTGAGGCCCTGGGACAGGTTGCCCAGAGGAGGTGTGGATATCCCATTCCTGGAGGTGTTCAAGGCCATGTTGGATGAGGCTTTAACCAACCTGGTCTAGTGGAAGGTGTCCCTGCCTGTGGCAGGTGAGTTGGAACTAGATGATCTTTAAGGTCCCTTCTAATCCAAACCAATTTATGATTCTGTGATCTCAGAGAAAACATTTCCAGCTTGCTTTCTGCTCCATGACGCCACAGCCTTCGCACCCCAGGAGCTTCGTTTCTCCATGTGCTGCCATTTGAATGTCATTCATATTCCCGAGTTCAGTGAGCTGACAGGAACAACCTGTCTTTGGGCTGAGGTTTAATATTTTTCCTTGTTGGGAATTTCACAGTGCTCTTCTGAGTGTGGTTGCCTTTCAAAAGCCTGAACTCTTGAGTGCAAAGGACTGGATTATATCTGTTGTATCCTGCCATTGCTAAGTGCAGTTGACCTCTTCCACTCAGTCCAATTCCAAAACACACGTCCTGTTACTCAGTATTAACATCTTTTTTTGGCACACAGTGTTTAACAGATATGGTATATAGATTAAAAGAAAAAGATACATGCATTCAGCTTTTCCTGGAGAGGTTTCTCTCCAGACATGTGATGAATCTGTCATGTGTCAGTTATTTAAAACAAAACCAAAAAAAAAGTGCCAAGGAGGAAGAGAAATGACTTGATGCAGGACCTCACCAGTTTGTGACCGAAACCTGTAGCTCTTGCAATTGTTTTAGTCCCGGTATGGAGAAGATGCTGTTTCAGCCTCCTTCCAGTGTGTCCATGTGCAGACAGACAGAGCCTCACCGCCCTCCCACGAGCGCTGGGATCTTCCCTTGCCACCTCCACTGCTGACTCCGCTTCTTCTTCTTCCCTGACATGTACCCTTCTTGCTCTTCTTCACACTGCAGTTATTTTTCACCTTTCCCTGCCTGACCTCTGCCTCTGTGCTGTGCGATGCTCCTTCAAACCCACTTCCCCAATCCCTGCTGCGTCCAGGGTAGGGAAACCTTACAAGCAGATGGCAGCGACTGCTGAAAGGCTGCTACAGGAGCTGGCAGAGGCCATCAAGTCTCACAAGCTGCTTCTGCCAGTTTAATGGGAACTTTGGCTCAAATACAGACAAGGCCTCCTAGGATCCTGTCCGCAGGTAAGACTCCTCATGCATGTTGAAGATGTTGTTTGGTTGAGTAGTACAGTATCCTAAGTGAAGCTAATAGACATTGGTTGTGAGGAATGGGGACTGTGGTCCTAAAGGCTGGCACTGCTCATCATTAGTCACCAAGGTGGTGGGAACCACCAGGAGCTGCCACTGCTGTAAAAAACATCACCAGAACAAATAACACTCCCACCCCAAACTGTTGCTCAACTTGCTCAGAAGACTTGGGAATATGCTGGTGGATATAAAGAGAAAATCAACAAGATTTTAAATCAGAGTCATCATTCCTCTGCCAAAAATTCTGCCTGACATGTACTGCTTAATGGGTGTGTATTTTCCTTTGGATGAATGTGGCCATACGCTCCTTAAAATGTTCCTGCATAAAATGAAGGCATAATATGCAATACAGTATGTTGAAGATGTATTGAAGATATTTACTACATTCTCCTTATGTAGGTGATGTTTGTTTAACCATCTTTATTCACAATAATTTACTTGCTATTGCTACTGTTTTTAGCACCAATTAAAAGTTGTTCTGTTCTTCTTTACCAATATATTTTTAAGCCACTCAGTACTTAATACAAGTATGTAACCTGCAGGCTCAAGTTTTGTGGAGACTCATGCACATGAATAATTCATAAACTGAGGAACAGTTGCTATTAACATAAGTAAAACTACTGGAAAGAGAAAAGTAGCTCACGCTTGAATTCTTTGCAGGAATCGACCTTAATTTGCTCTTCAGATCTAGACTGCCCTATTAGGGAGCTTTCTCGTCTGTTTTTTATTTATTTTATATAGATAGGAAATATGGATAAAAAAGGTCTCCAAACTCTATAAATCTTCTAAGTTAGACTGAACTTTCATGAAGGTTGTAATGCTGTGGACAGCCTCATAAACCAAAGGGTTCCTCGGTCTCCCTCATTGCCTCGACGTTCAATAGGTCCTGCATGACTGTGAGGAGGCGGGCAACGTGACTCAAACGCCGTTAATGTTTGCAAGACCGTTACGTGAAGCCTTAAAAGCCGGCATCGTTGTCAGTGAGGCTCAGCTGTCATCGTGCACATTTGCATTTGTAGTGTAAAAAGCAAATCCCTGATAAGTAATTATTGCATTCCTTGATTTTCCTTAAACAGAGAGAAAGCAGAGAAAATTTTAACGAGCAATGAAACCAAACTCAGCTGTCGCATTCACAAAGTGCCATACATTCATCCTGCTGTTAAGCACCACAGGGAAAAATCTGATAAGAGCCAAGCACTCCCTGCTTACAAAGTAAACAGTGAAATATTAACTGGATTACTTGTCATATCAGGAACACGTCACTGTGTTTTCAGGCTATTCAGCCTGATTATGAGTTCTGGCCATTTTATTCCAGAAAATCTCCACCAGTTTCACTGGATTCAAGTTGTAGTAGAGGTTATGACAAGGTGATGCAGCCTGAGGCCCCTTTTACTTGCTGTGTGGTATAGAAACATAGGAAAAGGATGTCTTTTGTCCTCAGAAGTTAAAAATTTGCCAGTTGTAGTTGTGAGCTGCACATTTTTAAGAAAAATCAAATCCAAAACAATTTTGAAACCTTATTTTTTCTTGCTTTATCTACCATCCTCTTAGCACGTGAGACAGCTGTAACACTGGAGAGCAAGACTCACTGCAGTCGCTGACTGCAGCGTTAACACTCACTCCCTTCCCTTGGAGCTGGCAGCTCATTAGCAGCCAGTTTATCAACTCTGCCTTACCACAGGCTTGTGAGCCCTCTGAATTTTTCATGATGTCCTCCCCTTAAGACAGCAAATCCGTAATTTTTTCTACACAAGCAACGGGGCATGAGATTCAAGGGATGAAAAAGTAAATTTTAGACTTTGAACGATGTCTTTGATGCAGTTTTAGCAATTTCATGGATTGAGATTCATTCCTGCTCTTTCACTCCAAAACTCCCTTAGTTTCAGACAGGGAACAGTATTCCTTAGTATCTTCTCTGGATTGCTCCTCAGCTAAGGACACATTTTCAGTGCAGAAGGCACAGAGTTGTCCCTTCTGCTTAGCTCCATGCATGCATCATTCTGCACCGTCACCAGTGCCTGTGTCACTTCCTTCAGTTTAGCGAGGCCAAATTTCTTTTTCCTCTGTTGTCTCAGGAAACATTTGTAAACATCGCAGGACACAGGAATGCAGCCTGGGTTTCATCTGTACCTTATCAAGATGTCCTGGCCGCTAAGCTCTTGTCATGACTCCCCTGTCCCTGGCTGTCTTGAATCTCATCCCCCTCAGCAGGACGGGCAGAGGGGAGCAGCTCTCCCCCTGCACACCCTGTTTCATGTCAACATCTTCACTTCGTGGAAGAGTCATTTCCTCCACAAGGCTTAGCAGGCTCTGCCCACTGCTGACATCCAGTAAACTCTGCTAAATTAATATTTTTTCGTTATAAAGTTTTGAGTAAGGGTTTGGGAAAACAGGTTTAGAAAGACAGTTAAAAGAAAGCCTAAACAATTCACACAGAGACAGGATTTTTTTAATGTGTTCCAAGGTACCTTAGCCAAACCATGGCTCCTCAGATGCTGATGAGCCCAGATAAGTGAAGAAGCAACTCCCCAGTGTCACCAGGCTTGCTCATTGCCATTTTGACTCTTCAGGACTTTCTTCTTCTTCCATAGTACCAGCCTGGCTTGATTCAAAGTAAAGGCACCACTGGTGATGTCCGTCTCAATGCTTAATCACGTTGCAGAATCATTTTTTTTCCTTCAATTCACATGGCCTGATAATAATTATGCTTCCGAGGGTAACAGCAATTCTGCCTGTGTTCTGCACAGTCTGTAGTACTCTCTCAGGTTTTGGTAGAGATACAGTCTTTTTTCAGTATTATTAGGGGGATATAAAAATAAAATCTAGCCCTGGTGCATTTCTGGATCAAGCTAATCAATATCATTTTGAGCTTGTCTTGGGTCATACCAACCCTCAGCCTTTGGAGTCTGGATCCCAAAGGGACAGAGATGCCCACGTGGAAGCCCTGATTCAGGCACCCAATCACTTATGATACCCCATAAGCAGTGGTCCTCAAAGGCTATGTACTTTCTGCATAGGCTCAAAAGCCTTTTATCGTGTGCTATAAATGTATCCTCAACACCCGGTTTAGCTAATTGGGCACATATTGCTGGAGCAGATAGGTCTGATGGGGAAGGAAGAGCAGAGCTGGCAGCCCCTGACTCACAGCTCCCTGGGACCTCGCTATCCGCTCTCACTGTGCTTTCCTAGTGCAACGCTGACCTTTTGAAGCTTCCCCCTCCCTTCGTGCTGTTCTCCCTTGTTCTTCAGTCAGCATGGCTGCATGACGAGGAACAAGTGGGGCAGCCTTGTAAAGCACTAACCATCGGAGTGTAGGTACCTGGAATAAACAAACTGTGAGGGGAGAGACAAATCCTGACTGATTCTTTGCATCTCTGGAGGAAAGTAGTATGTGCAGTATGTGCTGGCAGCCCGTGCATCTCCCAGCTCCAGAGGGATTAGCATGGTGTTTACCTGCTTTTTCCCAGACTAGGAAAACTCTTGATCTCACTAATGTGTACACGAGTTTTTGGCAGTTGCCACAGCACAACAGAAACCATCCCTTCTCTCTCATCATTCGCAACCTTTGAGGACTAACCAGCCAAGTTTTCTTACAGCATCAAAAATGCAGCTTATTTTAACTTAACTTCCAAGGCAAAAAGGGCTGCTCTCAAATGATTAGTCACTGACTGAGCTGGATGTTCCTCCATGAGCAAGCTTCAGCTTTTGAGGAGAGGACGGGGCTTTGCTGCTGCCAGAGAGCAGGGAACTGGCTGGCTTTTGGGGAGCTTTGTGGAAGGAGAAGGAGCTGGAAGGCAGCACTGCTGTGCCTGCGCCTGCACCAGAGGAACAGGGAAACTCTTCCCTCTCCTGTGGGACTCTGTCTGGGTACTAGTTCACAATTATTTCATGCATGGCATTTAATACTTATCTTCTGGTAGTAACGAATGCTCCATTGAGTCCCTGGGCACCTTGTGTAAAGTGATATTTAACCACAACAAAAGCAAGATGCTGCCAAAAACTTGTAGTGAGTGTTTGTAGAACAAAGTTAGGCAACTTTTCTGGTGTATCACAGCTAGAACAAGGGTGCACCTACAGCACCAAGCAATGCCCTGTGTATGCCACAGCAAAGGCCCATAGCACTGATACCTGCATAATCCTTCTTTTTCTTCTTCATTTTATCTTCACTATGCCCATTTTCCTTCATATGCTTGAATAGGCATATATTAAATAGGATTCATACAAGTTAGGCAGCAGAACTAATACCAGCTAATGTGATGGTTTGAGGCTTTGGGCAACCTGGTGTAGTGGAGGGTTTCCTGGCCCATGGCAGGGGGGTTGGAACTAGATGATCTTTGAGGTCCCTTCCAACTCTAACCATTCTATGAGTCTATGATTCTATGATGGTTCAGCAGTCAGTCATGTACCATGGTTCAGTGTCTTTCCCTAGCCCACACCACCAACTGTGTCCCACTGTACTGGTGGCATAGTCGTTATGTGAAAGCAGGTAGCAGCCTGGAGAGCTCGCTATGGGATGTGACCAGTGCTTCATGCACAGGCGCTGACATGTCCAGTGTCAGAAAATTAAAACTAAGGAATGAAATAAGCCTTTGCTACCATTTTCACAGGGTGTGAAATGCTGATTGTCAAGAATAAATAATGCAAAAAAGTAAATAATAAAAAAAAATCTTCATCTGCTATTTCCAGTAAATGGTGCTGCTGTTTAAATAAAAGCAAAGCTGAAAGAGGAAACAGAATATTGTCCACGTTTTTAATGGCTCCACTTATCTGGATGTTATTTTCACTTGATACTGTTGGTATAACTTTACTTCTCAAACACTAGCATCAGTACTTAAATTTATCAGGCTCTGAGGACTATCTGTTAAGATAAACTCAGTCTACTCAAAGTGGTAACATTAACAGCATTGATGGAGCCTCAAAGAGAATTGGCAACTCCTTTGCAGTGCTAAATAAAGTAACAACAGAAAATTCACACTGTGGCTGGTCACTCCCCATGCAAACAAACTGAATTCCCAAGGGCCCCTTTGCAGGTCCTAAAAGGTTTGGAGAATGGGAAACAGCAAGATATGTCCCTTTTCTGCCACAGCTAAAAGTCATGTCCTGTTTTAACCCCTTGATACCATTTCATCTCCATTAAAAATTCTGGCATTAGTTTTCTTAATTTGGGAGGGCAAAAAAAGGAGGAGAGACAGAGACCAGAATTGTTTCTGTTCCAGTCTTTAATTTACCTCCTTATGTCATTGCTGCTTCTTCCCTGGCTTTGCACAATGGGGTTAAAAACCTACAAAACAGGGAGATGTGTTATATTCACACAGGTAAAAGAAGCAGGTTTTCCCCTTTTTCCCTGGATTCCTAGAGCTCTACCTTTGTTCAAGGAAGTGCCTGTCCTAGCCTATGTTAACCATAGCATACATGGCACTACACAGTCCACCTCACTCAGAATAACCTTAGGTGTCCTGTGAATGCTTTACCAAGCAGCAAGCACCCAGAGGTGGCTGTCCAAGCCACCTTTTCACAAGCTGTCTTATCACTGCCCAGGGCCCTGATATCTAAAGGAACAAATTAACTAATTAAATAGCACAATGATTTTGCAAAAGCAAGTTGTCACTATATAAATCTGGATTCATAATCTTATAGCTGGTTTAGTAACACTGCTCTGGCTTAAAACTGGAACTGACCGTACTATCTGTTTCCTATAGCACTCGATTAAATTAGTTTCTTTTCTTGTTCGTGAGACATTCACAAAGGACTCCTGTTTCCTCTCAGTCTGACTTCTGTCTGGGTGCCAGATAACTTACACAAACTATCCTGTTCGTGAACTGTTGGTTTAGACTGGCAAACTAAGCTGCGTGGCCTGGCTCCAAACCGCTGATTGGAAGCTTCTCACTCGAGTCCCCGGTGACAATTAACAAACAGCACACGGAGGTTCGTGTGCACACTCGCAGACAATAACCAGTATCTCGTTTCGTGACTGCGGAGTGAGCTTGCCACTTGGCCCTTCCAGCACTATGTGGGCTGTGCCAGGGTGGCCATTGTGAAAGTACAGCTTGTACCTGCCAAAACTGGTTTTAGAGCTAACTTCTACAGCTCACTCTAAAATAAAATATAAGTACACAACTTGTCTGCCTTTTCCAACTTCGCCTTTTGCCAGCATAATTTTTTTTTGAACTGAAGGATCATATCCTCTCAGAGACAATAGTGAAGCAACACTTCTGGTATAGACAGGGTTAGAAAACTCATTTACTAACAGACATTTGTACCTTGGCTGGATTTAATGAAGTGACATGTCAAAACAATAAATATTAAAAGATAGCACAAGAATTGATGGTACACAAAAGTTTTTTCATTAGAAAGCATCAGAAAGCACTTACAGAGAAAGAACTCCTCTTGAACTCTGTCAAAGTCTGTGTCTGAGGTCTGTGCGTGACTATGAATTTTTATTTATGAACTAAAGGGAGAAGATTGGTAGAGGCTCTTAGAGACCCTTGTTATTGATCAGAAAGAAGAAAAAAAGGAAGGAAGGAAAGTAAGGACATAGTAACAGGTAATGAAACCGCAGAAGCAGAACTGGGAGAAAGAATGATTCTTGTAAAAGTCATCAGATAGATAGAAAGTGCGGTTAATGAGTTTCCATGTAGGAGACTGGGAGATACCAGTGAGAAACAACTGAGAAATTGATGTACAAGAAGTTCAAGGAGTCTGGACAAGAAAATCTAGGAATTGGAAGTACTGTGAAGAATGTAAAAATAAATACTGAAGAGAAAACCAAAACACAGTCAAATAGCAATCAAGATTTGATCTCTGGTATTGAAGCATTTCTGCTAATGAGAAAAGAGAAATAAATAGTACACTGCTGTAGTCTCTTCAGTACTGGTGATGGTATAGAAAAAGATTCCTTACCATTACTAGAAAACATATTAACAATTCAGGAACATAAATACTATAAAAGACAATATCATTAAGGAAGGTTTTCAGTTCCCATACATCAATTAGAGATGAAAATTAGATATCTCGTTTGATAGCCAAGATATTTCCTCATCAATTTGCAACAGAGAAACAAATTCCTGAACAAAGAAGTGATTTGCATCTGGTCTTGTTAGAACACAAGGCTGTTGTAAAAGTGCTGCAGTCTTGTTTCACATGGGGTTAAATTAACCGGAAGGAAGAACAAAAAGAACCCATATTAAAGATTTTCCAGTTTCAGAAGGGGAATTTGTAGGATACAGGAAGAACTAATGAGCAAAGTCATTGGTGCTGAGGAGTTCAGAAAATTGAATGGGACTTGGATGTTAAAGAGAAAAAAAGTGCTACTCAGAGCTTCCTACCAAGAAAACCAGAAAAATGTAAAGAAGAGCCCTAAAATTGTTTAGGGAAATAGCCGCTTGAAAATTATGTTGGGAGTAGGTAAAAAACTAAACACAAGGAAAAAAGAGCTTTTCCAAAATTCAAGGTTGCTCAGAGATCTAAACTAAAAGCTGAATCTGTAGTTCTATATAGCTGTTCTGCAGTGCCCATCCCTGTATTATATGAAGTCTACAGGTACTTTTGAAATTCACTGTGATCTCTAATATATTTAATGGATATTTTGTTATTCTCTTTTCCTGGATGACAGGATATTTTTCTGGGTGATTAAATACATTTTACACTTCTTTTCATCTTAAAACACTTATTCAAAGTGTTTGAGGTGTTTCTGAAGCCCGCCTCTTTCATCCCATAGATCTTGGATAGAGCTCACCTTCGCTGCCAGGGATGATACCAGATCATACTTTGGTTTATAGCTTGTCCCAGTTGTCTTTAACAAAATATGGTGGCCTTCTCCACCAAACAAATAGAAGGAGGGCAACGAGTTGAAAAGGTGTAGAATCCACCCCAGCCACAAGCTCAGGTGGGAATAACTGGAACTCTCCATGTTCCCTTTGAGTCTTTTCTCATCTTTGATCTGTTACTGCCTTCTGGCTTTGCTATGTAATAAGGATCCTCCTGTCTTTAAATATTACAGGTTTCTGCTGCTCTTTCAACACTGCCTTGAAATTACTAAACAGAAGGATCACAGTAGCAATTTACACGAACGTTGGAAGTGCAAGCTATAGTCCCCATTTTCTTTCATTTTCACCCATTGTTCAATAATTCATGTATACTCAAGATTTCAAATTACTTTCAAGTTCTATGACTAATAGGGTATAGAGCTGTAATTTGCTTACATGAATGTTTCATGACTTCCTTTCCAGTGAATTTGAAGAAGGTATCTCAAAACCTCGATTCCTTAGCATTTTGACAAGGATCCAATTGCTGAGCTGAAATTTTACTTGAATTTAACATACACATTCTGTCCATCTGCAAAAGGAAAAAGACTGTATTGTCATTTCACTTATCATTATCTTCCACTCACAAGGAGTGCTTCAGATGCATTTGGCCAGGCTCCCGGTGCAAAGAAGGGAAAAATACAGCATGTGAGACATCAATTATTAAAATATGATATTCATTATAATGGTGTAGCCACTAGGAAGGGCTAATGTGCTCAGAGATACATGTTGGTCTTGATTTACAGATATTAACTCATATAGTGATATTTAGACAGAATAAATGCTAGGTAGACAAGGAGTGACATAAAAAAGGCACTCACCAACGCTCAAAGGAAAAAAGGAAAAGATATGCGATTTACTAATATTTTACTCTCTGCCATTAGGGCTGCAAGGTTGAAAATCCATCCCTTAGGTTTTATCAAAAAGCCCTACCACTTTTGTATCGTACCATCTTAAAAAGGTATATCCTTCCCAACGTTTCATTTCCCTTTTATCCTCTGCTCATTCCTAATACTTGTCGTCCTCCTGATCCCAAAGCTAGTGTGGCTCTCTCTGTCCCAGAAAGACTCTCCTCTGAAACTCTTCTGCCATGTTACCACTTTGCTGACTCGTGCACACCCACAGCAACATTAGCCCTGCTCTCTAGCTGGGTCAGGCACTCTATAATATTTACCAAAGGGCTATGGTTTCCACACCTTACGTTATGTATGTCTGCAAACCCCTACATGCATACACACAGCCTACATCCACCCTCCACCACCTAATGCAAAACCGCCCTCATTGCTCCAGCCTCTGACGGCTCCTGCCCTTACCCACGAAGACAAACACCCCGAAAGGCAGCAGCCCACGCAGCGTCTTATCTCGTGGAGTTTTATGATGACTATCCACAGCAAGTCAGCAAGTGAATGGCATTTCCCCAGAACTGTTGCAATGAAAGGCAAATCCACAGATCTGGGATATGCAGTCCTGTTCCCAGAAGAGATTGCCTAAGGAAGGGAGGGAATCTCTGGTGTCATTTTTTTAAGAACAGGTTGGACAAATAACTAACAGGAGTGGCAAAGGCAGAGATAAATAAACCTGCCTTTGGGCAGGGGGAGGGATTTGAAGACCTGGTACACTCCCTTTCTCCTCTGCTTTCTATCACTTGTCTAGATACACCAATTTTTGGCACCTTTCCTAAGGCTTCCCTCTGTGCCCACACTAATTTGGATGATGGACCAGTAGAAAAGTGCTGGAACAGGAATCAGGACATGCAGGGCATGTTTTCTCCTTCAGTATTGCCTCACTGTTTGACCTTGAGCTTCCCACATCCCACTGTGATAACCAAGACTCTGTGTCTGCAAATAGAGCTCATGGTAATTCATCTGCTTCATAGTGCAAAGATTTTGGATGACGCTCAATATGAAAAACCTCTTTTTTTTTGTTACAAGATTAACCACATGAAATAAGAAGAAAATAAATTCTAACTTACGTGAAGAATTACTACAGTAAAATGTGAAGAACAGTCACAGAAGTGGATGCTCACACTATGTAAAATCAATCTGGGCTTTGCAGTGCTTTTCAGATTTTCTAGTGGACACACCAATATCTTGTCCCACAGATTTTACTTGTGTTGAAGCAGCCTGCAAAAAACCTTCCTGAAACTGCGGAGAGACTCACGAGCAGCAGTGAACAACTGGCATTTCGATCAAATTCACCTCGAGTTGCAGCTAGCACCTCTGAAAAGCAAACTCAGAAAGCGTGGGTGGGAACGAGCTAGTTAAAAGGAGGTGATTTCTGGGTTGAGGTCCTGGCACTGCTCTTCTGCCCAGTGCTGAGTCTTCCCCAAGTGAGACCTCCGTGACTTCGAGGTCTCCTCCTTCAGCAGCCATTTAGTCTGAATTCCTGAGTATCCAGAATATGCGGAATAAGGAATCTCCATAGTGCAGTAGAAGTTTAAAGTGATTGACTTTTCTGCATATTTCTCATGATAAGGACTAAAATATCTTTGAAAGTAATACAATTCCTGGTTGAGAGAAAAATGTTACCTTTCTCCACAAGAGGAAATTTTTGAAGAACTGGGAGAAGTAAAAATGAAAAAAAACCAAACACATGTATATATCACTTTCAGATGAGAACTCAGCTTTTGGCAGCCTTGGTAAAAAGCAGGGCTAGCAATCAGTAAGTAGAAATGTAAATTCAATAAACATGCCTCTGTGTACAAGCTGATAAAGAAGAACTGCTGTAACCTGGTTGTAAACAATGAGATTGTGCTTCAGGTTGAGTTAAGGGCAGAAGCAACTTATTTGCATTACTTTCTTCCTCTACAACCAAACATAACCCTTCCATGTTCGCAAAATTTCAGCCTAACAGGCTGAAATATATGGAGGAGCCTCACACTGCACAAGGAGAAATGCGGTTGCATGGATTTATGGAAAACTGGAATATCCCCTTTATAAATCCTGTTTTAGCTGGATTAATCCATCCTGACACCTCTCACCCACCCCAGGGCACCGCTGCTCAGTGGACCACTGCTGGCCACCAACCTCTCATTCCCCTCTAATCCATCTGTTCTGGGAAGGACCTCACCCGAACGTTTCAGAAATAGCAAAATAAGGGTGTTTCCGAGTAAAAATGCAAAAAAATGTGTGAACATCTGCTGCGACAGGAGCTCTGAGTCCCCCTGAGGTCTTCACCCGTTTCCATCCATTCACATTAGCCATCAACCTGTCCCAAGCCATCCGCTAGCAAGCTGCTACCGCAGTGGGATTAAACAGTATATTTATATCATGGTATCATGTTATAAAGTTGGAACTTGGCTCAATTATTTTTGCATAGCCAAATTATTTCGTATGTAAGCACTCCAGACTCAACAACCTCTCCCAGCAGGGTTGGATAGAGGGCACTACCTTTTACCGTGTCACTTTTCATTTCTCAAAGAGATATTAAGTAGGGATGAAAATTGTGGCAAGCAGAGCAAACATCAATTACCCCAAAGTCCATTATTTAAAGTGAGTCCCTTTTGCTGTTGATGAGTAGCTCCAGCACCCACTGCTAGCCAGGCTACAAGTCAGACACAGAGTTTATCTATTTTATCAGCTAAGTTTGGTCGCTCCAACTGCATAAGAATTTGTGCTACAAAAAGACGCGTGATAAAAGCAAAGGACAACCATGGAACACAGGTCTGACACAAACCTCCTGCGTATTCAAGTGGTATAGAAATCTAAAATCACTAAGATGTTTGTTTTCATCAAAATTTCAGTAACCTGAAACTGTTTGGGTTATCTTTGAGTTTGCCTCTGGACAACAGCAACACGACTGCAGATCCTTCTTCTTTTTATGCTTTCTTTGTTCTGGTAAAACAAAATGATCCTTTGGTATCAAAAGCAATTGTTTTCTTTCAGTGTTCACTGTAATTTGTGTGTTTCTAAAACAGCAGATGTCAAGCTCTGGCAGACCTATAATCAGAGGCACTAAAGCCCTATGTGGAATGTAATTAAAGCCTTGTCTGTCATGTTTTTTATTGCATATTAATCCTCAGCCATGGTATTTTAATGTTGAAGGACGTAGTCTGTGTGAAAGCTTGACAACTGAACATTTACTAACTGCGTTATGAGTCCTCCCGAGCAATAATGCATACAAAAAAGATAAAGCTGCTATAGTTGCACTGAATCGGCTGTTTCTCCTTGATTAAAGGAAGGGATAACAAGCAAAGCTGGGGAGTAATGATTATTAAACAATTACTCTTCACCTTACCTTCAGTTTATGGGTTAGAGAAATCAGTTGTTTTCAATTCAAATTTCTCTGCACACATCTTCTGTAGTGCAAAAGCAAATACAATTCCAGATTTTTAATTTTGCATCATGTTAAATATTTGGATCAATCTTCTAGGCTCCATTTTTGTCTGTAAGTCCTGGTGATTATTCTAGCATAATTACTGAACCTTGGTTTCATTTTGGTGTTTATAACTTGTTAGTTGTTTGCAAATAGAAGTCCTCCCCTGTTGCTTTTGCATCTCTTTTTCCTTTAGTCCCTCATTCCAGCAAAACAAGCCTGGAAATTTTTCCTTCTGAAACAGAAATAAAGATACCAATTTAATTTAATTCAGATGTCAAAACTATGGACTAGAAATAGATGCCAGAAGCTGTGTGATTTTCAGGTAATTTCTCTTCCCTGGAACGCTACTGTCTCATTTAAAACATTCATTTAAAGCAAAAGCCCGAGGCCCCAGCCCATTCTGCACACAGTATACTGGGCTGAAAATGAAACTCTTAACTAACAAGATACAACAAACTCTTGCTGCCAGAAAGCAATATATTGTTGAAGCCTACATGTTTTGTAGCCTTAATCCAGCAGCATATTGTACTGCAGGCAGATACTCCTGTTTAAATGAGGCAACTCAGAAGGGAATGTATTGTTATTAAATATACATAGGAACAAAGAAACATCCTGACTTGGTTTTTTTCAAGTGCTTGTGTGCAGGTATAATCCTGCAATTGATGTTTCTATACCCATGCACTAATAGCCAAAGAGACTTTCACATTCACAAGAGCTGTTGGAGGACATCCAACTCCCCTCCATTCACCTGGATCTCATAAAAATGGTAGAGTGATGGCCAATCCCGGGCCAGCTCTTTGGCTAGAGCAAGCTTGCTTATCCCTGGTAATGGCGTTCTCAGTAATTGCAGGCAGAGTTCTATTAAAAAATATTTGGACAAATAGACCAGATTTTCAGCCAGGTGTAAATCTAGATTAAAATCTGCTTTTAGAGCATCATCATTACCTAACAAAACCTGTAGACCTAGTTCCCACAACTGAAGGAAACGTGTCTGCTTTGCCACAAAATGTTTTTTTCAGTATTCTCACATCTTGATGTATTGTGACTCAGCTGAAGAGAGTTTTCAGTGTTTCTCTCTGGAAGCTGACTCCTCAGTGAGACGTGAGCCCACTTCTTACACCTTTCATAACCAAGACTTTTCAATCCGTGCATCCTGTTCTTTCCTTTCACTATCAAAGACCAAAGCCTTTGTGATAGCAGTTTTATGGGAAAATAGGTAAAATTCACAGTGACCCACAGTGTGAATGCACCTGTAGATAATCACATGAAAAAGAAGAGAGACTTCCTTACCTGCAGCTGCTCTCCTCCATGTCGTTCTGATGCGCGCAGTCACATCCCGCGCTCCTACCCCTTTCTTTCAGATCACGATGAATTTTGTGGTTCTGCACCTGGAGGAGATGCCAGGGTGCCCTGATTTGCCCCACGGCAGCCACGGGAGGTAGGTGCAGAGCAGAAAGCCTCGGGCACAGATCTGCAGCTACTGCTGGCTACAAAGTTCTCCAGTTTACAGTACCATGGGAAAGATCCCCTGCTGTCTGAGTGCACATGTGGCCAGCGCATCTCAAAAGATGGATAAAATAAACCTTCTTTGATGGACAGTTTTATTCAACTTTCTTCATCAAAGACTAAAGATATAGCATGAACACATGAGAAGGTTCTATCAAGGTAACGAGCTGAAAATAAACTGCTTTAATGAGACAGATGTAGATGTTCCATTATGCTCAGTCATCATTTTCTAACCTTAATCTTAATTTCTCCTCACATCTCACATTCCTACTACACAAAATCATATTTACTATCCTTCACTCCCCACTGCTCTCAGCTTTCCAGGTTGCTTTGTAATTTACTTTAATCCTCCTGTGAGTGACTCACCCTTCATGCTGATATCTTCTGCCAGAAATGATTTTTGGTTCCTGGTACACTTTATTGAACTGTGTTCTTCCAGACAGTTACTGACGACTCTAGTAAAACTCAGAAGTGGTTTAAAACCAGTAAGAAATTTTCTGTGACAGAGAAACAACTTTAAGCTCCACAACAACTTTAAGCTCCACGACAGCTTTGGGGGGCTCTAGTGAATACAGTTTAAGAACGAAGCAACTTAGGAAAAGGCATGTAATACAAATATTGGTCTCTTCAGTGTCACATGTACTCACAGGGTATTTCTGGGAATGATGCCAGCCAAGGGTGGCATATAGGCCTACCACAGCTGAGAGCAGAGTGCCAAGTGACTCCGGCTGGGGCTGCTCAAGAGCTATAGCTCCTGCCAAATACCCTGTGAATAAAAGGCTGGCTGGGATCAGTCCAAACACCACTAGCAGATTCTGTGTAGGACTGACACTGTCGGAGAAAACTATTGAAGAGACACAAGTAACAGTGCTTTTCTGGTTTTACCTTTTGCTGTAAAAGTCTTCTCTTCCAATGACCATTTCAGTGCACTATTTGGACAGGCAAGGAGTGGCTCAGAGGCACAGATCCTGTTTGGACTTTGCAATTCTAATTCCCACAGCAAGACTGGTCCAACCAGAATGACCCATGCTGGCTGTCAAACCCATGTCCTCTAACTGATTCACAACTGTTTTTTCAGCGACAGCAAGCTGTGTGAAGACCACTGCTCCCAATGGGCCTCTACAAGCGCAGTGTAGTCTGTCCTCTGCAGAAGAGCCCCTAGAACAGGTCGAGCTATGAAGGCTTTTAACTGAGTAGTGGGGAGATGCCAAAGCACAGTGCAAACTGATGGGGAGAGATGCCAAAGCACAGTGCAAACCTTAGATGTGGAGATGTGATCATACCAGCTGCAAGAGTCATGAGAGAAACTCACTCCTTGGCCTACTTTGGGCAGCAGCACAGGACAGTAGGTTTTCTCTGTAGACTTAAAAATTATTGGATATTGCAGAAAACTTCAGTCAACCTACAGAGCCCAGGATGTGGGACTCAGCCCACTTCTCTGTTGAATCTATAGCAGTGCTCAAACTCTTGCTAGAAGATTTCCATTATTGTGAAACAGCTCTGAGACGATGAAGGGCATGAAAAGTCCAGAGGTCTTTTAACATAAGCAGGAGAAATACCCACAGACATGAGGCATCACAGGACAGTTCTTAGTTTTCCCCTTTATTTAAAGCTAAATTCCTATTAGGGTGTTATGTTGTGTTTGAGTGAGGTATGAATGAAATTTCTACAAATTTTATCCATTGCCTCTGCCACTGGTAATTTAACATGACACCCTTTGTAGTTACAAATAGCTCAGCTGACGTGGTAAAAAGCCAAGATCATGGCTTGTTTGAATTGATGGAAGTTGGCTGATCCCTACCTTCTGGGGAGCTCACCCAATAATGGGCATTGCTGTCCTCCAGCTTTAGCACCAGCAGGCAAACAGTTAACAGTCCCCTCAGAGGCACCTGGAGAAGGAACTGCATTTGGAAGTCTTCTTCAAACAATAGTAAATTATTTCATGATATTGTGCTTTAAGCTCTAAAGAGCCTCTCCTTTTTTATATGTCAAAATATAAAGCATAATCAGATAGTCTCCATATAGAGGAGTGGGTTAGAAATAGAGCTGGGCCAAAGTGTTGACTCACAAGCCTTTTAAATGGCTTTTATTTACAGTCAGAAGATAATCTATAGAATAGGCATTATCATGACAGGACTTTCTACAGCATTGTAACTAGCAAAATCATTTCAAAGATCACATGCTTGGATGTCTCTCAGCACAGTATAAGCTAGTCCCTGATTCAGGAATTTACAGAGAAAAAAGAAACAAAAAAATGAAGCTTTTGGGAGCATTGGCATATCAGTAAGGTGCAGTTATTATGATATACAATGCACAATGTGCTACAGTCAACAAGCTGTCTTACTGTTTATCTCACTCAGAGCATTTCTACAATGACTGTTTCTTGGTAAATTACATCTTCATAATCTTTATTATAACTGTTATCTTATAAAGAATTTTCCTCTCTTGCCCACTTAGCTCTTCTAGGCAATTCTCCATTAGGTACTTGTATACAACATCGTATAAAAGAACTCTGAAGTTTTTCTGACTGAAAATCATTGTATTGCACCTTGTCCCACAGCTGGCCAGCTGTGGATCTAGTTCTGTCTCAAACAATGCCTCATTCTGCAACCAAACTTTCTATTTTCTTTTCCTCTAATGTTTGTCTCTATTTTTTAGGCACTGCACCCACTTTTTGAGCCCTGCCCTGGAAGACCGTGGCTTTCCAGCCCCGCAGGTGCAGAGGAGCAATTTTTCTTACTCTGCTTCACTGCTTCCTCTTCTGTTGCTTTTCTCACTAAGTATAAAAGCACTTTCAAAACATGATGCTAGGAACTGAGATCCATAATGCTGTGAGTCAACAGAGAGATGTTTGTAATGGCAGGCTGTGATCTCTCTCCTCCCTCTCCCCATTAACCTTCTCCTCCTGCTTAGGCAATACATTACCTGTTTTGGCTTTTTTTTTTTTCTTTCAGTAAATGATAATCAACACCTTATCTAGCATTCCCCATGCTATTCCTGAGGTTGAACCTGGCCAGCCACTCCCAGTTGTCTTAAATGATTTACACATCTAATTAAATACAGAGTGGCTAGGATTTAACTCTGAAGCTTACTGCTTCTGTTTTATATCCAAGGAAGGATTTGTGTGCCTGAAAACTTATCTACTTGCAAATGCAGAAGTTGCTCTCATAAAAGAGTATCCACCAGTCTTGTCATGTTATATGTTTACAGTGGTAACCGGATGTGGACGACAGAGACGAGAGCCAGAAGGAAGGTTCAGAGAGAGGATAACGTGAATGAGGTCTCTGAGGGGATGAAGTCCCACAGTGGCAATGTTTTTACTCACACTTTGCTTGATTACCTGGTTAGAATTAGCACTGATAAAGTGACTCACATAGTCTGTGTGGGATCATAAAACGTCAAAAGTGAAAAATAATAAACAAGCATCCTGGTCCAGGATTTGCTCTTCACGGGTTTTTATCTGATGTTAGCAAAGCTTTAAAAAGATCCAAGTTTGTGAACTTTCTCCAGCAGAAAAATGTATATTTTTATAATAACATCAGAATTCCTTCTGTAAGTGACTCACCTCCCCTGTCTGAAGTTTCAGTGAGATAAAGAAAACGGTCCTTTGTAAATGACTATTTGGCATGCTTAAAGGGCTTCTGCTTTCTTTTTCCTTTGATAAGAAAATGCCCATAGTAGAATAAGATAAACTTCTGAAGATGAAGGTTATTTTTGAATAGGTACAAAACAATAATAGTGGACTGAGTTTTCAAACTAAAAAAAAAAGTTTCATTTTTCATGCAACATGTTCATTGATAAAAATTTATTTGCTTTTAAAAGGCTGAACATCTGTGGTAGCCATTCACTTTATTTTGGATGCGCAGCAACAAGAAGAATCAGGCTTATATTTGCTGCATAAAATGGTGGACTGAAAAATCATAGACAATTCTACCTAAAAAAATTGCAAAACCAAAACCCCCAAAGCTTTAAAAAGCTAATTTTGACAAACAACAGCTATCTGAAATCACTATTTTTGTATTTTTAAAATCATTGCTTGGGACTACAGTCTCGCTTGACAGGGAAGAAAATGGGGTGGAGGGTACATGAAAGCCTAATGATACAATTAGCAAATCTTTGTCCATTAAAAATACAAACTTTCAGGTCCAGAGAAGTTTCAACAGCATCAGAGTGGCCCTAGGTAAAGGAGCAGCAAAAATGCTTGCAACCCTGCAAATAAAAACATCTCCAGTTAAGAACAGAGGAATTGTGCATTTTAAGGAAGGACTTTCAGACCATGAATGCATCAGAGAAAGCATGTTTACTCCTCTCCTTAGAGCTAATGGCAGAACTGCTATCAGCAAATAAATAATAATTTGTTTCCCAAAACAGAGTGAATCAGCTCGGTGCTGATTCTTCTATTACGCCTCCACCTCTGCTCAGCACTTTGTATTCAGCAGGAACTCCATGATGTCTAAGCAAAGCAGAACAGGGTAATTAAGTCACTCTTTCCTCTGCCAGAAAACAAATAGCTCATTGTTCAAGTTTAAAGCTTCCTATTGCCTCCTTCCAGAGGCTGTGATATCTTCGTAAACATCCTGGTACAGGTAAAATTAAAGCCCTGCAGAATAGAAGAATCTTTATTTCCCTGTTTATTGTCAGCGTTGGAGTCACCATGTCCGGGGCTGGTTAGTCAGCTGTCAAAAGAAGAGGCTCTGGGTGCCTACTGCCCTTCTTCCTCCTTTGGAAGCCTCTACTGCCTCTTACATCATTCCCATAATCACTTCAAAAGTCTTGTTCCTGATTTTTAAGGTCAGTAGTTGGTCAGGGTTCAAATATACTGAGTAGTTTTGCCCGTGTGATTTCCCAGAGTTTTGTTTCCTACCGCCTGACGTGACCCCAACAGCAGGGTCTTGCACCTCCCTTCCCTCCACCATAGTCCCATCCCAAACAGTTCTTCCTCATCTCTCACTTTCTCAGTGCGACACAACCCATCTTTCATTCCCAACAAAATCCTCAGTTCCTCAAACACCAACATGACAAAAGGCAGCTCATGCAGTGCCCAGGTCTGAATTTGGTATGTGTCAGCCAGTTGGTCAGTCAGTATGTCATGGTGGTGGCCACCCAAGGGGGACAAACCATCAGGGCCCCATGCCCTGCCTCCTGCAGTGGGTACCTGTTGCTCACCAGCCTAGGCTACAGCTCCAAGGATATCATTGCATCTTCCACAGCCAGGAGGAAATGGCCCACCTTTTGTAGGCAGGGTCTAAACCTTAGTTAATTACATTCAATTCAATTCAAGCCAGCTGGGTAATAATAATTGGATGCCATAGGTACCACCCAGCATCCCACCCCAGCTCTCCTCCATGCACCAGCCAGATGTGCAGGAACAGGGAATCATGAGACATTTTACCCTCTGTCAACTTTCATGGCCAGTGACATTTTCGCCCATTTCTTCTCATTTAATAATCAACCTGGAAGTCGGTTCTGATTTGAACAGCCTATAGTGGGAATGCGGTAAATGACCTGTGCAGGAACTGTTCACGTTAGTGCCATTAACGCATCTGCCATTAGTTTCCGAGGTTATTAACCCACTGTGATGAATAAGGGAGGTATCAGCTTGCAGAGTGATTGACTGTAGATACTTGCTGGAGATTTCAGACAGAAAATCTGGTTTGACCTACTTTTGAAAGTGTAAGAACATTATCATGCTGTCAGACAGAAAAAATGAATATAATATATATTTAAATAGAAATAGAATATACATAAAATGAAAACGTAACAAAACCTGAGAAATGCTGTGAAATAAAAACAATATAGTTTTACCATAATTACACAAATTACTTAGTGGGTGACTTTTATTTTGTGATCTGTCTTGGAGCAAGTGAACCATTTGACTCAGACAGTTGGATCACTCTCCAGTCTTCAGATATCCTGCTTGCTGTCACATATTTGTCACACGTGATATATTTGGTCAATGCAAAAATGCTCAGACAGGTGAAAGACATTTTTTCCTGATTATGGATTCTTCACAGATGTACAAGGCTCCAGTTCAAGTAGGGCTTGGACATTGAACTTCAAGTTTTGGGAAAAACAAAATTAGCAAACTGGTGACTGATATTTTATTTCTTGGTAAAAAATACTTGCATAAAAAGTAATTATCATATACTTATGTTTAGATGTAAATGTATTTCTAATGTAATGTCATTTGAAAAATAAAAGTCTACATTATATTGAAAATAATTCACAAGAAAAATCTAGTTTTAAATGAGTAGAACTTTAAAAGCTTTTAAGGCTAGTTAATTCAAAGTTATTTGATTTTTAGATGAAAATGGTTCTTAAAACAGCTTTTAAAACTTTCCATATCTTTCTAGGTATTTTGGCATACACTGCATTTTTCCATTATTCTTATTTCTTTCTCCTAAGACTTTAGAGTTCTGCATATGAGTTAGGCAAATTAAAGCTTAGTCTAATTGATTAAAAAACACATAGTTTCTCTTTCCAAGAAAGCCTCCAAAGATACAACTGTATATTCTGTTGGCAAGCATAATTTCAAGTATCTGAAGCAAAATATGAACATGTTTTCATCCCTGTTAATTATTTTAGAATATGAAAATCAGGAAGAATTGCATGTTATTGTATGTTCATTTCTGCATGATTCACGTTTTCAAATTAAGCATCTGAAAGCCTTGCTCAGTTTCAAGTTCTCCTTCTTTAAGTACTACACAATCCCAATACAGCTCCTACTTGGAAATATTCAAAGGGAAGAAGACCGATGATGTAAGATGGTGAAAGTGCATAACTGTTCATGTCTCTTTCATTTCCCGAAAGAAACATCAGGCTTTTCAGGTCAGTAGATTATTACCAGGTGTTAATCCATCAAAGAAAGGGGAGTGTGAGAGTGGCGTGGGGCGGGAGGGTTGCGGGAGCTGGGCTGGTGAGCTGGGGAGGATGCCCAGCTCTGCCCCGGGAGCGAGTACAGTAATTAGAGCAAGAAGAACTCATGGGCTACCCGGGGGGTCCTGCCCGTGGGTGCCCGGTGGAGGCAGAGGACAAGGGACACTTGATCTGCGCAGGCGTTTTTTTGTAATTCACCGCACTCATTTCAGCCTTGCCAGCCCAGGTGCGGGTGGTGGGCTGTGAACCTCAGAGCAGATGTGGACCTCTGCTACCGGTGCCCTCTGGCAGAAAATTGAAGAGGCAAAGAAAGGCAACGTCTTACATCAGCTGTCACTTGCGCATGTAATGCCAAAAAGGCCGTGCAATGTGCAGAAGATGGGTGCTGCATAATGCTCAATGGTCCTGGGAGCTTTCTCCTAGCTCTGCCTGGATATGTTGTGTGACTTGCAGTGAATTTCTTCTTTCCCATTGTTTACCTCATCCTTCAAACTAAAAATTCCTCCGCGCACGTCCTGTCTGTCATTATCTGCACAGAGCCTAAGACAACAGGTTCTGAACGTCCTCCTGTCCCACCTCAGCCACCACCACCCTGACCTGCAGGTATCAGTGGGGCCAGGCAGCCACTCTATAGCTTCTCCTGCCACATCACGGAAATTATATATTTGTGACCTGCTGAGGCAGCAAAGGATTCGTATATGAAATAAGTTTAATAGGTGGAAAACCACACAAATGCAAAGCACACAACACCAAACAGCGCAAATATAAATTAATTTTGGATCCCAGGACACTGTCTTGATACAAACTATGGCACGAAGTGCTTCCACTACCTTTTCTGAGGTGGCTTCTTCAACAGAGCGTGCTGTGCGCGATCACTTATTAACATTTGGTAAAGTCTGCAGGGAAATGTGAAATTAAAAGTCACTCTGGCTGGTATGCACTGATGAGAAAACACGTTTTTGAATTTCAAATAAAGCTTGTAGGACTACAGAAGGCTCATATAAGCAATTCCCATATTAGAGGGCACCTTCCAGGAAAGCAATTAACATTCCACCTCCTGTATCACTGCCACTGGAGAATTCAGGTGCTGACAACAGCTGACATCTGCTTACTTACTACACTTCCCCTCGCACACTCAGCTCCCAAACATGAGTGCTGTTTTCTTAACTCCAGCCCTTTTATTAGTTATAATAACAATGCTTCGGCAAGAGCAATTACAAAGCGGCCTCTTGAGAGACTTGGCAGTCATTTCCCCTCGCGCTATATATATCAGGATCTGTGTCACCTACGGTTTGACCAAAAAGGAGCTCAAAAACTTCCCGGCAACAGTATCTCGTTCTGTCTCTATCCGTTCGCAGACATCAGGACAGTGACGGTGAGGCTGCCCACAGGCTCGGCAGGGCAACCGTGGGCCAAATCCACAGGGGCTGGAGTCAGCGTGGGAGGGGGGCTCTGACAGTGCCTCCTGGCAGGACGAGGACTGTGCCTGTGTGCCGGCGGGGAGAGGGAGGGACATTTTCCATAGGTACTTTCCATACAGCACATTTCTCAGGATGGTGTCTTGTACTGAATTTAGGTATTTTTTTGCAATCACTGTGTTCCTAAAACTAAAAAAGCACACCATCTTGGTAATGCAAAGTATGAAATAACCAATACATTATTTTTAAAGACTCAGACGACTAACCTCAAAGCCGCTTATGTTAAACAAAAGCAGGAGAGGCAGTGCAGCATGTTATTTCCAAACAGGTGCTTTAACAGAAGACATTTTTTTCAGGTCAATGGACAGTTCTGAACAAAATGCAAGGCCTTATGCTGAATAACAATTTACTGGTGTCAGAAAGATCTTTTCAACTAAATAAGCCAAATGAGTGCTGAAAAATACAATTTTATTTAGCTGAATAAAATTATACATGCCAGTTATGTTTTTTCTTGTGTTATATTCTTAAAAAGAGCTCTGGGAATATTGTCTCAAAAATTTATTCCAGGAAGAAAAAGGATTTAGTTCTCAAATACTAGACTATATTACAGACTTATGGGGATACTTGACGAAGACACGGATATTATTTTGAAAGTAAGATTCATCTTCTCCAGTACTTACTCTTCTCGTACTAGCAGGATCCTTCCTTCTCCTTCTCTCCTTTCCCTACACGCACCACCAATCATTTTAATTAAGCTGCCAAGGTTTTTCCTTTTCCTTTCTCTAAACTCTGCTATGTGAATGAGCTCACCCAGGATCAAATTAAGCACTGAAATATGTTTTAGTAAACAGAATTTATTCTTGGCCTTCAGCTCCTCATCCACCAGTACAAACCAATCCTTCATTCCCTTAAGCTAGCATCCAAGGAAGAAGCCTCTGTATAAAAGACTTTCAACTGATGCAGACTCCAAGGGATAAACTGTCAAAACAATGCATTGAAGGGGATACATCCCATAATACTTGTGTCTGTTCACACCACTGCAAGGTTTATATTCTGCGTGCTGCTCGAAAGCCAATTCTGAAACTTGTTTTCTCTTTCAAAAAGTAGAATTTAGGTATTTTATCTCATTACCTGATAACGTTTTAGATATACCCAGAAAATGAAACGGTAGAGGCATCCATAAATTCGAATAAGAGGTTCAGAGACACATGTGACATCCTTTATCATTCTCAGCAGATCAAGCAGCTTCCAGTGAACTCTGTCTGCTTTGCATCTCAACGATCAAAAGGTCTACTTGGCCCATGTTTAAGAACAAGAGTTTGGCCTTATTCCTTTGTCTCCTCCCAAAAGCTTTTCACTGTCTTTTATGTGCTATCACAACTAGGACAAATTGTCAAACAAACTGACCTGGAGCACTTAATAACATTTTTGTGAACTAGAGTAGATGCATTTTGCCCTGATTTTGTGCGTATCAGTGGGTTTCCCAGAAGAGAGCAGGGCAACTTAGCCTTTGCGTGATAAACTTCTGAAAACTCAACTGAACCAGCTAGATCTTTGCTCATCAGAGAATCTGGCAAGTTAGAGTAATCTGTGATGGCCATATATGGACCAAAGTACCTTAGCATTACCCTTACTGGATCCTTTTCCCAAATACATACTGTGATTATCCCTATACCGGCAAATCAGATGGTCCCAGGCTTTGCAACTCAGTTGTCTTCGCTGTTTGAACAGTCCCTGGCATGTGGGTCTCACTTGACCAGCAATCTCCCAAAATGTTCTGGGGCATGGTATGGCAGCTGGCCTGTCCCAGAGCAGGCTGCACATGATCCCTGTGGCTGGGAGAATGGGCAAGTTCAACGCCATGTGCATGGGCTGCCTTAGCTGGTCAGTCCCAATGCTGGGCAGCACAAGCCCACAGCCTACTGGCATAGATTAAGCCTGTGGGTTCAAATCTCTTCTATATTGCAAAAAAAGAGAAAGTTCCTATCCTTCCAGACCACTGGAGCAATCCAGGTAGGGGTTAGACCCTGCGCCCTGGAAGTTGCACGTCAAAAAATCATTAGCCTGAGCCACCAAAATATTCTATGGCTGTTCTACTTTGCCATGTAGGTTAGTCAATACTCAGCGTCAACAGGTATAAAACCAGCGTCATGGCATCACTCTGTGCTGAACCAAATTAATTGCCAACACAGACTGTGATTTTGGCCCTAAAATGGAATTAATCCATTATCGATTCATATAAAGGTAACTGAGAAGGAGGAGAACTCTTCCTTTAATCTTTCTTACAACTCGGTGTATCGAAGATTGCATAATCCAGAGCATAGAATCACAAAATCATAGAATGGTTTGGGCTGAAAGGGACCTTAAAGATCATCTAGTTCCAACCCATGCTCCATGTCATAAGTCAGGAGGGAGCTAAACCCTAGATTTTCAAAACCTGTAGTCAAAAGGAAAGGTGCCAACGAAGCAGTAGCCACCACGGGACAGCTGTAACCCCATCTCTCCCTGGGTACCAGCATGGGACCCAGCCATGCAGGCTGCCATGTCACACCAAGCACTGGACTCAGGCACATTGATTGTGCTCACATGGATTCACAGGACCCTCTGAGAGCTAGCCCAGTAGCTCCCCTGTGCCGGCCCTGCAGAGCCCTGTGCCCTCATAAGCCCCCCAATGCCAGCACTGCCTCTCCCTCTCTACACCCCGGCATCTGCCACTGAAGTTGGTAAATATGTTTCCTGCCATGTCACTCTCCTTTCAGAGCTCTTCAAAAACATTTTTTCATCCTAAAGCTTTTATTTATTTATACAAAAGAAAGCTGATCTCATTGAGCCGTAGAGTTCCTGGGGGCTTGCAATGACATCCTGACGACTGCCACCTGTGAAAGTGCCTATACTTGTTTAATTTTAACCACATGAGCTGACCTGCTGCAATCAATGAGACTACACTCCGGGCATATTTAAGTGCATCTGTCATTTCAGGGATAGCTACTACATCTGGAGTATGCATGCTCTTTTAGGTGAGAGAACTATTATTTTTTCTGCATGGTAGAACAAACTACCTGGTGTGCCCAGGTGCATTAAAAAAAAATACTTTTTACCCTGAGTATTTTCAGTGAATCTTTAAGGCTGGTTAGCCCAAAAAGGGTGGCAGTAAGTTATACCATACTAGGGAAAGAACCAGAAGACAACCATGATCTTTCCACCATGACTCACTTTGGAGTCACCACCACCCAGAGAGGTGGACCTGGGGGTGTTTTTCATACTCAGATGAGTGCAGAGTTTATATTTGTTTCTGTGGCCTCTAAAAAAAATCCCATACAGTTTAGAATAAGTTAGTTCAATTAAGTGGATATGAATTGACTAATAATAGGAACTCTGAGCAGTGAGCCCTTCCAAACGTCCTAAAACAAATACCTTTTTCTCTCTTTGTATTGGTATCGCATCCAGAAGACTGAAGAGGTGCTACTGGTGACAAGTGCAAGACAGTAGCACAAATGCTTGGCTCCTCAGCCTCCACATCTTTGTATATTGGCACAATTCAGTTCTCTATAGAAGATCTGAGAAACGCTGTACCAAGCTGCAGTGGCACTTTTTGTTGTCATATACCTTTTCCCAGATCTACTGTATGTCATATAAATACAGTTCGAGTTATCTGGGCTAGCTTTTCATCTAAATGGTGTAGAAATTGAGTATTGTAGGCATTTTTTAAAATGGCAAGAGTAAAATGACTGTATCTGCTAGATGCTATTATTGCTCCATTTACCATCTACAAAATGATTTCCAGTTTTATATAATCATTCAACTTTTATGACCCTGCTGTCATTGTAGAAGTAACATACTGATATTTTCTATTATGCGTTATTTCTAGCTATATGAAATAAACAGCAGTTAGGTGATCTTTTTCCTGTGTTGCTCCTTTCCTGTGAATTCTTTTTAAACAGCTATAGAAACCCCCCCCGTCAGGTACTCAGTCATATCCCAGAAAATAGTGTTAGGTTAGTTAAGGATACCTCAGACTTGGAAGTATTAGCAATAGAGAACAGCTGGTAAACACAGACCTCACTTTTGCTGTAGGAATTTCATGCTCTACTAATACATATTTCATTAAAGCCCAAGGCTAAGAGATCACGTTAAGTGCTAGATTATGGTGGAATTCTATGTTTATGTCAAACCCTTGTCATCCTGCGCTCCACTGCAATCTTTATGTTCATTCTTTCAGACTTTCCCTAAAGCCTGACTTTGATAAGTTATCATAAACCTTTCTCATCTGTACTTACAGTGGGATTTTCCCCTCTTTGATTTTAATTTTGCTCCAGACTGTCGCTCAGGAGAAGTTCAGAAAGCTTCATTAAAAAAAATTTCTCCAGGTAGTCCAGAGAAAGCTGCAAGGTCAGCACGGGATGAGCCATTTAAGGAGAAGCACAATGCAAGCAATGTATAATTTGATGAAAAGAAGTGTGCTTATACCAGAGGTAGACAGGTGTATGGCAGATTCCTGGGTATGCTCTCTGTGCATCCGTTACTGGATCCTACCAGCAGCAGGATACTGGGCAACTGGATCTTTGATCTGATGAAGGACTGTCCTTAATATAGTTTTATTACACCTATTTTCGTCTGCCTCTCCTCCTACAACCCATCCTTCTCCTGTTTTCATTAAATTAAGCCTCCTACTTTCACAGAGCAGATCACTTATTTGTAACTTATACCATCATTATATATGTCACCTATGAATTCAGCTGAGAAAACAGTCAGGTTTTCATTCTGCTTAATTATGGGCTACATTATACGTCCATTTTTCATCATTTTTAGAGAAAAAAAAGAAAATCTCCTTAAATATCTGACATCCTGACATGATTTGTATGTGTCTGCAACTTATTTACAGGTGCCTAGTGCTCTTGTATGTAAAACAAGAATAAATGGAGTCTTAGTGGTCATATCTTCGAGTTTGGCTTCAGCTAAAGAAAAGTGAGCAATTAACTATCCAAAGAATGTCATTAATAATCTTGGTCAAACAAACCATGATTAGCAAACTGGCAGCTCTTGGCATTCTTCTTTACTTTCTTGTAGTGTATACTCACTCAGAATGTCTTTAAAGATATTAATTACCTGTGCCTTCTACCATTTAAAGGTCCTCTGTTTGCTGCAGGATTTTCTCAGCCTGTAGACCCAAATTCAAGTAATTATGGAGAGCTGAAAGTGGAATGGTATGGGAAAAAACCCATACTATGCTGACAGCACTTTAGGACCATTAGCTCTCCATTATGAAACCAGCTAAACAAATAGCCAAACACAAAGCATCAGCTATTTTTTGAAATTTTGTTGTTGTTATTGTTAAAAAAATACAATTTCTCGGGATGAACAGACTATAGAGAGAGAAACTGGGAAGATGGAAACATAACTATTAGCTCAAGGAAAAAAGATGTAACACATTTTGCATAACACATAAGATATTGCAGTCTGTATGATGTGGATTTCTGAAAGAGTTTTGGTGGTATGAGGAATCCAGGACCACACCAGCCTGGAGAGAAAAGGCTGAGCTTAAGGCCAAATGTAAAATAACCACAGACTGTACAAGCACTTAGTGTAATCGGGCAGCTATAATCTATCCTTGCATTAAAGAACTGAGCCCTATCAGAGACATGAGGAAACTAAAAAGGACAAAACATTGCCCACTGCATGAGCAGCCCTGCTGCATCCCTAGTGGTTCCTCCTCTTGAACCCATCTCATGAAACTGAGTAAGCAGGTGGAAAAAAGCCCTTTCAGCAAAGATACAGAAATTTAAGCCTTAATGATGGAGATGCAACAGACAGAAGAGAGAGAGAGTCCCATGCTCACTGCCAGGGCAACATATCTAAAAACATATATAACTAGAAAAAACAGCAAGATTCTGATTCTTCTAAGCCTGCCACAAGCCAAGGTGCAGGAGCACAAACTGCTGTTAGATCCACTGTCAGGCCCTCATGAAGAAAAAGAAAAAACATCTCAGGGCCTTTTTCACATCTGCAAAACAGTTGGCTGTGGATCAGTTGGTTATAAAGATAGGTTATGCAGGAGCAGCACTCAACCCCCTTTATTTTTGTGACCCAGCCACTGAACAAAGTGTCTTCTTGGTGTTCCTAGAAAAAGAGCGTGATCCTTGTAAATTCCCAAATGCAGTTGTTTTTTTTCTGTGCATAGCTCTATATCTCGCTGATGATTCAGCAGAGTGACAGGATATTTTCCAGAAACTCAAAGCCTGGATATGTTCTCTTAGGACCTTTCTTTATGAGGAGGTGGTCCAGAATGACAGGTTATGCTCATTCCCAGGTGGAAAATTTGTTTAAAATGTTCTTTGTCTCATTCAGCTTACAGAATTTTGGAAATGAATGAAGTCAATATTTACAAAGCTCACAGGGTACGTCAGTGCAGACCCACACCTTAGCTCACAGTGTTGCAGTAACGTGCTTACACGACTTCCAGGAGTAGAGCTAGTCCATGTCTGCCCAAACCAAGTGAGGACAGAGAGAACAAGGTGCTGCTGATCCCATCAGTGCAGAAGTGCCCAGGAAAGGGAACAAGACTATTCATATGGAGAGACTTTTGTTGTGCTAATTGCACTGCCAATTCACACCTTGTTTTTCTATAGAACGCCTTTTCCATGCCGGCATACCCTTAGGTGGAGCCAAAAACACTTCAAGAGGACTTCCAAGCTGATCAGTCATGGCTGAAAACACAAGGCAGAGAAGGGTGTGGGCAGTAGATTCGAAAGCCCCCAGTTCAGCTTTTTTATTTTATTTTATTTTTTTTTTTAGTACTGACACAGTTCACAGGCTGCAATGCTGCATAAGAACTGAAAATTGCCAGTTCTTCTGTTTTAAACTTAGGATAATCCAGGACAAAAATAAACCATAACCCATCAACAATCATAATACTGTTGTTATGATTATTTGCTGAAACTTCCTTATCTTCCTTGGACTCTTTTTTTTCAGAAATTCAGGGCAGGAGTGTGCTAATCCTGCCTGTGCCACACCCTTGATGAACTTGGCAGCAGTACCAGTCAAGGACATAATACAAAATTGCCAAAAGTCCTGACCAAAAGGCGAAGTGTAGTTACCTGGCAGGAGCAGTGGTGTGGGAGTGGGATGTGACTCCAGAGCCGTTCCGGCACATCAGGGCTACACCCAGCATCATCCTCTGCAGATTTCTTCACACATCCTTCTAAAGCAGGTGTATTCCCAGAAAAAAATGCAGATGTTTGTATAAGAGGTCATCACCTGGGCAGTCCTGATGCAGTAGAAGAGATATTACAAGGCATAGTTCATCTCCTAATAAAACAGATGTCACCAGCAAGCAACAGAGGAGCAGAGGGGAGACACAGGAGGACTAGTTCAAACATAGAAGTCTACAGTGTCGATGTTACACTGGAACAGAATTCTCTAAGCATAGGCATCCAGTGCCATCTGAGTCACAACAGGATGTATAAAGCAGTCTCATGGAGCCATCAAATATGGCATGTATCCTATAGTGCACCAGTGTCCTTGCAGATCAGCAACTGGAGATCCCATGGGTTAACCCTGAAGCATGTCAAATGGTGCAGGAGGCTTACATCTAAGCAGCAAATGCAGGTGGACCTTAGGGTGACCTACATGATTCTCTAGTCACTGTTGACTGGACCTCCATTGGCCGTGGGTGCACTTTAGACTCATTGGACCTACATAGGGACACTTAACATTTTGTCACTGGTACTGTTAGGTGAGATGAAACCAACCATAGAGTCAGTGTATATGGATACACAACAGATTACTTAAAATGTATTAATCACAGGATTTTGGACTCCTGGTCTGAAGGTTCACTGGAGTACAATGGAGATGTGGACTAGGACTAAGTGAAGGTTTTATCCGTCAGTTTACATGTCAAGATTTAAGAAGATTTAAGATCAAACACATGGTCCCTGTTCAGAAAGAGTTATTTTACAGATCTGCCTTGACAACATAACACACCTTAAGTGGGCTTTGCGCAAGCCCATCAGATACTGTTTCTGCTGGTTGCATTCCAGCAGTGCACTGCATGTAGAAATAGCTCAAAGGAAGCATTGTTCAAAAGGAGTGCTCAGCACCTTCTACTAACCTCAGCTATTCTGATGCAGTTAAGTGATAAAATAATTAAAGCCAATTGCAATATTTTAAGAGAAAAAAAAAAATCTAAGTGACAACACAGTTTCCCCTCTTTTACCCCCTTATTCCTTTCCAACCCACAGGCTTGGGACAACTCCTCGTGCTTGACAAAAACGCATTGTTTCTGCTGGCTCGTGAGAAAGCTGGGATCAGGCCTTCGTCGAGGTGGAGTTGTCTGGGAGCCTGTGTGTGTGGCCTCAGTGACCACAGACCACATGGCCACCACCTGCTCTACAAACAGTGCACTAAAAGCTGAAGACGACCAACTTAGTGTTCCTCTCCTTGCTAGTAAAACAAAACTTCACTGACTTCTTACGATGAAGTTAAAATTTTCCATATCCTGCATTTAAACTATATCTGCTCCCAGGAACTGATGATCTAATTGAAAGCAGAGAAGAAACCACCTTGAGGATGAACTGGATTGCAGCTGTACTGAGTGGGGAGTCCCTGGCAGCACCCTGCTTCCAGGAGCAGGGTGAGAACGAAGCTGCTGTGGTGTCTGGAAATGCTCTGAAGAAGCACAGGGCATGCATGAACACACATGTCCACAACCATGTATTTGGAGAAGAGGGACCAGCTCTGTCAGGATGCCTGAGATTAGAGGCTGGAGGTCCATTTCTTGCTACCATCTTGGGAGAAGTCAGGCCAGAACCTGCTGCTCTGGGGACACATGGATAAGGTCAGCAGAAGTGGAGCTCATCCACCTACCTTCCACCCAGAGTGGACCTAGTCCCATCAACTACCCATCAGTAGCTGGGATGTATGGTGCTTCAGTCTACTTTTATCAAAAAGGATCCAGTCCAGGAAACCTGAGATCACTCTAAAATGCAAATCAAAGTGCAGTAAAAGGAGGTGATTGGGAGATTGGCTTGAAAAACCCAGATACGAACTAAATTAAAATTGATGTAGATATGCCAATGGATTACCCCTGTAACTGACCTCTGTGTGTGTAAGGGCCCTTCTTGCCCTTAGCCATCAGATATGGCTCTTTCAGACTCCATGCTACTATTTAAAAATGAAAAAGCTATTTTCCCTGCCATCTTTGCACTAATCTGTGTGTATTTTTCAATATAAATGCCATCCGTTCTTGGAGGGTTCCTGTTTTAAACACTGTGACTGGGACACAACTGATTATTTTTGTCGTGAGAGAGAAAATGATGATTTCTGTTGCAGCCTGCGACTCTCCTTCTGGAGCAGGATCCTGGTGGAGGACTCCAAGTGTCCTGGCTGGGTGGCACGGAGCACAAGCCGGTCCATGACATGGCAGCGATAGCAGCCAGCTGTTCTCTGCAGGGAAGCGGAGGAACATCTGCTCTCCTCCCAGAACAGCCGAGACACACGGAAAAGGGAGAGTGAGCCAGGAACCCAGCTGGCGAGCACGCAGGGGGAAGCAAATGTCTCTCATTGGGCCCCAATTATCATGAGCATGATGGGGGAGGCTGCTGAAGACTTGGCCAAAGACAGCAGCAAAGGAGCGACAGTGTGAAGAGAGGGAGGGTGAAAACGGAGGGGGAGAGCTGCGAGGGAGAAGGGAGGGGGAAAGATGGACAGCGGGGCTGATGTGCTCTGACTGAGACAAAATAAAACACCAACCATGTATGTCAGTAAATGCATTTTAGCCTTCCCCAGCACAAAGCTTTAGTTCAATGACTTTGCCAATAATCTAATACTCCTTACCTTAAGCCACACAGCACTAAACCGGGATGAGTAGCTGTGTCTTGCCGGCAAAAAGAAAGCAAAGCCTTGCTGCTGTCGTGCTGGTGAACACGGCCCCCATTTCCACGGGCATTGCCATCATTTCTCATGTCGAGCCACGAAGAACTCGGTGCTGTGTAAAGGGTGGTGATGGGTCAGGCTTCAAATCTGTGCAGTGTGCACCTGGGCTGTCAATTAGACCCTCAGTGCCAGGCAGAGCAAAAATATTTAATGTAAAGGAGCAGTCTGGCTCCAAACGGAAGAAAATTCATATTCGTGTGAGAGAAAATGCATTCTTCACTACAGAGGCTGGCGGTGGCTTTGGAGGGTGATAAGCCCCGTTTGGAAGGTGCGAGGGGACTGAGGTGGGTCACAGGCTTCGTGCAGTGCCCGCCCCAAGGGGTGAGTTTTGGTGATGCTGTATTTATACTCACCCACTAGAAACACGAGAACCACACTAGGTAACAGCTTTGCTAGCAGATGGATTTGGAAGTGTCACCACTTCAAACTATGTGTAAAATTATTTCAGTGTTCATTAAAATCATTGTCTATCATCTGTCTTCTTTGTCTGGAAAAGCAAAGATTTTGCCTTTTTTTTTTTTTTTCACACTCTGTGCAGCAGTATGAAATTGAAAGTTAATTTTACCAGCTGACATCCTTGCCGATCACCCTTCTTCAATCTCTGAAATCCTTTAAAACATAATAGGACGACTCAGTGACCAATGTATAATCTCAGCCTTTTCAAAGATTAGTATGGAAGTATAAAACACAGAGGGCTGACATTAAAACTCATAGATGCAACCTAACTCTGTCATATCCATATACCTACTCAGTGTTAGAAACACCTAGATAATACATATACAACCATAGAATCATAGAATAGTTAGGGTTGGAAGGGACCTCAAAGATCATCTAGTTCCAACCCCCCTGACATGGGCAGGGAAACCCTCCACTAGACCAGGTTGCCCAAAACCTCATCCAACCTGGCCTTGAACACTTCCAGGGATGGGACAGCCACAGCTTCTCTGGGCAACCTGTTCCACTGCCTCACCACTCTCAATGTAAAGAATTTCTTTCTTATATCTAACCTAAATCTGCCCTCTTTCACTTTAAATCCATTGCCCCTTGTCCTATCACTACACGCCCTTGTAAAAAGTCCCTCTCCAGCTTTCCTGTAGGTCCCCTTTAGTTACTGGAAAGCTGCTATAAGATCACCCCGGAGCCTTCTCTTCTCCAGGCTGAACAGCCCCAACTCTCTCAGCCTGTCTTCATAGCAGAGGTGCTCCAGCCCTCTGATCATCTTTGTGGCCCTCCTCTGGACTCGTTCCAGTAGCTCTATGTCCTTCTTGCGTTGGGGACTCCAGAGCTGAACACAGTATTCCAGGTGGGGTCTCACGAGAGTTGAGTAGAGGGGCAGAATCACTTCCCTCGACCTGCTGGCCACGCTCCTTTTGATACAGCCCAGGATACGGTTGGCTTTCTGGTATATATAAAAAAAATAATCCCTCAAATAAGACAATAGTAAACCAATTTGTGCATACTTTGTCTACAGGACTTTTAAGCTTCTAAAAAGGTTAAATAAAGATTAAATTGGACTTTAATAATTAATTTAGTTTAAATTATTTTAAAATATAAAAATTCTAATTAGTTAAGTGATAAATTAATCTCTTCGCAGCATTCACCTCCTTCCAAAAGCCTTTGTAAAGGTTCAATGAGCACTGACGTCTTTGGCTAGGTCAACAGGATGCAAGTTATTTATATTTCTTGAGAGATTGTATCTCTGAGCAAACAAACTTGCCTGATGCTGCGTGTCCTTATCTCTGACTGAAGCCAGTGGGGACTGAAGCTGTTCATAACTTAACAGCATTCAACAATACATCACCCGGAAAGTCTTCTGGTTTTGCATGAAAACCTATGAGCAGAACACACTGTTATTTTCCACCATCTATATCCTATCTGAAGGAAAGAAAGCAAAGACAGGAATATTGTGGTCTGGCAGATGACGTTGGTGTTCCCAACAAGTCTGTGCAAGCGTCAAGGGATTCACAAATGGCTCAGCAAATGTTGGCTCTGCTGAAATCAGATCAAGGGCAGTTCCAAGTGCCACAAGGGAGCACGTGAAGCCAGAGCCGGTGCTGGATTTGGGGGGGCTCCCGGCAGGCGCACGTGCCTCAGGGCTCCGCTCTTCTCCCCCAGAGAGCTGCCCCCACTCAGTAAAAGGTCTGGGATGGTTGGACTTGGCTTTTCCAGCCTCAGAGGGGTTTAGCTCAGGAGAAGAGATGGTGCTAATCTGAACATTGCCCCATTGCTCCTCCCCGTCAAGTATCAGGGCTGAACCCCCACCACGCACAGAGGCACCAGGAGACTCAAGAGAGGACTCAAATTTGGTGTGACCTGGTGCATCAGTGCCCATTGGCGCACTGTCTTCCCCTTCTGAGAAAGTGCTTCAGTTCAGTTGGGTGGGATGCTCACTGCTACAAAATTGGAAGGATCAAATTTGCTCTGGAATTGTGGTGGCTGGGAGAATCATACACGTGATATGCAAACCCAAGAATAAGAAAACTTAATAATTATGGAGTTTTGGAAATATTTTTTTCCTGGTAATCCAGAACGCTAATAATGAAAACTATCTATTCATTCATTAGTACCAGTCTTAACCCAAAGGATTAACGATTTCAGCTAACCTTTTCTCTACAACATACTGCATGACTTGAGTTAGTGCATTAATTCTTATTTTCTTCACTTTCATTAGATGTTGGACACAGATCCTGAACAGGTTAATGGAATAATTAAACATTTTCTTCTGCTGTGAAAGGAAAAAAAATACAGTCTAATTATTAAAATATTTTAAAAGTGGTTTTGTTAGGGGGGATGAGTTTTTTTTGGGGGGTTAGCAAATGTGATAATGGAGGCCATTTTCTAAGGAGAAATTTTGTAATTACTATCTGCAGTTACTCTTTAACTTTTAATAACAAGAAATGAGTTCTATTAGGCCTGCATTACAGCTCCCCCTCTAAGTTCAGCTGGTACTAAAATAATAGAGACTTTCCATTCAAAGTCAAAGAATAATAAACTGAGGTTATTTTTCTCTCCAGTGAAGGCTGACTTTCAGCGAAGATAAATAATTGGTTTAGACTGTAAACAAATAGCATCCCACATTTCTTTGTATGTTGATTGATTTTAACATTGCTGTAATTTCTTTATTCTATGCCTAAAGATGTTCTAGGTAATTTACAGAGCACTTTAATACATGAATCAGAAGCCTAAAATCTATATAGAAAAATTAAACAAATGGATCACGGTAAAAATGGAAATGAAATAGGTGTTCAAGAATACAAAATTATCAGCTATTATTTTTTCTTGCCTAGTTCCTCTTGTTCAGCAAAATCTGATTGGTCTTAATATAATTCCTTCCGCACAATGCTATTTTTATTTCTAGGCCATAAACTGCTCTGGTCTCACAGCTGACCCTGCTCGGAGAAGGAGATTGGACTCCTGAGACCTCCTGAGGCTGCTTCCAACGTGCATTTCCCTGTGATCCTATGATCTGTGCTGACTTCACCTACCCCACCTCCCCAAGCCGAAGTATGCTCATGGGCTGCATCTACACTGTTGAATCCCTCAGGTCCTGGGGCTGACCAAGGTGGAGAGAGGCACCGGGAAGTGAAAGGCAGACCACCCATACGCACACTACGCCTACAGCAAATCTACTCCCATCTCGTGCCCCTCTTCTCTGGACTCCTGTGCTCCAGTTCAATCTTCAGACATTTGAATGCATCCTACAGGCTTATGTGGGTGTTTCCTCACTCAGACACTGACTGCTAGAAATCCCATTCCCTACTTGTTTCATTCCTTTTCTCTAGAATATATAAAATGTTTTATAGCAAGTAGTGATTCACTAAACCCAAAATTTTTATATTAAGGCAAAAATGTTGACACATTTTCCTTGAGAGAATGGTCATGAGAGTCTCAGCACTGCAGCATTTCCCACCACAGCTAAGCATAGGTCTGCTTCCTTGTTCTGGTAGGAGAAACCCATAAAAGACCATAGTGATCTCCAAGCTGACAGCAGACATGCTCTACATTTTCAGTATCTGTGAAGCTCCAGCAGTGTTTCGAGCAGGGCAGCTTCTCAAAATCTGGCTGTTTGCAAGCAAGAGGGCAACACACACAAGAAAATCAGTGCTCATCATAGACCTCCTTTTAAATGTAACTGAATAAACTTGTCCAACTCCATCTATCATGGACACAGCTCCTAATAGTTAAAGAAGTGCATCTGTCAGTCAAACACCAAAACACTGCAGATATCACCTGTAGAGCACAGTGCCAGAACTCGTAACATATGGACATGTGTAACATAGGAAGTCTGTCATCCTCTGACTAAGGTTTTTAAGATAAATTGGATGAGATAATGACTGCTGCCTTCCAAAGGATTTCTTGTGTCTATGAAATACTTAGTCTGAAAATACAGCTTCATGTTACCTTTCCACATAAGGAGACAGTGCTCCTCACTGCTAAGGTGCCTGGTGGTTTTCAATGTTTTTCAAGAGCTCGAAGGCTTTCCCATATGCCTTAGCATACGGGTCTGATCTTGATGGGCGTGTGATAGCTAAAGGAGACTGCTGGAGTACAGGCTATCTAAAGGTTCCACAGGGTGATTGCTTTCTACTGTTGTAGGCACAGGAAACACACAAATCTAGGAAAACTGATAAATGTGCTTATATGTATTACTGGAGCTTGTTTGCTTCCCCCTCCTAGGTATTTTCAGGTTTCCTGCAGTTCTCTAATGCAAGATCTCCTTTTGGAGTTTAGATGGGAAAATTAACTAACTCATCAAGACAGTTGCCCTGCCAAGGACAGACCTTTACATTTAATAGTCATCAATCACTGTATCTCTGAAGGTGTGATGGTTTGTCCTGTCATTTTCTAAAGGGCTTTTGTTCAGTTCAGACGTAAAAGGCAAGTATCTTACAAGCTTAAATGAGAGCCTGCAGTCTCACCTGTATGCATGTATGTACAGAGGGGATATATAGACTACATTTCCTTTGCCTAATTTGGGAGTTAGCATGGGTAAATGGCTATTTCCAACTATCTTTTTTGGCTAACAAGAGAGTTAAATAGTGTAGATGTGGTCAAATCATACCTGTTTTAGTTTTAGGGCAAGATAATAAGTCTGAGCTTATAGCAGCTCCACTATAAGTTTAATTCATTGGCTGTTTGACCTTCTCTAAATACTCACTGTAACATGCAACAGTTTTATACATATACTAATTCTGAATTTGACTGAGCCTATTTAATAATTTTCAGCTTAGGTTTAGGGAGATAAACAAGCTTCTCTTCACCTACAGATCAATGTTTTAACTAAGCTTGGTTTCTCTGACACAGTTGTTTACATTGTAAAATCAAGCCATGTCCAACAAAACCCATGAAAGCCTTGCTCTTTGTGTATCAGAATCCTTCTAAATGCACCCTAACATCACCTGAGCCCAGCATAACAACAGAAGAGAGTTCACAATACTCTTGGGATGACCTGACTACAGATTCTTGATTTACAGGAATTCATCTTGAAAGCGATAACAGATTTCTTCTAATCTGATTGACTCTGAAGATTAAATAACATCTTGGATAATGAGAGTAAAATGGCTTAGCTGTTCTGTATAATTATATCAATTCCAAAGCTATACAAAACAAATAAACATAAGCCCCAGTATTCAAGCCTCGTTAGGTTTATGTTGCAACAGCTACATTAAACAAAATTACAGATTCAGTCAGATCTTATCACGCCGGTGTTGTGGCAACTGGACAGTTATTCACACTGCAGGGCTTTTCTGGCAATCAGTGGTCCAGATTTCTTCAACAAACAGCTTCACCCCTGCCCTACGAACATTAACTCAGGTGCTAGCAAGATGTTCAACCTCAGCTTAAGCTGGGATATGACCACTTCTGGCTGCTGGACTGCAAGGATTCCCACGCTACTTGTGTTTCCTTCCCTGAGAAAGAAGATTCAATGAGCAGAGAAGAGCTGGCAGCATTGGAGATTTTAATCATTTATTTCATATGACTATTCAGTGTCTAACCAAGAATTTACCTGTCAGCAATTATTCTTCTACTTATTTCTTGTTATTTTCTATCTTTGCAAGTACGACTGGTACAGGAGCCTTATTTATGGCATCGTTTCTATAAAACAACCTACATGTTTAAAACTTTCTAAGATATCTATTTTAGAGAAAAAATAAAAAAGGAAAAACTTCCTGGGTTTCTAAAGTAGAAGCCCAAGGTTTTTGGTTTTTACTAGAGTCTGAGTTACATGGTGGTGAGCTAAATCAAGGGATAGGTTGCGACCTGGCAGGTATGTGGGGGCCTATGCAACATTAAGATTTTTAAATATTAATATTATACTGTAGTTCTACTTCTAAATTTGAGTCTTCATCGTGGAAAATGAGACTGGGAGAGATTATAACAGCTGACAAGGTAGAAGAGTTGGCATTTTTAGACATCATATTGTGATTTGAACCCATGTGTCCAGAGAACACCTTGACTGGCATCAAAGGAGATATTTTTTTCAACCTTACCTGCTTAGATCCTTCTACTTTGCATAAGTAATTAAAAATTCACTGAGTATCCCTCACTTCCTAGGTGCATGGAGTCTAGGTTATAGAATTAATATTTTCTGCCTACTATCTTCAGTAAATTTCTAATTAGTCAAGCAAAATAAAACTGCTTTCAGGAGCAAAAATCTGAGTGACAGTGAACGACAGCACCCATATTACGGCTACTGTGTTGGGAAGCAAGAAATCTGATTACAAATCTTTGCTCCCCATCTGAGAAGAGAAAATGGCCTCACGCGCTTGCCAGATGAATATCCCAACCATCAGGATATAAATTATATGTAACAGACAACAGGCAATCCTCTGTCAGAAGTCCAGTAAACAGTGACCTTTCATCTGCTTCCCAATATAGCACGGGCGCTCTGAGAGAGCCCACGTGTGAGAAGAAGCAGAGGAATCCCTGGGATGTAAGCATGCCTTAGGTCTCCCGCTTCTTGACCAAAAGAAACGTGTGATGGTCTTTGTGCCCATGGGTAGACATGTAACGCTTTGGCACTGTAACAGCAGAAACTTTGCACTCGTTGTTTTAGGCATCTGCAGGTCAAGGAGACAGCAGAGACAATTTTGAAGCACCCAGTGAGACACAGATGCTGTAAGTTCCCTAACACAACAAGGATCTGTATGGCTTTAAACTCTTTATGGGTTTTAGCTTTAGATTAGATGAAGGGGCTTTTCTACGACCAAAGCTAGCTATATATGAGACTAGGCTGAACAGTACTTCCCCAGAGGAAAATTGTGTGGATAAATATGCTGATGAGTGAGAGGCATTGCAGTAATGCTGCCTATAAACGCATGAAGTACTTAAAGAAGAGCCCTGACCCATCCATATGTTGGGTGAAGTGACTGTGCATGAGCTTGGGTGGTTTGTAAAGGGTTTTGCAAGCACCAAGGGATGCAGTTTTACAACTGCAAGCTATGACTGTGGTTATGGGGGAAGACTGGGGGAACATTTATCCAACTCATAAATGACAGAAGCAACAGTAAGGGCCTTTTCCTGAGTGTAAAGTTCATTTTAACACATGTAACATAAATTCATTCATTAAGGATTTTGATTAAAAATTCAAAGGATCCCTTCCTGGATCAAGCAGAGTTGTTCTGGGAGTTAACTCATTTATTCCCTCTGCAGCATCATAGCTGTATTTTACTGTGAAAACTGACTCAACTGACTCTTCCGCATGCTTTTATACCTTATTCAATGAATTTGATCCCTCAGACAATATGTGAAAATAGGTCAGTCTTTTTAAAATCAAAATATTCAATCTCAATGTTTTAACACACACTTAAATATGTTAAGTACCAAACTTGGGTGGGATTTTTTTATGTTTACATGTGTTAGGCATGTCAGAGATGCATGAAAAAAGGATTTAGTGTAGGATTAAATGTACTGCAGGGACAAAAGGGCATAAGAGGGGAAGAGAACATGCCATGGCTCGCAACTTCCTCATTGGTACTGCCTGGCACGTTACATTTGTCCTCCCTTTCATCTCTTGCTCTCATTGTGCTATTCCATCACTTTTCTACTGCTCCTTGTTCTAACAAGGCTTCCCATATGTTGACATGAATCACTGTGATGTAAATTACACAGTTTATGTAACTCAATCTCAACAATTACATGTTGAGATCCATGATGGTTCTTCAACCTGGAAAGTGGTACACATAAGGTTTCCAGAATAATTTTACGAAAAAAACAAAGGCCACTAATGCTAATTGTGAACAAGTTGGATTGATTTTAAGAGGAAGATGTTTTCTGACTAAGATGCTAAGTTGTTTAATGAAGCAAACAACCTGGAATTAAGAGGGTGGGAAAGGATGCTAAGCAACCTGGCAGTGTGTGAGAGGCTAAAGGAAGACACAGAAGCCATGCGGGTCTGCCTCTACCGAAATCTTCACTGTACAGTGCTTAAGTCCCGAGTCTTAAAATTCTGCCTGAAGATGTGCAGGCATGCATATATCTTCTAATGTATGAACCTGAGGGTGAATTGTGACCACCACTGATTTCATATCAAAGGGCCTGAAATTTCCTCACTGGAGACAGCCGGTTTGAAACTGCTCATTTCCACTTTGTGGCTTCTATGTCGCCCGAACGCAGCAAACAGGACACCCAGTGGCACCGCTCAGTATGTCACGGCGGGAGCGAACCACCCTCTGATCCGGGCTGCTCCTGCTTTTCAGACACTACATGAGCCCAGCACCGAGAGATGCTATGCAGGAGAGACCTCAGTCCTGGAACACAGCTGTGTTGGAGCCCTCCAAAATGAGAGTGACTACACTGACTTAAGCTTTGCGCACATTATACTTTTTACCCACAGTCACGTTGCAGCAGCTCTCATTTACTGGTTTTCCAGTCTCCAGCAGCAGGAAAATGTGCCCTGGACACATCTCTTTATTAACACAAACAGGATGAGAAGCGGTTTGTCTTACCCCCCATAAAATGCAACTGCTTTGTACTTAGCGATAACTTTAAATGTCAGCTGGCTCACAGGTGTTTTTTAAAACTCCCTTTCCATGGGAAAACTCAGGGTGTCAGCTAAGGCTTAGCATGTGCAGGATTTGCTTGTCTTACCTTTGCCTAGAGCATCCATGCCAGAGAGATAGTGATGCCAGCTGACAGGCTGAGAGATGGGTGCCGCTGTGCCTGCTTTTATCTCCATTTTATCGTCTGCGAGCCTGTGCTGGGCCAGGGGCAAAGCCAGTTTGCTTGGGGCTCTCATAATACAGTATATTTCACTCTGCTTTCCAGAAAGAAGAAATGCAATGGCTCTCTCTTCTTTGGACATTGTAAAAGTGTATTCATAAATAGAAGAGCTAATGCCATGTAATGTTTCAAATAACATAAACATTTTAAACTGAAATGTATTTAAGTTCTTAAATACACGACCTAAATATATTTAAAATATCACATAACTGTGCAGCTGTTATCTTAATGCACCTTGTCAAAGGGGAGACAAAGTTGAAAAATCTTGTTGCTCACAATGTTTTCTGACCCTGGGAAGACTCTTCTCCCACTTGAAACGTCGTTGTCATCACCTGGGATTCGTAAGGAGAAGTATCTTGCGTATCATGAAAGTCAGCTGAATGGAGCTGTTACGATTTTTCATGAGAAATTTCTTGTTGTGCATTTCATGGAAAATCAAACCTCACATTTTCTTTTGTCAGTGAGAGGGGAGGAAAGTGATTGAAAATGAAAAATGTTCCATCAGAAGTGTCCAGGTTTGTCTTTCGGATATGTCTTCAAAACCTAGGAAATTTTAAGTGAAAGGAAAATGTCTCTCTTTTTTTTATGCTTAAAAATCTTTTTTTTTTTTAATTCAAAACAATCAATATTTTTTAATTGTTTTGGTATATCAACTCCAAACACAAAGCTATTGTCCAGTGACAAAACTATATAATATCTGCTCTTGCCAGTGGCTTTTGCATGTAGCAAAGAGGGAATAAACAGCTTTGATAAAGAAATTAATTGGAGTTGCTTAATAAGACCACTCTTACTGATCCTCATGTATATTCATTCTTCTCATTATTTCAAATGAAGCAAACAAATGACGCCTGAGAATTTTTGCAAGTTCTTAAAGCTCAGAGATACAAGGTACAGAAATTGGAACAAACACAAATTGAAATGCATGAAGGAATGTGAATATATGTTGTTATATTATACAGTGGCATAGAACTCCCAGGAAAATGTTGAAGGAAAAAATTAAGACAAATTTGTCAATATGGGGATGGGAATTAAACTTTAATCTCATTACTGAATTCATCACATCTATTGATTTACTGCTAAGATTGCCAGAAGAAATTAGCCCTCTCTATAAGCCCAGCCTTCCATGAAGCATTTAAATATGTAATGATATTAACTACGCTCTTACACATCTGTGTGTGAGCTGCTTTAACAGGGAAAGGCTCCCTGGTAATTAACTGTGCTTATACTTTTATTATACTTTATAGTCTCATTTTTTGAGGACATTAATTTTTAGGTAAGCCGTTATGTGAACCAGCTCTACTTATATATTTGTAGAAGAAAAAACCTCTTTCTCAAAACATATGTCCATTCTACATTTGCACAAGAATGTCACTTTACGGGATCTCAGAGGACATCATGAGTTTCAGTCCTGATTCAGGTAAGCAGCCCATCTCGGATCCTCGCTGGGAACAGGCAGAAGTATGTGTTAAGGGGCTTCTGGAGTTCAGACCTACATGTCCAGGAACAAAGAGGATGTAAAATTAAGGTGGAAACCAGTGGTAGAACCATGTTGGCGAGAGAATATTTCTGTGCTGTGTTTTTCTAAGCAGGTCTTCACTGAAGACCTAGCCCAAACTCTTACTCCAGGGTTGCTCTTAACCCTTCTCTTGTCACTGTGAGAACCTCTCACCCAACTCTTCTGGGCTTGTCCAGGGCAGTAGGCTAAAATGTGGCCAATACTTTCAGCATGACTGGAGACTGCACTTTGCATTGAGGGCAGAGACGAAATCACTCCGTGCTCAAAAATGAGCATACAGTGCTCTGCAATGTGTTTGGGAAGTTGGACCATGTCTTCCATGGGCCCATTCCTTGGGCAATAACCCAAGGTTATTAAAACCCAATGATTTTAAACTAAAAGGAGGTAGATTTAGACTAGATATAAGGAAAAATTTTTTACAACAAAAGTGATGAAACACTGGAACGGGTTGCCCAGAAAGGCCTGGAAACATTCAAGGTCAGGTTGGATGGGGCTCTGAGCAACCTGATCTAGTTGAAGATGTCCTTGATCATTGCAGGGGAGTTGGACTAGATGACCTTTAAAGGCCCCCTCCAACTCAAACCATTCTATGATTCTACTATTCTGTGAACCATAGCGTGGTTTTGACAGCACACAGAAACCATGGATATATCCCCACAAAGGCAGGCATGTGCCCAGAGGAGTGCAGCTCCACTGAAAACCCAGGTGCTCAGGTCATGTTTCAGCACTTTGTACCCTCTTATGCCTGAATGAGGACAATGTTGGTGCGGCTCACATGGCATGTCCCTTTGGTGACGACACAGCATCTGGGTGCAGCCGTCACAGCAGGGCTCAGTCTGGGTAGCCCCACTCTTAGTGGGGGGGTATAAGCACAAAAACCATTGCTTTCCCACCGCAAAGCAAAGCAGCTCCATTCACCAGAGGTGCCCAGGCCCACACCTCCTGCTCCCAGGGGGTGCAGAGGGGGATGTGTACCCAACATTTGACCTACACTTTTTTGACACTAATGATGCCCAGTAAGTTTTTCTTCCAGCCACACAGCTACGAGCAAATTGCTACTGGTGGCAAAGTGGTGAACTCTGAAACTTTGTGATGAGGACAGGGAGGCCCATAGCTCATCTCCCCCTTTGCAAACTTGTTTGCCACAATTTAGTGATTGTAAAGATCAAGTATGAGTCAATCACCTCAAAAGCATTCTGTATATTATAATCCCACAGAAGTAACAGACAAATTTAAAAAAAAAGCAAACCAACAACTATGCATGAAAAATCTTGCAGATATAAACTGTCTTTTCTTTTCTATGTAAGCAGAAAAGTTATCTGTAATTCAGTTATTAGTGACCACAGAGGAGGTGCATCTCGTATGAGATCACATGAGTAAAAGCTGGATGCTCCAACTGCCCCAGGCGATTACCTATGACATACGAGTCTAATTTTCAGGTGTTTAAATTACAGCCACTGGCTCTGTCCTGCCTGTTCAGAATTGCCAGCCCCAGACGGGAATTCTGCCCCTTCGCAAATCCGCCCTGTGTGTCTGAAGGGCCAAGATTTCCAGCATGCAATTCAGGGTTATGCCATTCCACGACACTTGACACACGCACGGCTGCGGGCCACGAACAAACGCCTTCGTGGCGCTGCCGATGCGCCGGGAAGGGTCAGATGCTGCTGGCAGGAGCCGGGGGCACCGGGAGCGGCGAGGGTGCCGCGGAGCTCCGCCAGCCCGCGCCGCGCTCCCCCGCGGTACGTCGGGAGCCTGAGCCACTTCCCTTCCTAAAAATTACACGGGCAGAAGTGCCTTTCGGGGTACGTCCAGGCACTGAAGCCCGCGGGGCGCTGTGTCTTGGAGAGGCTGCCGAGGGAGAGGCGGAAGGTGCTGGCCCCCCAGGGAAAGCTGCGCTGCGCTCTGCGGGATCAGGCCCTGAACCAGCGCCCCGTCCCCGGAGGCGGCCCGAGAGAAGATGCTTCAGAGCGGAGGAAACGCTCGGAGCGCCCCGGGGCCGGTGCGGGCGCCCCGCGCTCCCCGCTGCCGGGCTGTGCCCCCGCAGCCCCCGATCCCCCCGGCCCCGCCGGAGGCGGCGGTTCCGGCGCTGCCCCACTCAGCGCCGCTCCCCGCCGCTCCCCGCCGCCGCCGGTTGCCCCGCGCGGCTCCGGGAGCGGGCCGGGCGGCGGGCCGCGCGCTGCCTGCCGTGACGGGCCCGGCGAGCGGCGGCGGGATTGGCTGTCCCCGGCCGGCGGGGCGGGCGGGGCCGCGGGCGCGGGCGGGTGGGCGGGGCGGCGGCGGCGGGGCGGGGGGCACGCACAGCCGGCCGGCGGCACGCGCCCCGACGGCAGCAGCGAGTACGGGCGGGGAGACCCCGGCCCTCGGAGGGGCGCAGCTGCCGCCTCCGGCACCCGGGCTTTCCTCGTTGTTCTTGTGTTGGTTTTTTTTTTTTCCTTTCTTTTTGTCTTTTTTTTTTTCTTTCTTTTTCACTTTTTTTTTTTTTTTTTTTCCCTCCCAGGACTGGAAGCGGGATCCGCGTCCCTGAATCTGCTATGCCAACTGAACTCTCCCGGGCCGTGAGAATGCACGCCATCTCCGACCTCCATTCCCCCCTCACCCTGCGACTCCTCAACAAGGGGCCCGAGTACCTCCGCAGGCAGATGGAGGCAGGAAAACCGAGCAGGAAAAGTGCCGTGGAGAGGCTGGCAGCCGATAAGGCCAAGTACGTAAAAAGCCAGCAGGTAATTAGCACCAAGCAGGAGCCCGTCATCGTGCTTAGCTCGGCCTCCGAGAGCAGCAGCGAGACCTGTTCGGTGGAGAGCAGAAAAATCAGCAGGGACTTTGGGAGAGGGAAGGGCGCGAAGCCCCTGGAGCTGGCGAAGGCGAAGGCGGTGTACTCCTGCCGTGCCCCCCTGCAGCACGGCCCCCCCATAGCCAGGCGCAGCACTCCCAAGAGGCAGATGCGGCCGGATTCCCTGGTGATTTACCGTCAGAAATGCGAGTTTGGGAGAGGTCAAAGCCAGGACAGCTCACGGGGGAGCTTGGTGAGGAGGATCTTCCAAGGGTCTGTAAAGGAGAAGCAGTTGGCTTCCCCTGCGATGCCCAGAGTCATGGAGGACACCACAGCCACCGAAAGCAACGAGCTTCTCTCAGCAAAAGACAGTGACCGAGAGCTGAGCAGCCATGGAGTGAAGCAAACCGTCGCCGTGAGCACCGAAGCCCCGGATGTATGTACAAAAGAGCATGAGAAACCCTCAAAACTGAGTATACCTCCTGAGGAGGTCAAAGAGGTGAAGAGGAGAGGTCTCCATCGCTCTCAGTCGGACATCAGTTCTCGCTACTCCAAGTCCTTCTCCGAGTTTGATACGTTTTTCAAGTACTGTGGCCTGGAGCAGGAGGTCATCGAGGATCTTGGGAGAGAGAACTTCTCCGTGGTGTCGGACAACGTCTCCTTCAAGATCCGCAGCATCAGCGTGGCAACGTCCGAGAGTGACTTCACTAGGCACAGCGGGGACGACGGGCTGCTGGAGGATGAACTCACAGAGCAGGTCCCGAGCAGCACTTCCGTGATCGAGCGCAACGCTCGGATAATCAAATGGCTGTACATGTGTAAGAAAGCCAAGGAGACTAACAAGGTGATCCAGGAACTGGCGTGATGGCTTCTTCCAGCGTGCATTGCAGTCTGGTGAACTAAGGTGTGTGCAAAGCCTCGCCCTGTCGATTTATATATTTCTCTTTTCCCTTTAGCGAGCTTTTAGGTTGACTTTTTTTAGTTTATTTTAGTCTTTTTGTGAAGGGCAGAAGGAAAATGTATTTTGTATACTGCAAAGCAGAAATCCGGATCCTTACAAAAAAAACAGAATACAAACAAACAAATGCGTAAAGCTTACCAGGTTTAGGTCAGACCACCCACATGAAATTAAAGAGTCAGTGTCTATGAGAGATGTCTGTCCTTTGCGGATTCCTGCTTTGTAAATAGCTGGCTTTCTCTAATTTCTACTATATAAAATGCTAGAAAAAAACTTAGAATTCAACCCTTAATTACAGTTGCTTAATTACAGTTACAGACTGAACTGAAACTATTGCTAATTAGAAGTACATTGTATTTATGTTATACTGCTGAAACTATTACTAATCGGGAGTACATAGTATTGATGCTATACTGCTACTGTTTTCCCTTCCTTACTCCCCCTCAGTCTCTCATCATTCCCCTTTTGCTTATACATGGGCACCCCGAAGTATCGGGAAGGCAAAGGTGAGTGAGTGCTCCTGTTAGCAGTCTTATTCCCCCCCCCCCCCTTTCTGTTGGGACCATAAAAGTTGGCTCCAGGTGACCCTCTAGCATTGCACAGGCTTTAAGTTTTCTGCCCTGTTTGACCGTGGTGGATTTGGCTCCTCCGAAGTGGGTTTTGCTGTGCAGTTTGGCACCGGGAGCTGGAAATCAGATGTGCGGTTTGCTTTGGTTAGAGGGGTACTTCACTGTTTTAAATAAAGATAATGAACGCAAATGTGTGGCATCTAGGCTTGGAAATCAATTACTTCACAGACAGCAGCAGAGCAAGTTTAGCCCTGGTAAAAGCCAATATCCTGGTTTTATTAAAACTTGTATTTATTTTGCATCTGATCTCTGGAAAAGCACTATATTCATGGGGCCTTTGGCGTTGATCATCTAGTAGATAACAGTTTTTTCTCCTTGCGGCACACAAAGCCCTTAGGATGAGTACTGCAGCTTACAGTGTGGTATTTAAAAATTGCATGAGCAGATCTTGATATGGAGGATTATGTGTATATTTTCTGACAGTTCGTAACTGGTGCGTGAGAAGAGCATCGTATAGTGTAGATGCAGCTGTTGATAGAGAGCGTGGGCCTTGTAAACGTGGAGGAATGTAGTGCTTGACCCTCTTTCCAATGTAGATGTGGGGCTGTCACTCCCAATTCCTTTAATCTGTATAAAGCAAAAATCCATTTGCTTACTTGAAATCGGTTCTAGTTATGTGAAATTTGGATCACTTTTAAAATTTAGATTTTTCTCAAAAGCCTGTTTTCTTCCTGCGAGTTGAGGGAGGAGGAAGGAAGAGAGAGCGAGCCGTTTTCACACAAACATTTCAAGCCCTTGTAGATAAGAAGGGTTGTCAGGTATTCGGCTGACAACTTAAAGAAGTGTTGTTGTGTTACAGATCCTTTCCCAAATCACCTTAGAGAGAAGAAAAGCCTCTCCAGAGCTAATCATTTCTCCTTGCTCGTCCTTCTGTGGTAAAAGACAAGGGAGATACACAAAACAAAATGATGCAGGTGTGAAGCTTGTTGCAGCTGCTGGTCTCGCTAAACGCAGAGGGTGGGAGGCAGATTTCACCGTGAGCTGAGGCCACGTGACAAAACCAACCACGTTTCCGTGAAGGAAAACAAAATACAAGCCTATTTGCTCCTGAATGCCCTTGCTGGGGGTAGAGTCCAGGGCCAGAACAAACCAGTCCGTGGTTGTCACCGCAGAGTCTGCTCAGGAAGGAGCAGTTGGCCCTTTCCCCATCTGTTTGCGTAGTGCTAAGCGCATCCAGTGCTGCAGCTGAGACGGGAGATGCTGGCCACCACCCCAGGGAGCACGCAGACTGCAGAGGCGAAGGGCAGGAGGTGCTTCGGCAGGGCAAAGGCAAGGGCAGGAGCGGGGAAGCTCTTTTCCAGGGGCTGAGCTGGTGTAACCTCACATGGGCTTGATCAATGGCTTTTTTTTTTTTTTGAACATCTGAAACAAAAGTACAGTTCATAGCACATAGCCTAACAGGATGGTGAAAAGACATCAAGTTTATTCAAGTGTATGGTCATTCTGCAATAACTTTAATACCTAGAACAAGGGATTGCTTTACGCTGGCAGCAATTTCCTTTGGCACTAAAATTTTTGGCAGCCTGGGAAGCACCAATCCATACTTCACCATTTAGACCACAGCAACAGGAAGGTCATAAAGGTCACCTAAAAATATTGGTAAACAGCACCCAGAATAAAGGACAAGAGTCATCAAGAGGTGCCGTGAGTTAAATATTACACTTCACGGGTAGACTTTAAGCTGAGAGTGGTTATCACGTGATTGCAAGATGAGTCCTGTAGTTCTGGTGTCGGTGTTTCCTTCCACTCAAATGTTCATCTTTTCTTTCAGTCTTATTCTTTCTTTGACAATGCAGCATTGAGTTAGATATCTAAATGTTTTCCCCGTATCCATGTATTTGGCTCTGTTTAGTTTGCTTACTGGTTACTAATGGGGAATGGACCCCTGTGCTGCATGGGGGAGCCATGTGCTCTCCCTGGTGCTCCCAGGCAAGTCCTTGAAAGCCCCTCATTTGACATAGAGGCTTGAAAATTGTTGCACCTTCTTTGGAAAAAGAGGCAGAAACTTGTTTTCTAAAATCCAGCATTCTTTATGAGTAAAATGCCTGTCAAGAACTGCAGGGCTTTTACGGGTTGGTGATCATCCCATTCATATTTTATGTTCTCTTTTTAATTTTTCATGAGCTCCTCCGGGACCTTGTGGGGCACCATGTAAATAAAACAGCTATTTGAAGGATCAGGTTCCCTAACACGTTTCATCAGAGTGATGATTGCAGAGTCTGAGCGCGTGTTGTGAGCTTTAGAAAACTGAAGTCCTCAGTGAGATGGGCATCGCTGCTTCTCGGTGGGATGTTGCCTGGATTCACCTCTGCAGTCCAGCTACTCTTGCTGTCAGTCCTGCTTGACTCTAAGGAGGGGTCTCACTCTGTGTCCTCCTTCCCAGGTTGAATCAAGATTATTCAGCCTTCTGTTTCTGTACTGTTCTTCAATAGATGCTCGTTATTCAGGTGGAAATCTCCTGGGAGGGGAATTTACTATGTTGGCAGTAGCCATAAGCAGCTGCAAAAAAAGCTTTAGAATGTCACCTTATGCTTGTCTGATGTGATAAATACTAAATGACACTATTTTCCCTCTTTCTTCAGAATCCTTGACTTGGAAGTTGAACAAAACCAGACACAGGAATAAACTCTTCCCTCATCAGGCTCGTGACTACTTCATCCAAGTATTTTTCTGTTGCCTTCTACCTTCACCCTGTCCCCTGGCAGCCTCACTCTTGTCACAAGCACAGGGGTGTCCAAGAGCACAACGACAAAACGGAGACTGTGAACTGTGCCCCAGCGAGGCAGTGGGAAACAAAACTCCTGGAAAAGCCAAGCGTGGCAGTAGATGCCGTCCACGATAACGTTCAGCATCAGCTCACCACCCCAGGATGCTGCTCCGGGCTGTGACAGAAGGTCTGTGTTGTGCACTCATCTCTTTCCAGCAATGAATTTGTCGACAGGGATGGGGGGAGAAAGTGGGAATAAAGTGGCAATGACTGCCGGGTCAGGCGTTTCCTTGCAGGCAGACAGGCTCCTCCTGGGCGTTCAAAGGCTCTGTCTTACCAGAGCTGTTTGACCAGCGCTCGTCTGACATCATTAGATGTTATTTGCTTGGCTGGTGAGGACTAACTGTGGTAGCTTTATCTGGGATACTTGGCAAACGTGTTGTAAGCTGAATCCCTGCCAAGCCTCTCTTTCTCTGAGAGCGTTCAAGCCAAATTGGAATACCTTGTATCCATCTAGTTTGCTCTGTCACACAGCTTGCTCAGTCAGTGGGGAGGAATAGCCTTTAAAACCCTGCCCAAAATATTTTCAGGAGCATGGTTCCAAGAAACAGGTAGTCAAAAACAGGGGAGGGTTTTGCATCGTTACTGCCTTGCGGCAGAACGGTACAATTCACATGTCCACTTATTTGCAGTATGCCTCCGACTCTGACATTGCACACATTGCAGTGTTTGGCAGCTTGTGGTTTAACACCTTTAATTTTATGCACTGTGAGTGAGCAGTGAGCTTACAGAATCGTGTGAGGAAACTGTATCCCAGGCTAGGTAAGGCCACGCATCCCTAGTGTGGGTCTGGAATAGGACTGTGCTTGCGACGTGCAGGATGGCATCCCTGCAATGCAAGGCAAGGAGGCATGTTAAGGTACATCTATGCCAGGTGAATGTCCTGATGGGGTCAGACACCCAGTGTAGACAGCACCTTACTCAATATCGTCAGTAAAATGCTTCATTTGGACTGGCCAGGCTGAACGTATTTTAAAAACTGATAAAAAGTACTTTAGATGATCAGAATGGGACCTCTGCAATAACTCATGGAATTTGCTGGCTGTGCCTCAAACACTTAACCCAATCTGTCATTGGTTGCTGGAAAATGTCTTGCACCCAAGCATTTCTTTGTGGACATTGCAAACCAGTAAGAAATGCAAAAAAACCCCACCACCAATCAGAGCCAAAGCCAGTTCCCCTTTCAGCCACACCGGTGCCCGTGTGTGAGAGCTGCCCCACCGGGGTAACGCTGACCTGACCTGAGGGTCCTGCGGAGGTTAAAATTTACTTTGTGTTACTGTGGATGTGGTGTCTGGCTTACCTGGCCACCAGACCCGCGGCCTGAGGAGTCCAGAAACATCAGTGTTCATCCTCCACATTCCTCCTACCCGTGCTGTGGCAGCTCGCCCCGCTGCCTCGCCTGGCCCGAAACGGCTGCCGGGGCAGCCGGGTGGATGCCAAGCTCAAGTGAGCACTTGATTGCGTTTCTGAAATGTTCGCTGCTCTTGGTAAGCACGTCTGGAGGAGCGGAAGGGGTGAGGGTGAGCGACCATGATTCAATAAAACATTGGTGGTAGGAGGAACAGTTTCCTGTTTTAACGTACACAAGTGTTACATGCTGGAAGAGTCACCCTTGAAGGGCTCATCCAGCGGTTTAGTTGACATCAGTTAAATGCACAGCAAGATCGCTGGGTTGTATTTCCATATGTTTTAAATGTGCTTGTCAGTCCCTGGATGGTTAGTTCTCGGTTACAGCAACGGTTGGGGAATGCAGGGCATTTGTCTTCGTTTTCTAGTGTTATGTACAAAACGTCTACATGTCTGAAGCTGTTGAGATAGATAGATAACAATTCCAGATAAAATAATTGTTGAACCCACTTTACATTTAGGAGAAAACAAAATAGTTTGCATGAGTGAGCTTCTGCAAACTGAGAGGGAAGCTAGTGCATGGGGATGTTTTCGTTAAATAACGAATTTCCATGTGTATTTGTTACATTATTGTTAAAGGATGAGTCTCAGAAAACTCCAGCCCGAGATGCTGCTAATATGATTAAGATTTATGCACTTAAGGTCTAGGTTTGATAGTCAAGAACATAACCTGCCCCATCTGTTCCTTTCATGGTCACTTTGAAAGGTGCTGCACAACATAAATATTTATATGCATTCATCAGAGCTAAGGACTGTTTTTCTTTGAAAGTATGGATGACTGTAGACAGCTCAGAGTACAGGAAAAATCTTTTGTGTTACAAATCAGTGCCCTGCCATAGGAGAGGAAAATTATTTTGTTTTGTTTCCAAGAAAATTTTTGGTTTCATTTTCAAACTTCTGTTTGTTTTTGCTGTTTTAGTTGAGCAGCTCTCGAAAGTTAAGATGAAAAATGCATTGGTCATGAGTTTTCAGTGTTAGGAAGGAACATGTTTAATTTACTTTAAAGTACTGAACATCAGCCTTTCTCAAAATCAGAACTGGCCCTACCCTGAATATTTTTTTAATCCCCCTTTCTATCTTTGTGAACGGTTTAATAGGGTTGTGGTGACTTTCCACGTGGATATGTGGCAAAATTTCCCTGGCTTTGTTCAAACTCTAATAGGAACCCTAACCTCTCTGAGATGTCATTTCCTTCAGAGATGATGTGCACCTGTCTAAGATCTTCCTCTGATGCGCTATAGATTCCCTTTATTTAGCAATATCTTCTGGGTAGGCTAATAACCTACCTTTCCCAGTACACCAGGAACAACAGTAGATGATGATCCTTCTTTCTCCATATATCTCAGGAATGGGTAATTTGGTGCTTTTTCCGAAGAGTGGGAGCCCTGGACTTCACTTGGCTCCTGTCACTGTTACATGTAAAGGCTTTTTCTTGCTTCTGCTGGGTCTTCCCATCATATCCTTCAAAACGAGAAAAAATTGCTAATGGTAGTCACTGTCTATCTTTTTGCCAAAAAAAAACCTCAAGTTTTTTTAACTATTTCATTACAAAAGACATGCTTTGGAAGGGGTGTGATTTTTCAGCTTTAGTGATAAACTGGGAGAACGTTGTTGTGTGAACAGAAGTTTTAGCAACAGAGCTGGGTTTCCAGTCTTTTGGCAAACCTAAAACTGGGGCTGAGGGCAAAGGCAAGTCATAAACTGACTGTTTTTGTTTGACTAGAACTATGTAAACTAAAATAGTCAAATGGAGTGCAGCGCTAACTGCTGTTTACACCCATGTGTTTCAAGGTGCTCCAACGCTCTGACAAGGGACAATGTCCATGTCTGTAGTGTAATGGGTGAAAGGTGCAAAGTCTATTTTTTATGGCCTGCAAGCAGGTATTTGCAATAAAGGTATCAGATAGAGACTGTAAGCCTTGCAATATATTGTAAATATTATTGTACAGAAATATATAAGTCAGAAATACAGATTGTTCTATAATACATATATTACTTTTCTAAGGGATATAGGCCTTCACGTTTTGTGAAATATGCCAAACATTACATGGATGGGGACTAAGCAGAAGTTTTATCCTGGGAGCAGGTTGTCCTGTCATTGCCTTCTGTGAAGTTTCTTGTATCTGCTTTTGAATCCTTTGAAATGGAGTACTGGTCAGATCTGGTATGGACGTTTCTAAGTTGCTATGTTTATATTCCTATGAAAGAACCTGTGTACTACTGAATGCATACAAATAAAAATACCACTCTGAAAGTTAATGTTTTCTTGAAAAATTATACTTTTATATTACCGCCTCCATTAGAGTACTGTCATTTTAAATCTATAGGGAATTAATTAGATATTAGACTGTGAACATCTGAAAGCACGATGCTTTTCTTGGCCATACCCAGATCCATGGCAGAGAGCTCAGGCAGGGAATCTTGTACTATAATTGATAGATCTCGGTATCGGTAAATTTGAAATATATGAGCCTAGGCCTGTTCCATGGTATTCTAATATTTTTCATTTCATAATATGGCTGAAAAGATAGACAGTTTGTTTCTGAAGGGTAGTATTTTTTTCCAGACTTTAGTATTAGATTTGATTTTACTCACTGTCAAAAGCTATGGTGTGCTGCATGCGATACCACATTCATCACAGCCAGTGTCCAAAGCGGCAGCGAGTTTGAAGTTCTGCTTGGAAAAAACATTATCTCCAGAATCTTATTAACAAGCTGTTGTTTGGCTGGATTCCATAGGAAGAATTCAATATATGATGCTAATTCCCTGTGCCTGTATTTTGTGAAGAAAGCAGCAGAAATAATATAATAATACTCTAATAATGGTATTAGCTCGAGCTATTTGAAATGGTGTAACATTTCAAAATAAAGAAAAATAAAAAAAGCTCACGTTGCGTACAGTGAGCTTTTACCAGAGACCAATGCACTCTAGTTGCATAATTATCATTTTGGTATGGTCTAACCTGCTCAGACACAGGTGTTTCACCAGCCAGCGTTTGAACACAAATGGAGGTAGAACTAACTGATGCTTGTTGTGCAGATTAGGTTCTTCCACAAAAACCCAAGAGCAACTTTGCCATAATTGACACGTGGCCTTCGCCACGCAAGCCCTGGTTGACATATGTCAATGCAAGATACAAAAGGGATGACAATTTGTGCGTCTCCCTTTCTATGGAGGTTCATCTCCCATGGCAGGCCTTTGCTAGTATTGCTGCCTTAGAGAGGAAGGAGCCATCCTAGCCTGTGAATAACCTTGGGCTACAGCCCAGCTTAGCATTTAAGAACATCGTGCTTAAGTCATTTTTCACAAAACACCTGTGTCTCACATTTTATGAAGTCCAGTGGATTTACTTCAGAAGTAAGGATTTGCAAGCTTCTGTTCGTGGACTGTCTGGTGCAAGAGACCCCTTAAAGTCCACAGCTTACTGATTCACTGCTTCTCTTTTGATTCATCTCTGAGTAGTTAATAGGTGTGGAAAAGAAACTCCGCAAAGATATAGTAACTGGAAAAACGCCTTTTCAGGTGTTTTGTAGATGTTAGTGCATTCTGAATACAGAACTGCAAAATACCTAGTATCTCCAAGAGCTTTTGACAAAGAATGGTCTATGTCAACAGACAAATAAGAAAATACAGGGCTTAGCTTTACCCTGCAAAGAGATGCCTCCAAATTTTGGGGAGTTTTAGTGATTGGACCGTATTTATCCTAGATTTATCCTGCAGGACTAAAGGTGCCTGTATCAATTCGCTTAAGTGGAATGTTGTAAAACGGGCATAGAAAGGAACACTCAGCTCATTTGCAGGGAATGATGTAACAGGCAGTTTATTCCAGGGAGGTCTGCATGACAAAAAGCGTTGAGAATTTTGATCACTTACACTTGCCAATAAGACTGGTGATATACCAGAAAAACAAGCACTATCAGAGAAAAACAATCTCCATACCAAAGTGAGTTACATATATTCATCTCCAGAAGTCAATCTAGCTCCTGAAAGAACATAAAATCCTGTAAAATTAGTTTGCACATTTGCACTGGAGTTGGGTTGCCTTGGCAATTAATATGATTAAAAAGATCTAAGAGCTTGGATTGTTTGGGTTTCACAGTTTGCCTCAATAATCAAAAGCCCCATGAGAGCACCAATTTTACGTTCTTTTTCATAAGCTCTAGCAAGAACCAGAGTGTAGTAATCATTGACAGTTACCCACAAAAACACATGATTATTCATCAGGTGATGATCAACGTAAGACAGTGCCGAACTGGGCAGAGCCAAGATTTAGACTCATGCAGGAAGAGGCAGGCACAGCTGAGCACGCTAAGGGGAATGCTGCTTTTACTCCTTCCTGTCACCCCAACCTCTTATTACTTCACTGTTTTTCTCATTGGTGAGTAGGAAGTCCTAACCACTTCCACGGTTATTCATCAGTTTGAATTGCTCATCTTATGCCCTCTCTGACAGTCCCTTTCCGTGTTTACATTTCCAATGAACTCATTTGTGTGCCAGTCATGTTACACAAGGCACTATTCTATCTATCTTCATTCTTGTACAGCCTTTTTTTTCTGACTAATGTTTCCAGTTAGGTTTTACATCCTTCTGCTCAATCTTTATTTGTTTGCATTTATTTCCCCAAGGAAACTAAAAACTAAACATGCAAACAGTCAAGAAATGAATGAGTTACATAGTTAAGAAGAGGCATACTAGATTAGACACCAACTCTCCAGTTCTTTTTCATTTACATAGCTCTTCCTGCATAACTTCAGACTAGATATGAGGAAGAAATTTTTTACAATGAGGGTGGTGAAACACGGGAACAGGTTGCCCAAAGAGGTGGTAGATGCTCCATCTCTGGAAACATTCAAGGTCAGGTTGGACAGGGCTTTGAGCAACCTCATCTCTTTGAAGATGTCCCTGCTCATTGCAGTGCGATTGGACGAGATGACCTTTAAAGGTCCTTTCCAACTCAAACTATTCTATGATTTTATGAGGCTGGCGTATCATTTTCCATTGTTTTCCTCTTTGATACCTGTTTGTAACATTATTCTTGGCTCATTTGTAGTTCTTCTAGATTATAAGTTTCTCAGAGCTGTGGTGTGACACTTTTATTTTTTTGCATAGAGCTCTGAGCACAGCTATTGCAAAATCAAATGCCAAATCACAAATTCTTTCAAGGTAAAATATGGTCCAAACCTTCTAGACACATCAGTGCAGCCAAGTAAAAAGAGCATCAGGCCAGTCAAAGCAAATTGGGTATGCTTTGCAGGAATAGGACTGAAAAAAAGCAATGCAGCTGAAGCAGTTCTGTGTGGGACCCGTCACAGCAAGGTATCTGTTGAACTTGTTGGTAAGATGCAGCTCACCCCTTATTTCTTGAGGACCAGCCCTCACTCAACATTTATTTTCTGCAACAAAGTAAATTTAAGAAGCAGTTTATCACCCACAAAAGCCAACCAACATCAAATGTTGATGTTGTCTATTGGGTTCACCTGCAAACACAAGCTGAGGTGGCTTTCCAGGCATCTACTGGTGTTAAGAAGAGCAACCCCAGAGCTGCCTCCATCTGCTGTGATGGCAGTGAGAAAAGATGTCCATTCTTTCTCCCTGATATAGAAAAGAATTCAATTTCTTGATGTCAATTACTATGAAGAGTCTGAAAATTGTGTAATTTCTGAAAATAGAACTTTGGTGTAACCTTCCTAAATAGAAGAGGCTCCAATTTTCTTGATTTTTCAGTTATTTAGATAATATGACTTTACTGCCCTACAGTTGTGAGGAGAATGACCATCTCATTCCTCCAGAGCACGAGATATTCATAGATTATCTACTTCTCTGCGTGCTGATGCAAAGTCTTACCATGCACTGTCCAACAGGATGGTTTTCTACCATGGACACTTTGCCTAAAATCCCCATTCACAGCTACCCGTATCTGATCTCAAACTATCACAAATAAATTCTGCTGATGTTCAAATATTTACAAAATAAATCAGTGTGGTTTGTATTATGTTAACAGAGGAGGACAGAGGCCAATACCAGCAACAGTCCTTATATGTAAAACATTTGTACAAATGCTGGAGTACATAAAATCTAACTCTGCTGATTAATGCACAGTGCATAAGAAAATCTAGCAGATTTCTTACAGGAAAAAAAATAATATCTTGCTATAAAAAATTATGTCCTGCCAAATTTGAGGAAACAAGGGAAAACAATTTGGGAGAATGTTTAGTTCCCAAAGTCACATATTTTGATGTATTTTCTGTCTTTCTTTTGTCATGTGCATAACATGCAAATCCCACACGCTGAGTGGTTACCCACAGATTCAAATAACCAAACATGAAAAAGGACTTTCAATGTTACCAGCCCACTTTCTGCAGAGCACCCTAAGAAATGCATTTACGGTTTAATCGTTCAGCAGAGCTGGCAAGATCTGGGATAGTAAATTACAAAAGGGATGATTACTCACAGAATAAAGCTCAGATTCTGTCTGCAATTGGGAGGCATAGGCAACTTGTTTTAATTACAAGTATGGATTTAAATCTATTTATATTACTTTAATTGTAAATTAAAATTGATTCATAAGTGTTGCAACCCTCCACGTGCACAATTGTACTTCAGCAATCCTCTCTCCGTTCAGTTCATGTCAACTTGCCACAGCTTTCAGCTGAACAAAAAGCCAACTGAAAAGCTTTGGTACTCTGAAATGTTCATTTAGGTGAGACTTGGCCAAAGAACAAGCCTTTGCTACCAAACACAATGGCCTTGCAGTTGAGCTAGTTACCATCAGTTAGCTGCAGATCCGGCCTCTGAAGTGTGCTGAAGTGCAGAATAAAACATCCTGGCCGCCTCCAGTCCTGCTTTAGTGATCTGGCACTTCCTGAGCATCTTCTCAGGTTATTGTCCATGTGGCAGGAGGTGATGATGGAGTGGGGATTACCGTGAAAAGAGGCCTGCTAGGAAGAGGGGATGGTTGACCTGGACTCTAAAATGGCTCACTAGTGCTTACCCTCTCAACAGTAGCTGTATCAGCTTCAAGACCTGTGCCTGTTGCAGAAGTGGAATACATACCACTAAGTTAAAGGAAGAGGATGCGGTTTCTTTTCATCTGAATGAATGCTCTGCCATTTCAAACAATCTCATATTTGTCCTTCTAAATATACTGCAAATACATATTTCCGGCATGAGTCCAGCTTAAAATGATTTAACTCATTCCTTGATTAAAACAAGCACTGACCAAAGACTCTTGTACTTGTTCTCTATTGATTTTAGTCAACATTCTTCTAGGTATGTATCTTTTCAAGGTATATCTAGGTGTATTTCTTTTTAAAGAAATCCTTTTCATGGTTCTATAAACAAAGTCATAATCCAGATTGAAAACATCTAAGCATTTAAGACTGTTCAGTTATTGAATCTGGACAAGAAATAGAAGGACACCAGTTTTCCACTTCACATTTTGCTTCAAGCCTGGTCTTCATCCAAGTTCATGATTCAGTGGAGGAGGTAGGAGTGCCCTAAGGAACTTACGGTATGTGATATGTCCAGCCATGGGTAAGTACTGTGTTTTGTTGTAGGTATGTAGTACATAGCATGACAAGGTCCTGGGCATGACTGCAAAACATAAACATTGCCAGGTACAAATATTCCCGTTATTAAGAACCCAGTGATGTCCATTTCCTGCAGCCTTCCCAGACTTCCCCAACACTCCTGACTGTTGTGACTAACCTGAGAGACACAGCTGGAGACAAACTGATGGTGTCTGCACAGTCAGGACTACATGACCAAGGACTACATTTGCCACTATGACCAAGGATGAAACATAAAGCGAAGAAAACAAATTCCATCAGAGCAGGAAGTAAACATGAGTGGTTCTGAGTGAAATCAAATGGGACGGTGCAATGGAAACACAAAATATTCAAACATAAATATATGTATTCTATAGGGAGAAGTGTGCTGCATAGTAACAAATCCATCAGAAGTAAGAGCAAAGCCAGTGTAGCTGAACAAGGAGGTGAGAATAAAATCAGTTCCAAGAAGGATTCTCAAAAAATTAAAAACTCAAGGAATGAAGTGAACTGGAAATCTCCTAGACTGTGAAAAGAGTAAGATACAGCTGTGATGATGAGGTTTTCAATTGTGTGGAGGAAGCAAGAAAAAATTCATGAGGAATAAAGTGAAATGTCGCATGGACTATTTTGATTCATTATAAATAGTCTGGAAGAGTCTGCTATTCCGTGTGAATTTCATGAACTTCTGAGGTAAAACAGCTGACACAAAAATCATTTTAATGAAGTCGTAGGGACTAGATACCGACTTTATACAATGTTTTACTTTCCAGGCTTAAGGTTTCTCAACGTGCTTAATGAAGTCATTAATTAATTATCAGTAGTACCTGCAGATAGAAAGAGCCCTGTGATACTGCAGTCAAGAAGAGGGGGTGCTAAGATATTTGGTATTAGCTCGAGCTATTTGAAATGGTGTAACATTTCAAAAGCACTCACAACGTTTCCAAGTCATAATTCTCTTTATCAGAAGGATCTCAGAGCCAGCTTCACAAACAGATGCTGGTACTAAGGGTTCAGCCACATGACTCAGCTATGGCAGCGGAACCTGCCAGCACTTGTCCTCTGAGCTGCCGTGACAGTCCCGGTACGTGCTCCTGCCCCACTCCTAACGAGGGGTGATGCATCCTGGGCTGTCGGTCGTGCACAGCTAAGGTGTGTTGCTTCGCTCTGAGGGTAAGCTAACACAAATGATTCCAGCAGCCCAATACATCTCACCTAACTTTAACCCTCTAGCAGCTCCTTCTACACTCAATGACTCATCTCATCTTTAGATAGATTTGGGTATGAGGAATGAATCACTTCTGGAGCTGCCTGTGTTTCACTGCTGATTACAGAAGGGGACTAGATAAGTAGTTTAGGCTAGACTACTAACCTTTGGCCAGTTAAACTTAGACAAGAGCGATCCCACCCTTGACTGATGTTCATAACTTAGAACGTTGTGAATGCAGTGTCTGTCTGGAGCCATGAAGCCTACTGGGATTTTCAGAGAAGGGCTGTTATTTTTTTTCCAGCCCTTTATTGAGATAGAACATTTTGGTTGGAGTGGCTACGGTTTCTGAAAATCCCCACCAATGGGTAGCTGGAAGAAGCTTCAGTTTGGTGAACCCAAAATTTGTCAAAGCTGAAGTTCCCCAGAAGAAACCCTGCAGTCAACATGGTCATTGACAGAAAGTCCCTAAGTGGCAAAGGATGGCAAGTGCCTCCAGGCTAGGTGAGGCTTGGGAAATGTGGCACCACGGTAGTACCCTAACGTCAAGAGGAAGTGTAAAATACGTGCTTACTTCTTTAGGAATAGGCAAGTTAGTTAAAGATAAACTTAACATTTGGCATATTAATTAACTTCCGTGAGTGCAGCTGTCTAGAACAAGTTCTGCATTGTCTGCTCCCTTCAGTCTCTTTTCTCAAAGTTATTTTAAACTCTCAACCCACAGTTCAAAGTGGTGCTAACTGAGCCGTGGTGACATTTAGAATATCCCTTTGATAGAGCACAACACAGAAGACAAATCTGGAAGATCAAGAGGTGTGCTCCTATCTCAGAAAAGAGCTGGGTCTTGAGCCAAAAAATGAAGCAATTGCTGGAAAGGCAAGGAAAAGCAAGGCAAGGATCAATTACAACCACCTTTGTATTTTTTCAGAATGAAAGAGGAAAGAGCAGTTTGTGAAAACAATAGCAAAGGCGTTGCAAATCAGTGGGAGAAGGACGTGTGAGTCATTAGTGTATATAAATCTAGATATCTAATTGGGAAGGCGGGTCAAAAAATTTCCAACAAAAATATTCATAATGAAACTTGAGTTTTATCGAGTTCATGTTTTCACAAAAGAACTGATTAAATTTCCCCTCCCTCCCCCAAAAATATTTGACTCTCCAAAATAATTACAAATCTATACAAATCAATATATTTCTGCCAGGAAGAACAAACACAGGCCAAAACAAAACATCACACACTTAGTAGAGGAAGAACATAGTAGAGGAAGCATTATGCCCAGAGCATCTGACACACAGAAAAACAGACTCATTTTCAGGGTTATTTTTTGAGGGAGGGGAAAACCATTGAAAAATTGAATATAATTAATTATTACTTGTTCAGCTGAACTTTAGAGGAAGAAATAGTTTGAAAGTGCATCCAATGCATAACAAATTTTTTTTGGTTAAGTAAGGGCTAGAACTACTGTGACAAGAGTTTGAGAGAGCTCTCATTATACCATTAATGCAAACATTCCATATTAGCGCTACAGAGTGTGGGCACTGTGTCTCCTTAATCTGAAAATTTCAATATATACACACACTTTCTGTAGTCTATTAAGATTAAAAGTTTAATACTTGTTAACATTCTAATCAGACAAATATGTTATAGGCCATTGGAGTGCTGTATAAAGATTCATTATTTTCTTCAGAAAAATTGTATACCCTTATTTCAGTGGTAATGCACTGAAAAGGAAGCTTTCATGTTAACTCCAGCATTGGATGATACCTTCCTATGTGAATGTACAACTACTGCAGCTGTTAATGTGTAACTAAGTGAAAGATACTTTGGATCAGTCATTGGAGTCTAGAGTTCTCACAGTTGTGCTACAGTCAAAAACTTGTGATTCACATGTGCTGTGATAAAACATTTTGCGTTTAACAAATACAGTTTGCAACAGAGAGGGAGGTAAAGACAATTTCACTTTTAGCTATCTTGTTTCCTAGAGATGTAAGTCCCCTCTCTAGATATCACTTTATCCCTACTTTTATGAAAGGTAAGTCTGTCGTGAAACACTCTTAAATCATCCAGCAACTCTTGTAACACCCTCTCAGATTATTAAGCAATGCTATCTTAATTTGCAGGTGGAAACCTGAAGGAAAAAGAAATGAAAATTCCATCAAAATGGAGAAATCACATGCTGATGCTAAAGGGAAAATTTGTTATCTCTGCAAGAGAACTATAAAGGAAAAACAGGGGAAAACTAAACAAAAAAAAAAAAAAGAAGGAAAGATGGAGTTGCAGGCAGCATCTCAGCTGAGATGCTGAAATAAAAGTGGCTAGGAAATAGAAATCCATAAAATACTTTAAAACAAAGCCTATGACCTGTTGGTAGCTCAAGGGTGTCACACACTCAGCTACCCTTCCTAAGAAATGATACTCTTTTTAAAGTCTTGCTTACATGCTTTTCATAAACCATTTATGAACTGATTATTTTACACTTTGCTCCTAAATTTAACTGTCCCCAGCAGTCTTCTCTCCTCGTATCTGACGCTTTGATTTGTCACATGCTTACTATGAACATCAGGCTGCCTGCAAGGTTACGCAACGCTCCCCATGTCGCACGCGAGGCGTACACGAAGTCATGCCCTCTGTTTGCCTGAGGTATTAGCTGCTCCTCCCATACAGGGGCAGAGATTGCATCTGTTTGCAGATGACATCTGTATTATTGATTTCTAGCCATCAAGGTTCACGCAGACGCTGTTTGCTGAAACCCCAAGGCAAGGTATGAATTGCAGCACCGGAGAGATACCAGCCAATTTTTCTTGCTTCTGCCCTTTCCTTGCACTAGCACATGTGTCTTCTACTTTGACTTTCTGCTTTGGAGACACGTCTACATTGTATTTCATTTAAATATGTTTTGTATCCTGAGATTTTCCTTGCTCTTCTAAACACACTAGTCCTCGATGCTGTAGCAGTCTGTCAAAGGTGATCAAAGAAGGAGCTGAAAGGAGGTAGTTTAAAAGGGAATTGCTGATCAAAGGAATGGAAAAAACATTTTGACTGCAGATATGTGGCGTTATGTCATGGGAGTATTGGTAGAGAGGGAATAACGTTCTATTTTATTGTTAAAATAAGGACTTGTAATAACAATAGATCGTTAAAAAAGACTCTAATATCTCTTATTATTGTCTAATAAGAATTAAGCAGCTGTTTTCTGATAGCTTTTCAGCTCTTTTCCTCAGCTCTTCAGACCTAAGGGCTCTTTTCTCTTTGGTATGCATTTAATTCTTTCTCTGAATTCTCTTGAACTGGTTTCTTTTGCAGATAAGATACTGGACTAAATGGATCAGTATTTTTACTTTATTGGCTTTAGAAAATCCACACACATTCTGAGGAAGAAAAAATGACTAAATTGACAAAGCTTAAAAGCTGTGAAGGGCAAAACATATCACTGGGACAACTTTGAGTATTTGTATGAATCCACCAGGAAGCCACCTACTTTTCACCAGGCTTTGTGTCACGGGAAATTCATCCACGGAGCTCAGATCCCACTCAAAGCTGTAAGGTGGTGACCTCTGCACCAGCACCCAAGTGCCTTCAAACCTTGCGCCCCACAGCGCACAAGCTACTTGACATGGCACAAGCACAAACCAAAAATATATTTGTGGTAAAAGCAGTCTGCATTCTAAGAGAAAGAAATGACAGACAGCTATAGCAAAGACAACAAGCACAAGTTGAAAAAAAAGTCAACATTTTCAAAATACTGCTAGATATCTTAATCTATAGTTGGGAAACTTAATTACTCAACCACAGTCCTCATTAGAGGCATTAATGGTTGTGAAAGTTCTCTAATTATGGAAAAAAAAAAAAAAAGAAAAAAAAAGGAGGTCACATTTTGGTGTCTGAATGCAAGCATAGAACTGAGCTTTTCAAAAGTGAGCAGGGATTTTTAATAGATATGATTCAGAAAGCCTAACTTCAGACATGTCTGGCAATCCAGTTCTGCAGAAGTGCTGGATAAGAACCCACCCCTTCTTGAAAACTTGTCTCCTGTAGGCGGTAATTCAAAATTTTGAGAATTTTGGTTTGGATTCCTGTTTATAAATATAATATTTTAAAATATAGGCTCAACATGCACTCAATATTTAGATTTTAGAGTAGGCTTTCACTGTTCTTTCTATGCTTCAGTATTAGCAGTGCTGGAGGGAAAGTACATTGTAACACCAAATGATTGTATGGATTTGAACCTAGCTTTAAAAAAAAATCAATAAGAGCATAGTTCACAATGACAAATCTTTCCAGTCTCTTTTTGTTAAAGATTCATTCTTCTAAGAGATTCAAGCACACAATAGAATTACGAAATACATCAACATTTCTCCTCTCTTCTTTTATTGCCTTTTATTTTGGTGGTTTTTTTTGGCAGACCTGTTTGTAAACAAGCATCCCTTATCCAATTTCTGGTCTATCAACCAATAAAAAGTTAAGAAAATCTAAAAATGCTAGCAACAATCTGGAACATAAACCAGAGCTACATATAGACTCTTCCCTTCTCTAGAATTAGAAATACCATTCTCTTTTTGGAGAGCAATATGTACCTGTGAAAGAATAGATGAATAGGGAGAAAAAGAGGCAGGCACATAAATAATTTTAAAACATGACTAATGTTCTAAATCATTAAATCATGATTTTGTCATCACTTTATCATATCTTTTTCCATTCAGTTGTATGCTTCGCCCATTAGAAGCAATTTCTCTTCGGAATTCCTCAGTGACTTTCCTAAGAGAGTTTCACCACTGTGAAAGAAGAGCTGACAGACCAATTACAATACCATGGATTTCCTCTAATTAACACTGTCTGGTTAGCAATTAAAATTAATATCACAACACAAACATTGCTGGAGTTTGCAGATAATAATGATGTAATAATCGTTGTGATATGTACAATCACTTTCACATGTGTTTACATAACAGAAGCACCAAAGCCTGATGAAGTGGAAAATGACCAAAGTCATTCTCCTAATTAGGCAACAAGCCAAAGAGAAAGGGCAAATTGATAAACTCTTCACTGTATTCATGTACCCCTTAAATACTAACTAATCATGGCATTATTGTTGTGGAATGCATCACACTGGCAGGACAGTAAAAGCTTTGATCTCAGAACTATCAAAAAATAAAATTTGCATCTTAGAAAAAGAAAATTTTTACCAGAGAAATTCAGGTGATCCTGAATATAAATGGATTTTATTTTAATTTTGTACAAGATCAGAATGCTGGAACCACTGAAACATTCGGTTGCAATAATTTTGAAAGGTTTAAGGTGACAATTTTGGGAGCTTTCTTCTGAAAAGCGGCAGCACAATCTATGGCCTCTGAGGTTGTAACCTCACTGTCACTTCAGCAAAAGGTGAATTAGGACTGCAATTTGATTTTTTCAAGAGAAATAGAAACAAATGTAAAACCTGTTCTCTGCAGGGAACAATGATGACTAGGACTAGATGGCCAAATATTGAATTTGGCATTGTAGAGATTCCCTCAGGGTCCTATGAATCAAAATGAAATTTACACACACATCAGTTGAGATGCTGGAAACATAATGTTGAATGCTCTTCTCTAGAGTCACATAAGCCATAGACCTACCTAACAGTGCTCTTCTGAGGACAACTGTTTCTGCTGCAATTGAGCTACCATGACCCTGGTAGCCCAAGACAAGACAATAAGACAAATGGGTGCTGTTTCAAAAAAATTCTTTTTTTTTTTCTTTTATAGTTACTAATAAATGCACCTTTTCAATTTGTCCTTCCATTTGCTCCATGATTCCCAGTATGAAGAGTTGATCCAATTCTCAGCCTTTGCTTAGGGCGGGAAAAGTGGAATGGGAATATAGCCTTTTAACTCAACAGTTAATTTTGGCAACTTCTCTGATCCCTGGAAGATGTCTTCAAATTTATTTTTTTTTTTTTGTTCTTCCAAAAGAATGTACAACTTGATGTGCTTTCACAACGATAAAAAAATCATCATTTCCATGGCACAACAGGAAATGCTTCTAAATGTCTTTGAGGAGTTTGGTTTCATTTTCTCTGGGATATTCAAGAAACCCCTCCACAGTGTCTGCAAATGATGCTTTGAACATTCCCTTTGCTTAACCAATTAAAGGCCTCATTTGTATTTTCACTGTAAACAAGAAAAACAAGACCTGTACAAAATCTAGGTGCAAAGCCATACAGTGCTTTCTTGCTATGTTAGACTCAATCTTGTTTTCCTTTCTTTTCTAAGAGATGATCTATCCTCATCTTACTGGAATAGCCACTATTTTTTCTATGTCTTGGATGCAGGAAATTCTCCTGAAAACCCAAAACATGCTGATTCTTCATGTTATCAGGGAAAATTTAGAACATGCAGCACCTTCAGGGGTGGTCTCTCAATGCAGTTGCTCTGCTAGTGCTGCTGCTGCCGGCCAGGGGCTGTGGGCAGCTGCTGGGCACCCCTCACGGCACAGCAGATGAGTGTAGGTTTCCTTCAGGAAGAAGAGGGAGTTCTTGCCCAATCCTCTTAAAATTCAGTGAAGTAGCCCTTCAGAGAAGGGATTTCTTATTCCTTTCCTGTGGGAAACTGCAAACATACAAGTTCACCACATCTCAAAGCAAACTTAAGAACCTGTGTTATTTGGCTGGAGCCATTTTTAGCTACACGAGAGAAAACATGATTTTATAATGCCATCATTTTTTCGCTCTCTCTTTGCAGCCCTGGCTCATGAAGCAATTTACGTCACCCAGATAACTGGGCTCAATCTCTTTACCAGCAAAGCTGGTGTTTCAGAAGAACTCACCATTAATCACACCATATAATATTCAGGTATGTGCATGTTACGATGCAGTCAGTGCAGTGCACAAACATGTACATACCAGCCATGGCTAATTAATAGGAGGCATGTAAAATAATTAAGCAATAAAATACGAGGCATTCTGAGGAGATCAGTGATTTTTTGAAGAGTTTTTCAAAGTCTGGGAGCAACAATAAAGAGCCTTGAACAACCCATGGAGTGCAAAACTATTGACCAATTGCACTGTTAATCATCCTTTGTATCTTAGATAAAGATGGACAGACACATATAAAAATTATTACCATGGCTGTACACCTGTACTTATCTCTCAGCTTAGCTGCAACTGATGGCACTGAGGTGCCTCACGCTGACATCCCGTACTGCTGGGACACCTGGTTAGGGACATTTGCTGTAGGTGCCTGAGCAGGAAAAACACACCTGCTCCAAAGATATCTTTATAAGTCTGCAAGAAGCACGTCACCCAGCTCAGCAAGGAATAAAAGCTGTTTCCTCCACACAATTCAAAGCCTGAGGACTGAAAATACTATCTTCCATTACCGCCCCAGTGACACGTCAGTCTGAAGAACGCCTGTCACCATGTTGTGATGGCACTTGGAGTTAAAGATGACCCCAATCAGGGCCCAGGAGACAAGTGATTCAGCAGGGCACATGGGTCTGTGCCTGAGTGCCTCTGTGAGAAGTAGGAAAAACTTGTGAGAACTGGTGCCCCTGTGAAGTCCTCATTTCAGCAGGGTCGCTTCACCGAGCATCGGGTGCTTAAGTGCAGTTCAGGAACCCAGGTTAGGTAAACTGTATGCAATCAGAAATTAATTTCCACATAGGCAGGTGTTTTTAATGAGAAGTAATATCAGGCAAACACTGAAAAGTATGTCTGCTCTGCTGTGTGCTGTTATGGCATTAGATGAGGAAATCGAACATGACAAGAGGGTAGAAAAGAACTGTATGATAGTTGCGAAAAGTGGCGTGAAAGAAATGGGAAAAGAAAGAAGGAGTGAGTTTCAAGCCCAGGCAGAAGTATTGGTGTTGACATGTTTTAACATGCTATCTTCTATCTTCGAGCATGAGGGAAGTAACTTCTGTGATATATATCCAGATAGTATTGGTTATAATTTGTAATGAACTATTCAATGTCGACCTCTTACAGCGCTCAGTTTGGAAAGCCTCTCTGACGTCCTCAAAGAGTTCTTCTCAGTTGCAGAGCATGATGCATATAGTCTGGACTGTACAGTGAACCAGATGCAAGACTGCATCCTCTTCCTCAGCCAATCCCAGCCTCCAGCATAACTCTATCAGTGGAAAGTGGCCTTTTGCATCTTACACTTTTCCTCCAGCAGGTGCTCATCCAGAGCACACACAGATCTGCATAAAATGGCTGACTTGATCCCACAAGAGAAAGCCTCCAGAATTTCAAATGTACTCTCCATGTATTAGCACTGAGCCCTGACGTAAGCCCTGTAAATCTCCTGGGATACCAGATTTGTCTGTTCCCTTACCTAAAGCTCCTCAAACCATCTGTGCTTTGTCTCACCCTTTCCCAGCCTTGCAAGTTCCTGTTACATAGGACAGTTTGTGAAATAAACACCTGGGACACAGGGCCAGTGCCAGAACAGCCTTATTGCTCGTGCCTTTTGGGAAAAGGTTTCATGCCAAGTGTTGGCAGCACAAATTATGCAAGATCATTTTCCACAGCTGTGCTGGATCTTTGAACCAAGAGCCCAGGCGGAGAATGAAGAATGTGGAGGAACCACCTTGCCTCTGCCGTGCCTGTCTGTGACCAGTGCCTGTAAGGTTCACCTCATCATCCACTCCCAGGCTTTGCCAGCAGAGATCTAGCTGCCTTCACCCACTGAGGATTATACAGTTCCGAAACAAGAGCTGACGAGG